>NC_138092.1:54719739-55134739 GCF_964212035.1 Myotis nattereri
AAACTCTCTAGTTGTGGTAAAACTCTTAAAATACGTAATTAGAGTTTCCAGAAATGATTAAAACCTTGGAAGAACCCCTTGAAATTAAAGTAAATAGATTCTTCCTACATTTCCTGCCGTTTGTAATCACAGACATTACCAGTGGAAAGCCGTGAAATGACCAGCAAACTGATAATATTTACAACTCTGGGCACTTTAGGGAGCGTTTTCACTTGAATTTGCTTTCAAATATTAGGAATTCTTGTTTATACAGCTCATAATTTTTGTAGAAAGCCTGTAAGTGAGGTTTAAACTGCGTATGTTTACAATTGAGGCCCCATTACTCTGGCGACTATTGTATGACTCTGTTAAAATCCTTACGGTCCCAGTACATATTTGTAAGAAAACTCTCTAGTTGTGGTAAAACTCTTAAAATACGCAATTAGAGTTTCCAGAAATGATTAAAATCTTGGAAGAACCCCTTGAAATTAAAGTAAATGGATTCTTCCTACATTTCCTGCCGTTTGTAATCACAGACATTACCAGTGGAAAGCCGTGAAATGACCAGCAAACTGATAATATTTACAACTCCGGGCACTTTAGGGAGCGTTTTCACTTGAATTTGCTTTCAAATATTAGGAATTCTTGTTTATACAGCTGAAAATTTGTGCAGAAAGCCTGTAAGTGAGGACTGAACGCTTATGTTTACAATTGAGGCCGCATTACTCTGGCGACTTTTGTATGACTCTGTTAAAATCCTGACGGTTCCAGTACAAATTTGTAAGAAAACTCTCTAGGTGTGGTAAAACTCTTAAAATACGTAATTAGAGTTTCCAGAAATGATTAAAACCTTGGAAGAACCCCTTGAAATTAAAGTAAATAGATTCTTCCTACATTTCCTGCCGTTTGTTATCACAGACATTACCAGTGGAAAGCCGTGAAATGACCAGCAAACTGATAATATTTACAACTCCGGGCACTTTAGGGAGCGTTTTCACTTGAATTTGCTTTCAAATATTAGGAATTCTTGTTTATACGGCTCAAAATTTGTGCAGAAAGCCTGTAAGTGAGGACTGAACGCTTATGTTTACAATTGAGGCCGCATTACTCTGGCGACTTTTGTATGACTCTGTTAAAATCCTGACGGTTCCAGTACAAATTTGTAAGAAAACTCTCTAGGTGTGGTAAAACTCTTAAAATACGTAATTAGAGTTTCCAGAAATGATTAAAACCTTGGAAGAACCCCTTGAAATTAAAGTAAATAGATTCTTCCCACATTTCCTGCCGTTTGTAATCACAGACATTACCAGTGGAAAGCCGTGAAATGACCAGCAAACTGATAATATTTACAACTCTGGGCACTTTAGGGAGCGTTTTCACTTGAATTTGCTTTCAAATATTAGGAATTCTTGTTTATACAGCTCAAAATTTGTGCAGAAAGCCTGTAAGTGAGGACTGTACTGCTTATGTTTACAATTGAGGCCGCATTACTCTGGCGACTTTTGTATGACTCTGTTAAAATCCTGACGGTTCCTGTACAAATTTGTAAGAAAACTCTCTAGTTGTGGTAAAACTCTTAAAATACGTAATTAGAGTTTCCAGAAATGATTAAAACCTTGGAAGAACCCCTTGAAATTAAAGTAAATAGATTCTTCCTACATTTCCTGCCGTTTGTTATCACAGACATTACCAAAGGAAAGCCGTGAAATGACCAGCAAACTGATAATATTTACAACTCTGGGCACTTTAGGGAGCGTTTTCACTTGAATTTGCTTTCAAATATTAGGAATTCTTGTTTATACGGCTCAAAATTTGTGTAGAAAGCCTTTAAGTGAGGTTTAAACTGTGTATGTTTACAATTGAGGCCCCATTACTCTGGCGACTTTTGTATGACTCTGTTAAAATCCTGACGGTTCCAGTACAAATTTGTAAGAAAACTCTCTAGTTGTGGTAAAACTCTTAAAATACGCAATAGGAGTTTCCAGAAATGATTAAAAACTTGGAAGAACCCCTTGAAATTAAAGTAAATAGATTCTTCCTACATTTCCTGCCGTTTGTAATCACAGACATTACCAGTGGAAAGCCGGGAAATGACCAGCAAACTGATAATATTTACAACGCTGGGCACTTGAGGGAGCGTTTTCACTTGAATTTGCTTTCAAATATTAGGAATTCTTGTTTATACAGCTCAAAATTTGTGCAGAAAGCCTCTAAGTGAGGACTGTACTGCTTATGTTTACAATTGAGGTCGCATTACTCTGGCGACTTTTCTATGACTCTGTTAAAATCCTGACGGTTCCAGTACAAATTTGTAAGAAAACTCTCTAGTTGTGGTAAAACTCTTAAAATACGTAATTAGAGTTTCCAGAAATGATTAAAACCTTGGAAGAACCCCTTGAAATTAAAGTAAATAGATTCTTCCTACATTTCCTGCCGTTTGTAATCACAGACATTACCAGTGGAAAGCCGTGAAATGACCAGCAAACTGATAATATTTACAACTCTGGGCACTTTAGGGAGCGTTTTCACTTGAATTTGCTTTCAAATATTAGGAATTCTTGTTTATACAGCTCATAATTTTTGTAGAAAGCCTGTAAGTGAGGTTTAAACTGCGTATGTTTACAATTGAGGCCCCATTACTCTGGCGACTATTGTATGACTCTGTTAAAATCCTTACGGTCCCAGTACATATTTGTAAGAAAACTATCTAGTTGTGGTAAAACTCTTAAAATACGCAATTAGAGTTTCCAGAAATGATTAAAATCTTGGAAGAACCCCTTGAAATTAAAGTAAATGGATTCTTCCTACATTTCCTGCCGTTTGTAATCACAGACATTACCAGTGGAAAGCCGTGAAATGACCAGCAAACTGATAATATTTACAACTCCGGGCACTTTAGGGAGCGTTTTCACTTGAATTTGCTTTCAAATATTAGGAATTCTTGTTTATACAGCTGAAAATTTGTGCAGAAAGCCTGTAAGTGAGGACTGAACGCTTATGTTTACAATTGAGGCCGCATTACTCTGGCGACTTTTGTATGACTCTGTTAAAATCCTGACGGTTCCAGTACAAATTTGTAAGAAAACTCTCTAGGTGTGGTAAAACTCTTAAAATACGTAATTAGAGTTTCCAGAAATGATTAAAACCTTGGAAGAACCCCTTGAAATTAAAGTAAATAGATTCTTCCTACATTTCCTGCCGTTTGTTATCACAGACATTACCAGTGGAAAGCCGTGAAATGACCAGCAAACTGATAATATTTACAACTCCGGGCACTTTAGGGAGCGTTTTCACTTGAATTTGCTTTCAAATATTAGGAATTCTTGTTTATACGGCTCAAAATTTGTGCAGAAAGCCTGTAAGTGAGGACTGAACGCTTATGTTTACAATTGAGGCCGCATTACTCTGGCGACTTTTGTATGACTCTGTTAAAATCCTGACGGTTCCAGTACAAATTTGTAAGAAAACTCTCTAGGTGTGGTAAAACTCTTAAAATACGTAATTAGAGTTTCCAGAAATGATTAAAACCTTGGAAGAACCCCTTGAAATTAAAGTAAATAGATTCTTCCTACATTTCCTGCCGTTTGTTATCACAGACATTACCAGTGGAAAGCCGTGAAATGACCAGCAAACTGATAATATTTACAACTCCGGGCACTTTAGGGAGCGTTTTCACTTGAATTTGCTTTCAAATATTAGGAATTCTTGTTTATACGGCTCAAAATTTGTGCAGAAAGCCTGTAAGTGAGGACTGAACGCTTATGTTTACAATTGAGGCCGCATTACTCTGGCGACTTTTGTATGACTCTGTTAAAATCCTGACGGTTCAAGTACAAATTTGTAAGAAAACTCTCTAGGTGTGGTAAAACTCTTAAAATACGTAATTAGAGTTTCCAGAAATGATTAAAACCTTGGAAGAACCCCTTGAAATTAAAGTAAATAGATTCTTCCTACATTTCCTGCCGTTTGTTATCACAGACATTACCAGTGGAAAGCCGTGAAATGACCAGCAAACTGATAATATTTACAACTCCGGGCACTTTAGGGAGCGTTTTCACTTGAATTTGCTTTCAAATATTAGGAATTCTTGTTTATACAGCTCAAAATTTGTGTAGAAAGCCTGTAAGTGAGGACTGTACTGCTTATGTTTACAATTGAGGTCTCATTACTCTGGCGACTTTTGTATGACTCTGTTAAAATCCTGACGGTTCCAGTACAAATTTGTAAGAAAACTCTCTAGTTGTGGTAAAACTCTTAAAATACGTAATTAGAGTTTCCAGAAGTGATTAAAAACTTGGAAGAACCCCTTGAAATTAAAGTAAATATATTCTTCCTACATTTCCTGCCGTTTGTAATCGCAGACATTACCAGTGGAAAGCCGTGAAATGACCAGCAAACTGATATTTACAACTCCGGGCACTTTAGGGAGCGTTTTCACTTGAATTTGCTTTCAAATATTAGGAATTCTTGTTTATACAGCTGAAAATTTGTGCAGAAAGCCTGTAAGTGAGGACTGAACTGCTTATGTTTACAATTGAGGTCTCATTACTCTGGCGACTTTTGTATGACTCTGTTAAAATCCTGACGGTTCCAGTACAAATTTGTAAGAAAACTCTCTAGGTGTGGTAAAACTCTTAAAATACGTAATTAGAGTTTCCAGAAATGATTAAAACCTTGGAAGAACCCCTTGAAATTAAAGTAAATAGATTCTTCCTACATTTCCTGCCGTTTGTTATCACAGACATTACCAGTGGAAAGCCGTGAAATGACCAGCAAACTGATAATATTTACAACTCCGGGCACTTTAGGGAGCGTTTTCACTTGAATTTGCTTTCAAATATTAGGAATTCTTGTTTATACGGCTCAAAATTTGTGTAGAAAGCCTTTAAGTGAGGTTTAAACTGTGTATGTTTACAATTGAGGCCCCATTACTCTGGCGACTTTTGTATGACTCTGTTAAAATCCTGACGGTTCCAGTACAAATTTGTAAGAAAACTCTCTAGTTGTGGTAAAACTCTTAAAATACGCAATAGGAGTTTCCAGAAATGATTAAAAACTTGGAAGAACCCCTTGAAATTAAAGTAAATAGATTCTTCCTACATTTCCTGCCGTTTGTAATCACAGACATTACCAGTGGAAAGCCGTGAAATGACCAGCAAACTGATAATATTTACAACTCCGGGCACTTTAGGGAGCGTTTTCACTTGAATTTGCTTTCAAATATTAGGAATTCTTGTTTATACAGCTCAAAATTTGTGCAGAAAGCCTCTAAGTGAGGACTGTACTGCTTATGTTTACAATTGAGGTCGCATTACTCTGGCGACTTTTCTATGACTCTGTTAAAATCCTGACGGTTCCAGTACAAATTTGTAAGAAAACTCTCTAGTTGTGGTAAAACTCTTAAAATACGTAATTAGAGTTTCCAGAAATGATTAAAACCTTGGAAGAACCCCTTGAAATTAAAGTAAATAGATTCTTCCTACATTTCCTGCCGTTTGTAATCACAGACATTACCAGTGGAAAGCCGTGAAATGACTAGCAAACTGATAATATTTACAACTCCGGGCACTTTAGGGAGCGTTTTCACTTGAATTTGCTTTCAAATATTAGGAATTCTTGTTTATACAGCTCAAAATTTGTGCAGAAAGCCTCTAAGTGAGGACTGTACTGCTTATGTTTACAATTGAGGTCGCATTACTCTGGCGACTTTTCTATGACTCTGTTAAAATCCTGACGGTTCCAGTACAAATTTGTAAGAAAACTCTCTAGTTGTGGTAAAACTCTTAAAATACGTAATTAGAGTTTCCAGAAATGATTAAAACCTTGGAAGAACCCCTTGAAATTAAAGTAAATAGATTCTTCCTACATTTCCTGCCGTTTGTAATCACAGACATTACCAGTGGAAAGCCGTGAAATGACCAGCAAACTGATAATATTTACAACTCCGGGCACTTTAGGGAGCGTTTTCACTTGAATTTGCTTTCAAATATTAGGAATTCTTGTTTATACGGCTCAAAATTTGTGTAGAAAGCCTTTAAGTGAGGTTTAAACTGTGTATGTTTACAATTGAGGCCCCATTACTCTGGCGACTTTTGTATGACTCTGTTAAAATCCTGACGGTTCCAGTACAAATTTGTAAGAAAACTCTCTAGTTGTGGTAAAACTCTTAAAATACGCAATAGGAGTTTCCAGAAATGATTAAAAACTTGGAAGAACCCCTTGAAATTAAAGTAAATAGATTCTTCCTACATTTCCTGCCGTTTGTAATCACAGACATTACCAGTGGAAAGCCGTGAAATGACCAGCAAACTGATAATATTTACAACTCCGGGCACTTTAGGGAGCGTTTTCACTTGAATTTGCTTTCAAATATTAGGAATTCTTGTTTATACAGCTCAAAATTTGTGCAGAAAGCCTCTAAGTGAGGACTGTACTGCTTATGTTTACAATTGAGGTCGCATTACTCTGGCGACTTTTCTATGACTCTGTTAAAATCCTGACGGTTCCAGTACAAATTTGTAAGAAAACTCTCTAGTTGTGGTAAAACTCTTAAAATACGTAATTAGAGTTTCCAGAAATGATTAAAACCTTGGAAGAACCCCTTGAAATTAAAGTAAATAGATTCTTCCTACATTTCCTGCCGTTTGTAATCACAGACATTACCAGTGGAAAGCCGTGAAATGACCAGCAAACTGATAATATTTACAACTCCGGGCACTTTAGGGAGCGTTTTCACTTGAATTTGCTTTCAAATATTAGGAATTCTTGTTTATACAGCTCAAAATTTGTGCAGAAAGCCTCTAAGTGAGGACTGTACTGCTTATGTTTACAATTGAGGTCGCATTACTCTGGCGACTTTTCTATGACTCTGTTAAAATCCTGACGGTTCCAGTACAAATTTGTAAGAAAACTCTCTAGTTGTGGTAAAACTCTTAAAATACGTAATTAGAGTTTCCAGAAATGATTAAAACCTTGGAAGAACCCCTTGAAATTAAAGTAAATAGATTCTTCCTACATTTCCTGCCGTTTGTAATCACAGACATTACCAGTGGAAAGCCGTGAAATGACCAGCAAACTGATAATATTTACAACTCTGGGCACTTTAGGGAGCGTTTTCACTTGAATTTGCTTTCAAATATTAGGAATTCTTGTTTATACAGCTCAAAATTTGTGCAGAAAGCCTGTAAGTGAGGACTGTACTGCTTATGTTTACAATTGAGGCCGCATTACTCTGGCGACTTTTGTATGACTCTGTTAAAATCCTGACGGTTCCTGTACAAATTTGTAAGAAAACTCTCTAGTTGTGGTAAAACTCTTAAAATACGTAATTAGAGTTTCCAGAAATGATTAAAACCTTGGAAGAACCCCTTGAAATTAAAGTAAATAGATTCTTCCTACATTTCCTGCCGTTTGTTATCACAGACATTACCAAAGGAAAGCCGTGAAATGACCAGCAAACTGATAATATTTACAACTCTGGGCACTTTAGGGAGCGTTTTCACTTGAATTTGCTTTCAAATATTAGGAATTCTTGTTTATACTGCTCAAAATTTGTGTAGAAAGCCTTTAAGTGAGGTTTAAACTGTGTATGTTTACAATTGAGGCCCCATTACTCTGGCGACTTTTGTATGACTCTGTTAAAATCCTGACGGTTCCAGTACAAATTTGTAAGAAAACTCTCTAGTTGTGGTAAAACTCTTAAAATACGCAATAGGAGTTTCCAGAAATGATTAAAAACTTGGAAGAACCCCTTGAAATTAAAGTAAATAGATTCTTCCTACATTTCCTGCCGTTTGTAATCACAGACATTACCAGTGGAAAGCCGGGAAATGACCAGCAAACTGATAATATTTACAACGCTGGGCACTTGAGGGAGCGTTTTCACTTGAATTTGCTTTCAAATATTAGGAATTCTTGTTTATACAGCTCAAAATTTGTGCAGAAAGCCTCTAAGTGAGGACTGTACTGCTTATGTTTACAATTGAGGTCGCATTACTCTGGCGACTTTTCTATGACTCTGTTAAAATCCTGACGGTTCCAGTACAAATTTGTAAGAAAACTCTCTAGTTGTGGTAAAACTCTTAAAATACGTAATTAGAGTTTCCAGAAATGATTAAAACCTTGGAAGAACCCCTTGAAATTAAAGTAAATAGATTCTTCCTACATTTCCTGCCGTTTGTAATCACAGACATTACCAGTGGAAAGCCGTGAAATGACCAGCAAACTGATAATATTTACAACTCTGGGCACTTTAGGGAGCGTTTTCACTTGAATTTGCTTTCAAATATTAGGAATTCTTGTTTATACAGCTCATAATTTTTGTAGAAAGCCTGTAAGTGAGGTTTAAACTGCGTATGTTTACAATTGAGGCCCCATTACTCTGGCGACTATTGTATGACTCTGTTAAAATCCTTACGGTCCCAGTACATATTTGTAAGAAAACTCTCTAGTTGTGGTAAAACTCTTAAAATACGCAATTAGAGTTTCCAGAAATGATTAAAATCTTGGAAGAACCCCTTGAAATTAAAGTAAATGGATTCTTCCTACATTTCCTGCCGTTTGTTATCACAGACATTACCAATGGAAAGCCGTGAAATGACCAGCAAACTGATAATATTTAAAACTCCGGGCACTTTAGGGAGCGTTTTCACTTGAATTTGCTTTCAAATATTAGGAATTCTTGTTTATACGGCTCAAAATTTGTGTAGAAAGCCTGTAAGTGATGACTGTAGCTTATGTTTACAATTGAGGCCGCATTACTCTGGCGACTTTTGTATGACTCTGTTAAAATCCTGACGGTTCCAGTACATATTTGTAAGAAAACTCTCTAGTTGTGGTAAAACTCTTAAAATACGTAATTAGAGTTTCCAGAAATGATTAAAACCTTGGAAGAACCCCTTGAAATTAAAGTAAATAGATTCTTCCTACATTTCCTGCCGTTTGTAATCACAGACATTACCAGTGGAAAGCCGTGAAGTGTCCAGCAAACTGATAATATTTACAACTCCGGGCACTTTAGGGAGCGTTTTCACTTGAATTTGCTTTCAAATATTAGGAATTCTTGTTTATACAGCTGAAAATTTGTGCAGAAAGCCTGTAAGTGAGGACTGAACGCTTATGTTTACAATTGAGGCCGCATTACTCTGGCGACTTTTGTATGACTCTGTTAAAATGCTGACGGTTCCAGTACAAATTTGTAAGAAAACTCTCTAGGTGTGGTAAAACTCTTAAAATACGTAATTAGAGTTTCCAGAAATGATTAAAACCTTGGAAGAACCCCTTGAAATTAAAGTAAATAGATTCTTCCTACATTTCCTGCCGTTTGTTATCACAGACATTACCAGTGGAAAGCCGTGAAATGACCAGCAAACTGATAATATTTACAACTCCGGGCACTTTAGGGAGCGTTTTCACTTGAATTTGCTTTCAAATATTAGGAATTCTTGTTTATACGGCTCAAAATTTGTGTAGAAAGCCTGTAAGTGATGACTGTAGCTTATGTTTACAATTGAGGCCGCATTACTCTGGCGACTTTTGTATGACTCTGTTAAAATCCTGACGGTTCCAGTACATATTTGTAAGAAAACTCTCTAGTTGTGGTAAAACTCTTAAAATACATAATTAGAGTTTCCAGAAATGATTAAAACCTTGGAAGAACCCCTTGAAATTAAAGTAAATAGATTCTTCCTACATTTCCTGCCGTTTGTAATCACAGACATTACCAGTGGAAAGCCGTGAAATGTCCAGTAAACTGATAATATTTACAACTCCGGGCACTTTAGGGAGCGTTTTCACTTGAATTTGCTTTCAAATATTAGGAATTCTTGTTTATACAGCTGAAAATTTGTGCAGAAAGCCTGTAAGTGAGGACTGAACGCTTATGTTTACAATGGAGGCCGCATTACTCTGGCGACTTTTGTATGACTCTGTTAAAATCCTGACGGTTCCAGTACAAATTTGTAAGAAAACTCTCTAGGTGTGGTAAAACTCTTAAAATACGTAATTAGAGTTTCCAGAAATGATTAAAACCTTGGAAGAACCCCTTGAAATTAAAGTAAATAGATTCTTCCTACATTTCCTGCCGTTTGTTATCACAGACATTACCAGTGGAAAGCCGTGAAATGACCAGCAAACTGATAATATTTACAACTCCGGGCACTTTAGGTAGCGTTTTCACTTGAATTTGCTTTCAAATATTAGGAATTCTTGTTTATACAGCTCAAAATTTGTGTAGAAAGCCTGTAAGTGAGGACTGTACTGCTTATGTTTACAATTGAGGTCTCATTACTCTGGCGACTTTTGTATGACTCTGTTAAAATCATGACGGTTCCAGTACATATTTGTAAGAAAACTCTCTAGTTGTGGTAAAACTCTTAAAATACGTAATTAGAGTTTCCAGAAGTGATTAAAAACTTGGAAGAACCCCTTGAAATTAAAGTAAATATATTCTTCCTACATTTCCTGCCGTTTGTAATCGCAGACATTACCAGTGGAAAGCCGTGAAATGACCAGCAAACTGATAATATTTACAACTCCGGGCACTTTAGGGAGCGTTTTCACTTGAATTTGCTTTCAAATATTAGGAATTCTTGTTTATACAGCTCAAAATTTGTGTAGAAAGCCTGTAAGTGAGGACTGTACTGCTTATGTTTACAATTGAGGTCTCATTACTCTGGCGACTTTTGTATGACTCTGTTAAAATCCTGACGGTTCCAGTACAAATTTGTAAGAAAACTCTCTAGGTGTGGTAAAACTCTTAAAATACGTAATTAGAGTTTCCAGAAATGATTAAAACCTTGGAAGAACCCCTTGAAATTAAAGTAAATAGATTCTTCCTACATTTCCTGCCGTTTGTTATCACAGACATTACCAGTGGAAAGCCGTGAAATGACCAGCAAACTGATAATATTTACAACTCCGGGCACTTTAGGGAGCGTTTTCACTTGAATTTGCTTTCAAATATTAGGAATTCTTGTTTATACGCCTCAAAATTTGTGTAGAAAGCCTTTAAGTGAGGTTTAAACTGTGTATGTTTACAATTGAGGCCCCATTACTCTGGCGACTTTTCTATGAATCTGTTAAAATCCTGACGGTTCCAGTACATATTTGTAAGAAAACTCTCTAGTTGTGGTAAAACTCTTAAAATACGCAATTAGAGTTTCCAGAAATGATTAAAAACTTTGAACAACCCCTTGAAATTAAAGTAAATAGATTCTTCCTACATTTCCTGCCGTTTGTAATCACAGACATTACCAGTGGAAAGCCGGGAAATGACCAGCAAACTGATAATATTTACAACGCTGGGCACTTGAGGGAGCGTTTTCACTTGAATTTGCTTTCAAATATTAGGAATTCTTGTTTATACGGCTCAAAATTTGTGTAGAAAGCCTGTAAGTGATGACTGTAGCTTATGTTTACAATTGAGGCCGCATTACTCTGGCGACTTTTGTATGACTCTGTTAAAATCCTGACGGTTCCAGTACATATTTGTAAGAAAACTCTCTAGTTGTGGGAAAACTCTTAAAATACGTAATTAGAGTTTCCAGAAATGATTAAAACCTTGGAAGAACCCCTTGAAATTAAAGTAAATAGATTCTTCCTACATTTCCTGCCGTTTGTAATCACAGACATTACCAGTGGAAAGCCGTGAAATGTCCAGCAAACTGATAATATTTACAACTCCGGGCACTTTAGGGAGCGTTTTCACTTGAATTTGCTTTCAAATATTAGGAATTCTTGTTTATACAGCTGAAAATTTGTGCAGAAAGCCTGTAAGTGAGGACTGAACGCTTATGTTTACAATTGAGGCCGCATTACTCTGGCGACTTTTGTATGACTCTGTTAAAATCCTGACGGTTCCAGTACAAATTTGTAAGAAAACTCTCTAGGTGTGGTAAAACTCTTAAAATACGTAATTAGAGTTTCCAGAAATGATTAAAACCTTGGAAGAACCCCTTGAAATTAAAGTAAATAGATTCTTCCTACATTTCCTGCCGTTTGTTATCACAGACATTACCAGTGGAAAGCCGTGAAATGACCAGCAAACTGATAATATTTACAACTCCGGGCACTTTAGGGAGCGTTTTCACTTGAATTTGCTTTCAAATATTAGGAATTCTTGTTTATACGGCTCAAAATTTGTGTAGAAAGCCTGTAAGTGATGACTGTAGCTTATGTTTACAATTGAGGCCGCATTACTCTGGCGACTTTTGTATGACTCTGTTAAAATCCTGACGGTTCCAGTACATATTTGTAAGAAAACTCTCTAGTTGTGGTAAAACTCTTAAAATACATAATTAGAGTTTCCAGAAATGATTAAAACCTTGGAAGAACCCCTTGAAATTAAAGTAAATAGATTCTTCCTACATTTCCTGCCGTTTGTTATCACAGACATTACCAGTGGAAAGCCGTGAAATGACCAGCAAACTGATAATATTTACAACTCCGGGCACTTTAGGTAGCGTTTTCACTTGAATTTGCTTTCAAATATTAGGAATTCTTGTTTATACAGCTCAAAATTTGTGTAGAAAGCCTGTAAGTGAGGACTGTACTGCTTATGTTTACAATTGAGGTCTCATTACTCTGGCGACTTTTGTATGACTCTGTTAAAATCATGACGGTTCCAGTACATATTTGTAAGAAAACTCTCTAGTTGTGGTAAAACTCTTAAAATACGTAATTAGAGTTTCCAGAAGTGATTAAAAACTTGGAAGAACCCCTTGAAATTAAAGTAAATATATTCTTCCTACATTTCCTGCCGTTTGTAATCGCAGACATTACCAGTGGAAAGCCGTGAAATGACCAGCAAACTGATAATATTTACAACTCCGGGCACTTTAGGGAGCGTTTTCACTTGAATTTGCTTTCAAATATTAGGAATTCTTGTTTATACAGCTGAAAATTTGTGCAGAAAGCCTGTAAGTGAGGACTGAACTGCTTATGTTTACAATTGAGGTCTCATTACTCTGGCGACTTTTGTATGACTCTGTTAAAATCCTGACGGTTCCAGTACAAATTTGTAAGAAAATTCTCTAGGTGTGGTAAAACTCTTAAAATACGTAATTAGAGTTTCCAGAAATGATTAAAAACTTGGAAGAACCCCTTGAAATTAAAGTAAATAGATTCTTCCTACATTTCCTGCCGTTTGTTATCACAGACATTACCAGTGGAAAGCCGTGAAATGACCAGCAAACTGATAATATTTACAACTCCGGGCACTTTAGGGAGCGTTTTCACTTGAATTTGCTTTCAAATATTAGGAATTCTTGTTTATACGGCTCAAAATTTGTGTAGAAAGCCTTTAAGTGAGGTTTAAACTGTGTATGTTTACAATTGAGGCCCCATTACTCTGGCGACTTTTCTATGACTCTGTTAAAATCCTGACGGTTCCAGTACATATTTGTAAGAAAACTCTCTAGTTGTGGTAAAACTCTTAAAATACGCAATTAGAGTTTCCAGAAATGATTAAAAACTTTGAACAACCCCTTGAAATTAAAGTAAATAGATTCTTCCTACATTTCCTGCCGTTTGTAATCACAGACATTACCAGTGGAAAGCCGGGAAATGACCAGCAAACTGATAATATTTACAACGCTGGGCACTTGAGGGAGCGTTTTCACTTGAATTTGCTTTCAAATATTAGGAATTCTTGTTTATACAGCTCAAAATTTGTGTAGAAAGCCTGTAAGTGAGGACTGTACTGCTTATGTTTACAATTGAGACTGCATTACTCTGGCGACTTTTGTATGACTCTGTTAAAATCATGACGGTTCCAGTACATATTTGCAAGAAAACTCTCTAGTTGTGTTAAAACTCTTAAAATACGTAATTAGAGTTTCCAGAAATGATTAAAACCTTGGAAGAACCCCTTGAAATTAAAGTAAATAGATTCTTCCTACATTTCCTGCCGTTTGTAATCACAGACATTACCAGTGGAAAGCCGTGAAATGACCAGCAAACTGATAATATTTACAACTCCGGGCACTTTAGGGAGCGTTTTCACTTGAATTTGCTTTCAAATATTAGGAATTCTTGTTTATACAGCTCAAAATTTGTGCAGAAAGCCTCTAAGTGAGGACTGTACTGCTTATGTTTACAATTGAGGTCGCATTACTCTGGCGACTTTTCTATGACTCTGTTAAAATCCTGACGGTTCCAGTACAAATGTGTAAGAAAACTCTCTAGTTGTGGTAAAACTCTTAAAATACGTAATTAGAGTTTCCAGAAATGATTAAAACCTTGGAAGAACCCCTTGAAATTAAAGTAAATAGATTCTTCCTACATTTCCTGCCGTTTGTAATCACAGACATTACCAGTGGAAAGCCGTGAAATGACCAGCAAACTGATAATATTTACAACTCTGGGCACTTTAGGGAGCGTTTTCACTTGAATTTGCTTTCAAATATTAGGAATTCTTGTTTATACAGCTCAAAATTTGTGCAGAAAGCCTGTAAGTGAGGACTGTACTGCTTATGTTTACAATTGAGGCCGCATTACTCTGGCGACTTTTGTATGACTCTGTTAAAATCCTGACGGTTCCAGTACAAATTTGTAAGAAAACTCTCTAGTTGTGGTAAAACTCTTAAAATACGCAATAGGAGTTTCCAGAAATGATTAAAAACTTGGAAGAACCCCTTGAAATTAAAGTAAATAGATTCTTCCTACATTTCCTGCCGTTTGTAATCACAGACATTACCAGTGGAAAGCCGGGAAATGACCAGCAAACTGATAATATTTACAACGCTGGGCACTTGAGGGAGCGTTTTCACTTGAATTTGCTTTCAAATATTAGGAATTCTTGTTTATACAGCTCAAAATTTGTGCAGAAAGCCTCTAAGTGAGGACTGTACTGCTTATGTTTACAATTGAGGTCGCATTACTCTGGCGACTTTTCTATGACTCTGTTAAAATCCTGACGGTTCCAGTACAAATTTGTAAGAAAACTCTCTAGGTGTGGTAAAACTCTTAAAATACGTAATTAGAGTTTCCAGAAATGATTAAAACCTTGGAAGAACCCCTTGAAATTAAAGTAAATAGATTCTTCCTACATTTCCTGCCGTTTGTAATCACAGACATTACCAGTGGAAAGCCGTGAAATGACCAGCAAACTGATAATATTTACAACTCTGGGCACTTTAGGGAGCGTTTTCACTTGAATTTGCTTTCAAATATTAGGAATTCTTGTTTATACAGCTCATAATTTTTGTAGAAAGCCTGTAAGTGAGGTTTAAACTGCGTATGTTTACAATTGAGGCCCCATTACTCTGGCGACTATTGTATGACTCTGTTAAAATCCTTACGGTCCCAGTACATATTTGTAAGAAAACTCTCTAGTTGTGGTAAAACTCTTAAAATACGCAATTAGAGTTTCCAGAAATGATTAAAATCTTGGAAGAACCCCTTGAAATTAAAGTAAATGGATTCTTCCTACATTTCCTGCCGTTTGTTATCACAGACATTACCAATGGAAAGCCGTGAAATGACCAGCAAACTGATAATATTTAAAACTCCGGGCACTTTAGGGAGCGTTTTCACTTGAATTTGCTTTCAAATATTAGGAATTCTTGTTTATACAGCTCAAAATTTGTGTAGAAAGCCTGTAAGTGATGACTGTAGCTTATGTTTACAATTGAGGCCGCATTACTCTGGCGACTTTTGTATGACTCTGTTAAAATCCTGACGGTTCCAGTACATATTTGTAAGAAAACTCTCTAGTTGTGGTAAAACTCTTAAAATACGTAATTAGAGTTTCCAGAAATGATTAAAACCTTGGAAGAACCCCTTGAAATTAAAGTAAATAGATTCTTCCTACATTTCCTGCCGTTTGTAATCACAGACATTACCAGTGGAAAGCCGTGAAATGTCCAGCAAACTGATAATATTTACAACTCCGGGCACTTTAGGGAGCGTTTTCACTTGAATTTGCTTTCAAATATTAGGAATTCTTGTTTATACAGCTGAAAATTTGTGCAGAAAGCCTGTAAGTGAGGACTGAACGCTTATGTTTACAATTGAGGCCGCATTACTCTGGCGACTTTTGTATGACTCTGTTAAAATCCTGACGGTTCCAGTACAAATTTGTAAGAAAACTCTCTAGGTGTGGTAAAACTCTTAAAATACGTAATTAGAGTTTCCAGAAATGATTAAAACCTTGGAAGAACCCCTTGAAATTAAAGTAAATAGATTCTTCCTACATTTCCTGCCGTTTGTTATCACAGACATTACCAGTGGAAAGCCGTGAAATGACCAGCAAACTGATAATATTTACAACTCCGGGCACTTTAGGGAGCGTTTTCACTTGAATTTGCTTTCAAATATTAGGAATTCTTGTTTATACGGCTCAAAATTTGTGCAGAAAGCCTGTAAGTGAGGACTGAACGCTTATGTTTACAATTGAGGCCGCATTACTCTGGCGACTTTTGTATGACTCTGTTAAAATCCTGACGGTTCAAGTACAAATTTGTAAGAAAACTCTCTAGGTGTGGTAAAACTCTTAAAATACGTAATTAGAGTTTCCAGAAATGATTAAAACCTTGGAAGAACCCCTTGAAATTAAAGTAAATAGATTCTTCCTACATTTCCTGCCGTTTGTTATCACAGACATTACCAGTGGAAAGCCGTGAAATGACCAGCAAACTGATAATATTTACAACTCCGGGCACTTTAGGGAGCGTTTTCACTTGAATTTGCTTTCAAATATTAGGAATTCTTGTTTATACAGCTCAAAATTTGTGTAGAAAGCCTGTAAGTGAGGACTGTACTGCTTATGTTTACAATTGAGGTCACATTACTCTGGCGACTTTTGTATGACTCTGTTAAAATCATGACGGTTCCAGTACATATTTGTAAGAAAACTCTCTAGTTGTGGTAAAACTCTTAAAATACATAATTAGAGTTTCCAGAAGTGATTAAAAACTTGGAAGAACCCCTTGAAATTAAAGTAAATATATTCTTCCTACATTTCCTGCCGTTTGTAATCGCAGACATTACCAGTGGAAAGCCGTGAAATGACCAGCAAACTGATAATATTTACAACTCCGGGCACTTTAGGGAGCGTTTTCACTTGAATTTGCTTTCAAATATTAGGAATTCTTGTTTATACAGCTGAAAATTTGTGCAGAAAGCCTGTAAGTGAGGACTGAACTGCTTATGTTTACAATTGAAGTCTCATTACTCTGGCGACTTTTGTATGACTCTGTTAAAATCCTGACGGTTCCAGTACAAATTTGTAAGAAAACTCTCTAGGTGTGGTAAAACTCTTAAAATACGTAATTAGAGTTTCCAGAAATGATTAAAACCTTGGAAGAACCCCTTGAAATTAAAGTAAATAGATTCTTCCTACATTTCCTGCCGTTTGTTATCACAGACATTACCAGTGGAAAGCCGTGAAATGACCAGCAAACTGATAATATTTACAACTCCGGGCACTTTAGGGAGCGTTTTCACTTGAATTTGCTTTCAAATATTAGGAATTCTTGTTTATACGGCTCAAAATTTGTGTAGAAAGCCTTTAAGTGAGGTTTAAACTGTGTATGTTTACAATTGAGGCCCCATTACTCTGGCGACTTTTGTATGACTCTGTTAAAATCCTGACGGTTCCAGTACAAATTTGTAAGAAAACTCTCTAGTTGTGGTAAAACTCTTAAAATACGCAATAGGAGTTTCCAGAAATGATTAAAACCTTGGAAGAACCGCTTGAAATTAAAGTAAATAGATTCTTCCTACATTTCCTGCCGTTTGTAATCACAGACATTACCAGTGGAAAGCCGTGAAATGTCCAGTAAACTGATAATATTTACAACTCCGGGCACTTTAGGGAGCGTTTTCACTTGAATTTGCTTTCAAATATTAGGAATTCTTGTTTATACAGCTGAAAATTTGTGCAGAAAGCCTGTAAGTGAGGACTGAACGCTTATGTTTACAATGGAGGCCGCATTACTCTGGCGACTTTTGTATGACTCTGTTAAAATCCTGACGGTTCCAGTACAAATTTGTAAGAAAACTCTCTAGGTGTGGTAAAACTCTTAAAATACGTAATTAGAGTTTCCAGAAATGATTAAAACCTTGGAAGAACCCCTTGAAATTAAAGTAAATAGATTCTTCCTACATTTCCTGCCGTTTGTTATCACAGACATTACCAGTGGAAAGCCGTGAAATGACCAGCAAACTGATAATATTTACAACTCCGGGCACTTTAGGTAGCGTTTTCACTTGAATTTGCTTTCAAATATTAGGAATTCTTGTTTATACAGCTCAAAATTTGTGTAGAAAGCCTGTAAGTGAGGACTGTACTGCTTATGTTTACAATTGAGGTCTCATTACTCTGGCGACTTTTGTATGACTCTGTTAAAATCATGACGGTTCCAGTACATATTTGTAAGAAAACTCTCTAGTTGTGGTAAAACTCTTAAAATACGTAATTAGAGTTTCCAGAAGTGATTAAAAACTTGGAAGAACCCCTTGAAATTAAAGTAAATATATTCTTCCTACATTTCCTGCCGTTTGTAATCGCAGACATTACCAGTGGAAAGCCGTGAAATGACCAGCAAACTGATAATATTTACAACTCCGGGCACTTTAGGGAGCGTTTTCACTTGAATTTGCTTTCAAATATTAGGAATTCTTGTTTATACAGCTGAAAATTTGTGCAGAAAGCCTGTAAGTGAGGACTGAACTGCTTATGTTTACAATTGAGGTCTCATTACTCTGGCGACTTTTGTATGACTCTGTTAAAATCCTGACGGTTCCAGTACAAATTTGTAAGAAAACTCTCTAGGTGTGGTAAAACTCTTAAAATACGTAATTAGAGTTTCCAGAAATGATTAAAACCTTGGAAGAACCCCTTGAAATTAAAGTAAATAGATTCTTCCTACATTTCCTGCCGTTTGTTATCACAGACATTACCAGTGGAAAGCCGTGAAATGACCAGCAAACTGATAATATTTACAACTCCGGGCACTTTAGGGAGCGTTTTCACTTGAATTTGCTTTCAAATATTAGGAATTCTTGTTTATACGCCTCAAAATTTGTGTAGAAAGCCTTTAAGTGAGGTTTAAACTGTGTATGTTTACAATTGAGGCCCCATTACTCTGGCGACTTTTCTATGAATCTGTTAAAATCCTGACGGTTCCAGTACATATTTGTAAGAAAACTCTCTAGTTGTGGTAAAACTCTTAAAATACGCAATTAGAGTTTCCAGAAATGATTAAAAACTTTGAACAACCCCTTGAAATTAAAGTAAATAGATTCTTCCTACATTTCCTGCCGTTTGTAATCACAGACATTACCAGTGGAAAGCCGGGAAATGACCAGCAAACTGATAATATTTACAACGCTGGGCACTTGAGGGAGCGTTTTCACTTGAATTTGCTTTCAAATATTAGGAATTCTTGTTTATACGGCTCAAAATTTGTGTAGAAAGCCTGTAAGTGATGACTGTAGCTTATGTTTACAATTGAGGCCGCATTACTCTGGCGACTTTTGTATGACTCTGTTAAAATCCTGACGGTTCCAGTACATATTTGTAAGAAAACTCTCTAGTTGTGGTAAAACTCTTAAAATACGTAATTAGAGTTTCCAGAAATGATTAAAACCTTGGAAGAACCCCTTGAAATTAAAGTAAATAGATTCTTCCTACATTTCCTGCCGTTTGTAATCACAGACATTACCAGTGGAAAGCCGTGAAATGTCCAGCAAACTGATAATATTTACAACTCCGGGCACTTTAGGGAGCGTTTTCACTTGAATTTGCTTTCAAATATTAGGAATTCTTGTTTATACAGCTGAAAATTTGTGCAGAAAGCCTGTAAGTGAGGACTGAACGCTTATGTTTACAATTGAGGCCGCATTACTCTGGCGACTTTTGTATGACTCTGTTAAAATCCTGACGGTTCCAGTACAAATTTGTAAGAAAACTCTCTAGGTGTGGTAAAACTCTTAAAATACGTAATTAGAGTTTCCAGAAATGATTAAAACCTTGGAAGAACCCCTTGAAATTAAAGTAAATAGATTCTTCCTACATTTCCTGCCGTTTGTTATCACAGACATTACCAGTGGAAAGCCGTGAAATGACCAGCAAACTGATAATATTTACAACTCCGGGCACTTTAGGGAGCGTTTTCACTTGAATTTGCTTTCAAATATTAGGAATTCTTGTTTATACGGCTCAAAATTTGTGTAGAAAGCCTGTAAGTGATGACTGTAGCTTATGTTTACAATTGAGGCCGCATTACTCTGGCGACTTTTGTATGACTCTGTTAAAATCCTGACGGTTCCAGTACATATTTGTAAGAAAACTCTCTAGTTGTGGTAAAACTCTTAAAATACATAATTAGAGTTTCCAGAAATGATTAAAACCTTGGAAGAACCCCTTGAAATTAAAGTAAATAGATTCTTCCTACATTTCCTGCCGTTTGTAATCACAGACATTACCAGTGGAAAGCCGTGAAATGTCCAGCAAACTGATAATATTTACAACTCCGGGCACTTTAGGGAGCGTTTTCACTTGAATTTGCTTTCAAATATTAGGAATTCTTGTTTATACAGCTGAAAATTTGTGCAGAAAGCCTGTAAGTGAGGACTGAACGCTTATGTTTACAATGGAGGCCGCATTACTCTGGCGACTTTTGTATGACTCTGTTAAAATCCTGACGGTTCCAGTACAAATTTGTAAGAAAACTCTCTAGGTGTGGTAAAACTCTTAAAATACGTAATTAGAGTTTCCAGAAATGATTAAAACCTTGGAAGAACCCCTTGAAATTAAAGTAAATAGATTCTTCCTACATTTCCTGCCGTTTGTTATCACAGACATTACCAGTGGAAAGCCGTGAAATGACCAGCAAACTGATAATATTTACAACTCCGGGCACTTTAGGTAGCGTTTTCACTTGAATTTGCTTTCAAATATTAGGAATTCTTGTTTATACAGCTCAAAATTTGTGTAGAAAGCCTGTAAGTGAGGACTGTACTGCTTATGTTTACAATTGAGGTCTCATTACTCTGGCGACTTTTGTATGACTCTGTTAAAATCATGACGGTTCCAGTACATATTTGTAAGAAAACTCTCTAGTTGTGGTAAAACTCTTAAAATACGTAATTAGAGTTTCCAGAAGTGATTAAAAACTTGGAAGAACCCCTTGAAATTAAAGTAAATATATTCTTCCTACATTTCCTGCCGTTTGTAATCGCAGACATTACCAGTGGAAAGCCGTGAAATGACCAGCAAACTGATAATATTTACAACTCCGGGCACTTTAGGGAGCGTTTTCACTTGAATTTGCTTTCAAATATTAGGAATTCTTGTTTATACAGCTGAAAATTTGTGCAGAAAGCCTGTAAGTGAGGACTGAACTGCTTATGTTTACAATTGAGGTCTCATTACTCTGGCGACTTTTGTATGACTCTGTTAAAATCCTGACGGTTCCAGTACAAATTTGTAAGAAAATTCTCTAGGTGTGGTAAAACTCTTAAAATACGTAATTAGAGTTTCCAGAAATGATTAAAACCTTGGAAGAACCCCTTGAAATTAAAGTAAATAGATTCTTCCTACATTTCCTGCCGTTTGTTATCACAGACATTACCAGTGGAAAGCCGTGAAATGACCAGCAAACTGATAATATTTACAACTCCGGGCACTTTAGGGAGCGTTTTCACTTGAATTTGCTTTCAAATATTAGGAATTCTTGTTTATACGGCTCAAAATTTGTGTAGAAAGCCTTTAAGTGAGGTTTAAACTGTGTATGTTTACAATTGAGGCCCCATTACTCTGGCGACTTTTCTATGACTCTGTTAAAATCCTGACGGTTCCAGTACATATTTGTAAGAAAACTCTCTAGTTGTGGTAAAACTCTTAAAATACGCAATTAGAGTTTCCAGAAATGATTAAAAACTTTGAACAACCCCTTGAAATTAAAGTAAATAGATTCTTCCTACATTTCCTGCCGTTTGTAATCACAGACATTACCAGTGGAAAGCCGGGAAATGACCAGCAAACTGATAATATTTACAACGCTGGGCACTTGAGGGAGCGTTTTCACTTGAATTTGCTTTCAAATATTAGGAATTCTTGTTTATACAGCTCAAAATTTGTGTAGAAAGCCTGTAAGTGAGGACTGTACTGCTTATGTTTACAATTGAGACTGCATTACTCTGGCGACTTTTGTATGACTCTGTTAAAATCATGACGGTTCCAGTACATATTTGCAAGAAAACTCTCTAGTTGTGTTAAAACTCTTAAAATACGTAATTAGAGTTTCCAGAAATGATTAAAACCTTGGAAGAACCCCTTGAAATTAAAGTAAATAGATTCTTCCTACATTTCCTGCCGTTTGTAATCACAGACATTACCAGTGGAAAGCCGTGAAATGACCAGCAAACTGATAATATTTACAACTCCGGGCACTTTAGGGAGCGTTTTCACTTGAATTTGCTTTCAAATATTAGGAATTCTTGTTTATACAGCTCAAAATTTGTGCAGAAAGCCTCTAAGTGAGGACTGTACTGCTTATGTTTACAATTGAGGTCGCATTACTCTGGCGACTTTTCTATGACTCTGTTAAAATCCTGACGGTTCCAGTACAAATGTGTAAGAAAACTCTCTAGTTGTGGTAAAACTCTTAAAATACGTAATTAGAGTTTCCAGAAATGATTAAAACCTTGGAAGAACCCCTTGAAATTAAAGTAAATAGATTCTTCCTACATTTCCTGCCGTTTGTAATCACAGACATTACCAGTGGAAAGCCGTGAAATGACCAGCAAACTGATAATATTTACAACTCTGGGCACTTTAGGGAGCGTTTTCACTTGACTTTGCTTTCAAATATTAGGAATTCTTGTTTATACAGCTCAAAATTTGTGCAGAAAGCCTGTAAGTGAGGACTGTACTGCTTATGTTTACAATTGAGGCCGCATTACTCTGGCGACTTTTGTATGACTCTGTTAAAATCCTGACGGTTCCAGTACAAATTTGTAAGAAAACTCTCTAGTTGTGGTAAAACTCTTAAAATACGCAATAGGAGTTTCCAGAAATGATTAAAAACTTGGAAGAACCCCTTGAAATTAAAGTAAATAGATTCTTCCTACATTTCCTGCCGTTTGTAATCACAGACATTACCAGTGGAAATCCGGGAAATGACCAGCAAACTGATAATATTTACAACGCTGGGCACTTGAGGGAGCGTTTTCACTTGAATTTGCTTTCAAATATTAGGAATTCTTGTTTATACAGCTCAAAATTTGTGCAGAAAGCCTCTAAGTGAGGACTGTACTGCTTATGTTTACAATTGAGGTCGCATTACTCTGGCGACTTTTCTATGACTCTGTTAAAATCCTGACGGTTCCAGTACAAATTTGTAAGAAAACTCTCTAGTTGTGGTAAAACTCTTAAAATACGTAATTAGAGTTTCCAGAAATGATTAAAACCTTGGAAGAACCCCTTGAAATTAAAGTAAATAGATTCTTCCTACATTTCCTGCCGTTTGTAATCACAGACATTACCAGTGGAAAGCCGTGAAATGACCAGCAAACTGATAATATTTACAACTCTGGGCACTTTAGGGAGCGTTTTCACTTGAATTTGCTTTCAAATATTAGGAATTCTTGTTTATACAGCTCATAATTTTTGTAGAAAGCCTGTAAGTGAGGTTTAAACTGCGTATGTTTACAATTGAGGCCCCATTACTCTGGCGACTATTGTATGACTCTGTTAAAATCCTTACGGTCCCAGTACATATTTGTAAGAAAACTCTCTAGTTGTGGTAAAACTCTTAAAATACGCAATTAGAGTTTCCAGAAATGATTAAAATCTTGGAAGAACCCCTTGAAATTAAAGTAAATGGATTCTTCCTACATTTCCTGCCGTTTGTTATCACAGACATTACCAATGGAAAGCCGTGAAATGACCAGCAAACTGATAATATTTAAAACTCCGGGCACTTTAGGGAGCGTTTTCACTTGAATTTGCTTTCAAATATTAGGAATTCTTGTTTATACAGCTCAAAATTTGTGTAGAAAGCCTGTAAGTGATGACTGTAGCTTATGTTTACAATTGAGGCCGCATTACTCTGGCGACTTTTGTATGACTCTGTTAAAATCCTGACGGTTCCAGTACATATTTGTAAGAAAACTCTCTAGTTGTGGTAAAACTCTTAAAATACGTAATTAGAGTTTCCAGAAATGATTAAAACCTTGGAAGAACCCCTTGAAATTAAAGTAAATAGATTCTTCCTACATTTCCTGCCGTTTGTAATCACAGACATTACCAGTGGAAAGCCGTGAAATGTCCAGCAAACTGATAATATTTACAACTCCGGGCACTTTAGGGAGCGTTTTCACTTGAATTTGCTTTCAAATATTAGGAATTCTTGTTTATACAGCTGAAAATTTGTGCAGAAAGCCTGTAAGTGAGGACTGAACGCTTATGTTTACAATTGAGGCCGCATTACTCTGGCGACTTTTGTATGACTCTGTTAAAATCCTGACGGTTCCAGTACAAATTTGTAAGAAAACTCTCTAGGTGTGGTAAAACTCTTAAAATACGTAATTAGAGTTTCCAGAAATGATTAAAACCTTGGAAGAACCCCTTGAAATTAAAGTAAATAGATTCTTCCTACATTTCCTGCCGTTTGTTATCACAGACATTACCAGTGGAAAGCCGTGAAATGACCAGCAAACTGATAATATTTACAACTCCGGGCACTTTAGGGAGCGTTTTCACTTGAATTTGCTTTCAAATATTAGGAATTCTTGTTTATACGGCTCAAAATTTGTGCAGAAAGCCTGTAAGTGAGGACTGTACTGCTTATGTTTACAATTGAGGTCACATTACTCTGGCGACTTTTGTATGACTCTGTTAAAATCATGACGGTTCCAGTACATATTTGTAAGAAAACTCTCTAGTTGTGGTAAAACTCTTAAAATCCATAATTAGAGTTTCCAGAAGTGATTAAAAACTTGGAAGAACCCCTTGAAATTAAAGTAAATATATTCTTCCTACATTTCCTGCCGTTTGTAATCGCAGACATTACCAGTGGAAAGCCGTGAAATGACCAGCAAACTGATAATATTTACAACTCCGGGCACTTTAGGGAGCGTTTTCACTTGAATTTGCTTTCAAATATTAGGAATTCTTGTTTATACAGCTGAAAATTTGTGCAGAAAGCCTGTAAGTGAGGACTGAACTGCTTATGTTTACAATTGAAGTCTCATTACTCTGGCGACTTTTGTATGACTCTGTTAAAATCCTGACGGTTCCAGTACAAATTTGTAAGAAAACTCTCTAGGTGTGGTAAAACTCTTAAAATACGTAATTAGAGTTTCCAGAAATGATTAAAACCTTGGAAGAACCCCTTGAAATTAAAGTAAATAGATTCTTCCTACATTTCCTGCCGTTTGTTATCACAGACATTACCAGTGGAAAGCCGTGAAATGACCAGCAAACTGATAATATTTACAACTCCGGGCACTTTAGGGAGCGTTTTCACTTGAATTTGCTTTCAAATATTAGGAATTCTTGTTTATACGGCTCAAAATTTGTGTAGAAAGCCTTTAAGTGAGGTTTAAACTGTGTATGTTTACAATTGAGGCCCCATTACTCTGGCGACTTTTGTATGACTCTGTTAAAATCCTGACGGTTCCAGTACAAATTTGTAAGAAAACTCTCTAGTTGTGGTAAAACTCTTAAAATACGCAATAGGAGTTTCCAGAAATGATTAAAAACTTGGAAGAACCCCTTGAAATTAAAGTAAATAGATTCTTCCTACATTTCCTGCCGTTTGTAATCACAGACATTACCAGTGGAAAGCCGGGAAATGACCAGCAAACTGATAATATTTACAACGCTGGGCACTTGAGGGAGCGTTTTCACTTGAATTTGCTTTCAAATATTAGGAATTCTTGTTTATACAGCTCAAAATTTGTGCAGAAAGCCTCTAAGTGAGGACTGTACTGCTTATGTTTACAATTGAGGTCGCATTACTCTGGCGACTTTTCTATGACTCTGTTAAAATCCTGACGGTTCCAGTACAAATTTGTAAGAAAACTCTCTAGTTGTGGTAAAACTCTTAAAATACGTAATTAGAGTTTCCAGAAATGATTAAAACCTTGGAAGAACCCCTTGAAATTAAAGTAAATAGATTCTTCCTACATTTCCTGCCGTTTGTAATCACAGACATTACCAGTGGAAAGCCGTGAAATGACCAGCAAACTGAAAATATTTACAACTCTGGGCACTTTAGGGAGCGTTTTCACTTGAATTTGCTTTCAAATATTAGGAATTCTTGTTTATACAGCTGAAAATTTGTGCAGAAAGGCTGTAAGTGAGGACTGAACGCTTATGTTTACAATTGAGGCCGCATTACTCTGGCGACTTTTGTATGACTCTGTTAAAATCCTGACGGTTCCAGTACAAATTTGTAAGAAAACTCTCTAGGTGTGGTAAAACTCTTAAAATACGTAATTAGAGTTTCCAGAAATGATTAAAACCTTGGAAGAACCCCTTGAAATTAAAGTAAATAGATTCTTCCTACATTTCCTGCCGTTTGTTATCACAGACATTACCAGTGGAAAGCCGTGAAATGACCAGCAAACTGATAATATTTACAACTCCGGGCACTTTAGGGAGCGTTTTCACTTGAATTTGCTTTCAAATATTAGGAATTCTTGTTTATACGGCTCAAAATTTGTGTAGAAAGCCTGTAAGTGATGACTGTAGCTTATGTTTACAATTGAGGCCGCATTACTCTGGCGACTTTTGTATGACTCTGTTAAAATCCTGACGGTTCCAGTACATATTTGTAAGAAAACTCTCTAGTTGTGGTAAAACTCTTAAAATACGTAATTAGAGTTTCCAGAAATGATTAAAACCTTGGAAGAACCCCTTGAAATTAAAGTAAATAGATTCTTCCTACATTTCCTGCCGTTTGTAATCACAGACATTACCAGTGGAAAGCCGTGAAATGACCAGCAAACTGAAAATATTTACAACTCTGGGCACTTTAGGGAGCGTTTTCACTTGAATTTGCTTTCAAATATTAGGAATTCTTGTTTATACAGCAGAAAATTTGTGCAGAAAGGCTGTAAGTGAGGACTGAACGCTTATGTTTACAATTGAGGCCGCATTACTCTGGCGACTTTTGTATGACTCTGTTAAAATCCTGACGGTTCCAGTACAAATTTGTAAGAAAACTCTCTAGGTGTGGTAAAACTCTTAAAATACGTAATTAGAGTTTCCAGAAATGATTAAAACCTTGGAAGAACCCCTTGAAATTAAAGTAAATAGATTCTTCCTACATTTCCTGCCATTTGTTATCACAGACATTACCAGTGGAAAGCCGTGAAATGACCAGCAAACTGATAATATTTACAACTCCGGGCACTTTAGGGAGCGTTTTCACTTGAATTTGCTTTCAAATATTAGGAATTCTTGTTTATACGGCTCAAAATTTGTGTAGAAAGCCTGTAAGTGATGACTGTAGCTTATGTTTACAATTGAGGCCGCATTACTCTGGCGACTTTTGTATGACTCTGTTAAAATCCTGACGGTTACAGTACATATTTGTAAGAAAACTCTCTAGTTGTGGTAAAACTCTTAAAATACGTAATTAGAGTTTCCACAAATGATTAAAACCTTGGAAGAACCCCTTGAAATTAAAGTAAATAGATTCTTCCTACATTTCCTGCCGTTTGTAATCACAGACATTACCAGTGGAAAGCCGTGAAATGTCCAGCAAACTGATAATATTTACAACTCCGGGCACTTTAGGGAGCGTTTTCACTTGAATTTGCTTTCAAATATTAGGAATTCTTGTTTATACAGCTGAAAATTTGTGCAGAAAGGCTGTAAGTGAGGACTGAACGCTTATGTTTACAATTGAGGCCGCATTACTCTGGCGACTTTTGTATGACTCTGTTAAAATCCTGACGGTTCCAGTACAAATTTGTAAGAAAACTCTCTAGGTGTGGTAAAACTCTTAAAATACGTAATTAGAGTTTCCAGAAATGATTAAAACCTTGGAAGAACCCCTTGAAATTAAAGTAAATAGATTCTTCCTACATTTCCTGCCGTTTGTTATCACAGACATTACCAGTGGAAAGCCGTGAAATGACCAGCAAACTGATAATATTTACAACTCCGGGCACTTTAGGGAGCGTTTTCACTTGAATTTGCTTTCAAATATTAGGAATTCTTGTTTATACGGCTCAAAATTTGTGTAGAAAGCCTTTAAGTGAGGTTTAAACTGTGTATGTTTACAATTGAGGCCCCATTACTCTGGCGACTTTTGTATGACTCTGTTAAAATCCTGGCGGTTCCAGTACAAATTTGTAAGAAAACTCTCTAGTTGTGGTAAAACTCTTAAAATACGCAATAGGAGTTTCCAGAAATGATTAAAAACTTGGAAGAACCCCTTGAAATTAAAGTAAATAGATTCTTCCTACATTTCCTGCCGTTTGTAATCACAGACATTACCAGTGGAAAGCCGGGAAATGACCAGCAAACTGATAATATTTACAACGCTGGGCACTTGAGGGAGCGTTTTCACTTGAATTTGCTTTCAAATATTAGGAATTCTTGTTTATACAGCTCAAAATTAGTGCAGAAAGCCTCTAAGTGAGGACTGTACTGCTTATGTTTACAATTGAGGTCGCATTACTCTGGCGACTTTTGTATGACTCTGTTAAAATCCTGACGGTTCCAGTACAAATTTGTAAGAAAACTCTCTAGGTGTGGTAAAACTCTTAAAATACGTAATTAGAGTTTCCAGAAATGATTAAAACCTTGGAAGAACCCCTTGAAATTAAAGTAAATAGATTCTTCCTACATTTCCTGCCGTTTGTAATCACAGACATTACCAGTGGAAAGCCGGGAAATGACCAGCAAACTGATAATATTTACAACGCTGGGCACTTTAGGGAGCGTTTTCACTTGAATTTGCTTTCAAATATTAGGAATTCTTGTTTATACAGCTGAAAATTTGTGCAGAAAGGCTGTAAGTGAGGACTGAACGCTTATGTTTACAATTGAGGCCGCATTACTCTGGCGACTTTTGTATGACTCTGTTAAAATCCTGACGGTTCCAGTACAAATTTGTAAGAAAACTCTCTAGGTGTGGTAAAACTCTTAAAATACGTAAGTAGAGTTTCCAGAAATGATTAAAACCTTGGAAGAACCCCTTGAAATTAAAGTAAATAGATTCTTCCTACATTTCCTGCCGTTTGTTATCACAGACATTACCAGTGGAAAGCCGTGAAATGACCAGCAAACTGATAATATTTACAACTCCGGGCACTTTAGGGAGCGTTTTCACTTGAATTTGCTTTCAAATATTAGGAATTCTTGTTTATACGGCTCAAAATTTGTGTAGAAAGCCTGTAAGTGATGACTGTAGCTTATGTTTACAATTGAGGCCGCATTACTCTGGCGACTTTTGTATGACTCTGTTAAAATCCTGACGGTTCCAGTACATATTTGTAAGAAAACTCTCTAGTTGTGGTAAAACTCTTAAAATACGTAATTAGAGTTTCCAGAAATGATTAAAACCTTGGAAGAACCCCTTGAAATTAAAGTAAATAGATTCTTCCTACATTTCCTGCCGTTTGTAATCACAGACATTACCAGTGGAAAGCCGTGAAATGACCAGCAAACTGAAAATATTTACAACTCTGGGCACTTTAGGGAGCGTTTTCACTTGAATTTGCTTTCAAATATTAGGAATTCTTGTTTATACAGCAGAAAATTTGTGCAGAAAGGCTGTAAGTGAGGACTGAACGCTTATGTTTACAATTGAGGCCGCATTACTCTGGCGACTTTTGTATGACTCTGTTAAAATCCTGACGGTTCCAGTACAAATTTGTAAGAAAACTCTCTAGGTGTGGTAAAACTCTTAAAATACGTAATTAGAGTTTCCAGAAATGATTAAAACCTTGGAAGAACCCCTTGAAATTAAAGTAAATAGATTCTTCCTACATTTCCTGCCGTTTGTTATCACAGACATTACCAGTGGAAAGCCGTGAAATGACCAGCAAACTGATAATATTTACAACTCCGGGCACTTTAGGGAGCGTTTTCACTTGAATTTGCTTTCAAATATTAGGAATTCTTGTTTATACGGCTCAAAATTTGTGTAGAAAGCCTGTAAGTGATGACTGTAGCTTATGTTTACAATTGAGGCCGCATTACTCTGGCGACTTTTGTATGACTCTGTTAAAATCCTGACGGTTACAGTACATATTTGTAAGAAAACTCTCTAGTTGTGGTAAAACTCTTAAAATACGTAATTAGAGTTTCCACAAATGATTAAAACCTTGGAAGAACCCCTTGAAATTAAAGTAAATAGATTCTTCCTACATTTCCTGCCGTTTGTAATCACAGACATTACCAGTGGAAAGCCGTGAAATGTCCAGCAAACTGATAATATTTACAACTCCGGGCAATTTAGGGAGCGTTTTCACTTGAATTTGCTTTCAAATATTAGGAATTCTTGTTTATACAGCTGAAAATTTGTGCAGAAAGGCTGTAAATGAGGACTGAACGCTTATGTTTACAATTGAGGCCGCATTACTCTGGCGACTTTTGTATGACTCTGTTAAAATCCTGACGGTTCCAGTACAAATTTGTAAGAAAACTCTCTAGGTGTGGTAAAACTCTTAAAATACGTAATTAGAGTTTCCAGAAATGATTAAAACCTTGGAAGAACCCCTTGAAATTAAAGTAAATAGATTCTTCCTACATTTCCTGCCGTTTGTTATCACAGACATTACCAGTGGAAAGCCGTGAAATGACCAGCAAACTGATAATATTTACAACTCCGGGCACTTTAGGGAGCGTTTTCACTTGAATTTGCTTTCAAATATTAGGAATTCTTGTTTATACGGCTCAAAATTTGTGTAGAAAGCCTTTAAGTGAGGTTTAAACTGTGTATGTTTACAATTGAGGCCCCATTACTCTGGCGACTTTTGTATGACTCTGTTAAAATCCTGGCGGTTCCAGTACAAATTTGTAAGAAAACTCTCTAGTTGTGGTAAAACTCTTAAAATACGCAATAGGAGTTTCCAGAAATGATTAAAAACTTGGAAGAACCCCTTGAAATTAAAGTAAATAGATTCTTCCTACATTTCCTGCCGTTTGTAATCACAGACATTACCAGTGGAAAGCCGGGAAATGACCAGCAAACTGATAATATTTACAACGCTGGGCACTTGAGGGAGCGTTTTCACTTGAATTTGCTTTCAAATATTAGGAATTCTTGTTTATACAGCTCAAAATTTGTGCAGAAAGCCTCTAAGTGAGGACTGTACTGCTTATGTTTACAATTGAGGTCGCATTACTCTGGCGACTTTTCTATGACTCTGTTAAAATCCTGACGGTTCCAGTACAAATTTGTAAGAAAACTCTCTAGTTGTGGTAAAACTCTTAAAATACGTAATTAGAGTTTCCAGAAATGATTAAAACCTTGGAAGAACCCCTTGAAATTAAAGTAAATAGATTCTTCCTACATTTCCTGCCGTTTGTAATCACAGACATTACCAGTGGAAAGCCGTGAAATGACCAGCAAACTGAAAATATTTACAACTCTGGGCACTTTAGGGAGCGTTTTCACTTGAATTTGCTTTCAAATATTAGGAATTCTTGTTTATACAGCTGAAAATTTGTGCAGAAAGGCTGTAAGTGAGGACTGAACGCTTATGTTTACAATTGAGGCCGCATTACTCTGGCGACTTTTGTATGACTCTGTTAAAATCCTGACGGTTCCAGTACAAATTTGTAAGAAAACTCTCTAGGTGTGGTAAAACTCTTAAAATACGTAATTAGAGTTTCCAGAAATGATTAAAACCTTGGAAGAACCCCTTGAAATTAAAGTAAATAGATTCTTCCTACATTTCCTGCCGTTTGTTATCACAGACATTACCAGTGGAAAGCCGTGAAATGACCAGCAAACTGATAATATTTACAACTCCGGGCACTTTAGGGAGCGTTTTCACTTGAATTTGCTTTCAAATATTAGGAATTCTTGTTTATACGGCTCAAAATTTGTGTAGAAAGCCTGTAAGTGATGACTGTAGCTTATGTTTACAATTGAGGCCGCATTACTCTGGCGACTTTTGTATGACTCTGTTAAAATCCTGACGGTTCCAGTACATATTTGTAAGAAAACTCTCTAGTTGTGGTAAAACTCTTAAAATACGTAATTAGAGTTTCCAGAAATGATTAAAACCTTGGAAGAACCCCTTGAAATTAAAGTAAATAGATTCTTCCTACATTTCCTGCCGTTTGTAATCACAGACATTACCAGTGGAAAGCCGTGAAATGACCAGCAAACTGAAAATATTTACAACTCTGGGCACTTTAGGGAGCGTTTTCACTTGAATTTGCTTTCAAATATTAGGAATTCTTGTTTATACGGCTCAAAATTTGTGTAGAAAGCCTGTAAGTGATGACTGTAGCTTATGTTTACAATTGAGGCCGCATTACTCTGGCGACTTTTGTATGACTCTGTTAAAATCCTGACGGTTCCAGTACATATTTGTAAGAAAACTCTCTAGTTGTGGTAAAACTCTTAAAATACGTAATTAGAGTTTCCAGAAATGATTAAAACCTTGGAAGAACCCCTTGAAATTAAAGTAAATAGATTCTTCCTACATTTCCTGCCGTTTGTAATCACAGACATTACCAGTGGAAAGCCGTGAAATGACCAGCAAACTGAAAATATTTACAACTCTGGGCACTTTAGGGAGCGTTTTCACTTGAATTTGCTTTCAAATATTAGGAATTCTTGTTTATACAGCAGAAAATTTGTGCAGAAAGGCTGTAAGTGAGGACTGAACGCTTATGTTTACAATTGAGGCCGCATTACTCTGGCGACTTTTGTATGACTCTGTTAAAATCCTGACGGTTCCAGTACAAATTTGTAAGAAAACTCTCTAGGTGTGGTAAAACTCTTAAAATACGTAATTAGAGTTTCCAGAAATGATTAAAACCTTGGAAGAACCCCTTGAAATTAAAGTAAATAGATTCTTCCTACATTTCCTGCCGTTTGTTATCACAGACATTACCAGTGGAAAGCCGTGAAATGACCAGCAAACTGATAATATTTACAACTCCGGGCACTTTAGGGAGCGTTTTCACTTGAATTTGCTTTCAAATATTAGGAATTCTTGTTTATACGGCTCAAAATTTGTGTAGAAAGCCTGTAAGTGATGACTGTAGCTTATGTTTACAATTGAGGCCGCATTACTCTGGCGACTTTTGTATGACTCTGTTAAAATCCTGACGGTTACAGTACATATTTGTAAGAAAACTCTCTAGTTGTGGTAAAACTCTTAAAATACGTAATTAGAGTTTCCACAAATGATTAAAACCTTGGAAGAACCCCTTGAAATTAAAGTAAATAGATTCTTCCTACATTTCCTGCCGTTTGTAATCACAGACATTACCAGTGGAAAGCCGTGAAATGTCCAGCAAACTGATAATATTTACAACTCCGGGCACTTTAGGGAGCGTTTTCACTTGAATTTGCTTTCAAATATTAGGAATTCTTGTTTATACAGCTGAAAATTTGTGCAGAAAGGCTGTAAATGAGGACTGAACGCTTATGTTTACAATTGAGGCCGCATTACTCTGGCGACTTTTGTATGACTCTGTTAAAATCCTGACGGTTCCAGTACAAATTTGTAAGAAAACTCTCTAGGTGTGGTAAAACTCTTAAAATACGTAATTAGAGTTTCCAGAAATGATTAAAACCTTGGAAGAACCCCTTGAAATTAAAGTAAATAGATTCTTCCTACATTTCCTGCCGTTTGTTATCACAGACATTACCAGTGGAAAGCCGTGAAATGACCAGCAAACTGATAATATTTACAACTCCGGGCACTTTAGGGAGCGTTTTCACTTGAATTTGCTTTCAAATATTAGGAATTCTTGTTTATACGGCTCAAAATTTGTGTAGAAAGCCTTTAAGTGAGGTTTAAACTGTGTATGTTTACAATTGAGGCCCCATTACTCTGGCGACTTTTGTATGACTCTGTTAAAATCCTGGCGGTTCCAGTACAAATTTGTAAGAAAACTCTCTAGTTGTGGTAAAACTCTTAAAATACGCAATAGGAGTTTCCAGAAATGATTAAAAACTTGGAAGAACCCCTTGAAATTAAAGTAAATAGATTCTTCCTACATTTCCTGCCGTTTGTAATCACAGACATTACCAGTGGAAAGCCGGGAAATGACCAGCAAACTGATAATATTTACAACGCTGGGCACTTGAGGGAGCGTTTTCACTTGAATTTGCTTTCAAATATTAGGAATTCTTGTTTATACAGCTCAAAATTTGTGCAGAAAGCCTCTAAGTGAGGACTGTACTGCTTATGTTTACAATTGAGGTCGCATTACTCTGGCGACTTTTCTATGACTCTGTTAAAATCCTGACGGTTCCAGTACAAATTTGTAAGAAAACTCTCTAGTTGTGGTAAAACTCTTAAAATACGTAATTAGAGTTTCCAGAAATGATTAAAACCTTGGAAGAACCCCTTGAAATTAAAGTAAATAGATTCTTCCTACATTTCCTGCCGTTTGTAATCACAGACATTACCAGTGGAAAGCCGTGAAATGACCAGCAAACTGAAAATATTTACAACTCTGGGCACTTTAGGGAGCGTTTTCACTTGAATTTGCTTTCAAATATTAGGAATTCTTGTTTATACAGCTGAAAATTTGTGCAGAAAGGCTGTAAGTGAGGACTGAACGCTTATGTTTACAATTGAGGCCGCATTACTCTGGCGACTTTTGTATGACTCTGTTAAAATCCTGACGGTTCCAGTACAAATTTGTAAGAAAACTCTCTAGGTGTGGTAAAACTCTTAAAATACGTAATTAGAGTTTCCAGAAATGATTAAAACCTTGGAAGAACCCCTTGAAATTAAAGTAAATAGATTCTTCCTACATTTCCTGCCGTTTGTTATCACAGACATTACCAGTGGAAAGCCGTGAAATGACCAGCAAACTGATAATATTTACAACTCCGGGCACTTTAGGGAGCGTTTTCACTTGAATTTGCTTTCAAATATTAGGAATTCTTGTTTATACGGCTCAAAATTTGTGTAGAAAGCCTGTAAGTGATGACTGTAGCTTATGTTTACAATTGAGGCCGCATTACTCTGGCGACTTTTGTATGACTCTGTTAAAATCCTGACGGTTCCAGTACATATTTGTAAGAAAACTCTCTAGTTGTGGTAAAACTCTTAAAATACGTAATTAGAGTTTCCAGAAATGATTAAAACCTTGGAAGAACCCCTTGAAATTAAAGTAAATAGATTCTTCCTACATTTCCTGCCGTTTGTAATCACAGACATTACCAGTGGAAAGCCGTGAAATGACCAGCAAACTGAAAATATTTACAACTCTGGGCACTTTAGGGAGCGTTTTCACTTGAATTTGCTTTCAAATATTAGGAATTCTTGTTTATACAGCTGAAAATTTGTGCAGAAAGGCTGTAAGTGAGGACTGAACGCTTATGTTTACAATTGAGGCCGCATTACTCTGGCGACTTTTGTATGACTCTGTTAAAATCCTGACGGTTCCAGTACAAATTTGTAAGAAAACTCTCTAGGTGTGGTAAAACTCTTAAAATACGTAATTAGAGTTTCCAGAAATGATTAAAACCTTGGAAGAACCCCTTGAAATTAAAGTAAATAGATTCTTCCTACATTTCCTGCCGTTTGTTATCACAGACATTACCAGTGGAAAGCCGTGAAATGACCAGCAAACTGATAATATTTACAACTCCGGGCACTTTAGGGAGCGTTTTCACTTGAATTTGCTTTCAAATATTAGGAATTCTTGTTTATACGGCTCAAAATTTGTGTAGAAAGCCTGTAAGTGATGACTGTAGCTTATGTTTACAATTGAGGCCGCATTACTCTGGCGACTTTTGTATGACTCTGTTAAAATCCTGACGGTTACAGTACATATTTGTAAGAAAACTCTCTAGTTGTGGTAAAACTCTTAAAATACGTAATTAGAGTTTCCACAAATGATTAAAACCTTGGAAGAACCCCTTGAAATTAAAGTAAATAGATTCTTCCTACATTTCCTGCCGTTTGTAATCACAGACATTACCAGTGGAAAGCCGTGAAATGTCCAGCAAACTGATAATATTTACAACTCCGGGCACTTTAGGGAGCGTTTTCACTTGAATTTGCTTTCAAATATTAGGAATTCTTGTTTATACAGCTGAAAATTTGTGCAGAAAGGCTGTAAGTGAGGACTGAACGCTTATGTTTCAATTGAGGCCGCATTACTCTGGCGACTTTTGTTTGACTCTGTTAAAATCCTGACGGTTCCAGTACAAATTTGTAAGAAAACTCTCTAGGTGTGGTAAAACTCTTAAAATACGTAATTAGAGTTTCCAGAAATGATTAAAACCTTGGAAGAACCCCTTGAAATTAAAGTAAATAGATTCTTCCTACATTTCCTGCCGTTTGTTATCACAGACATTACCAGTGGAAAGCCGTGAAATGACCAGCAAACTGATAATATTTACAACTCCGGGCACTTTAGGGAGCGTTTTCACTTGAATTTGCTTTCAAATATTAGGAATTCTTGTTTATACGGCTCAAAATTTGTGTAGAAAGCCTGTAAGTGATGACTGTAGCTTATGTTTACAATTGAGGCCGCATTACTCTGGCGACTTTTGTATGACTCTGTTAAAATCCTGACGGTTCCAGTACATATTTGTAAGAAAACTCTCTAGTTGTGGTAAAACTCTTAAAATACATAATTAGAGTTTCCAGAAATGATTAAAACCTTGGAAGAACCACTTGAAATTAAAGTAAATAGATTCTTCCTACATTTCCTGCCGTTTGTAATCACAGACATTACCAGTGGAAAGCCGTGAAATGTCCAGCAAACTGATAACATTTACAACTCCGGGCACTTTAGGGAGCGTTTTCACTTGAATTTGCTTTCAAATATTAGGAATTCTTGTTTATACAGCTCAAAATTTGTGTAGAAAGCCTGTAAGTGAGGACTGTACTGCTTATGTTTACAATTGAGGTCTCATTACTCTGGCGACTTTTGTATGACTCTGTTAAAATCATGACGGTTCCAGTACATATTTGTAAGAAAACTCTCTAGTTGTGGTAAAACTCTTAAAATTCGTAATTAGAGTTTCCAGAAGTGATTAAAAACTTGGAAGAACCCCTTGAAATTAAAGTAAATATATTCTACCTACATTTCCTGCCGTTTGTAATCGCAGACATTACCAGTGGAAAGCCGTGAAATGACCAGCAAACTGATAATATTTACAACTCCGGGCACTTTAGGGAGCGTTTTCACTTGAATTTGCTTTCAAATATTAGGAATTCTTGTTTATACAGCTCATAATTTTTGTAGAAAGCCTGTAAGTGAGGTTTAAAATGCATATGTTTACAATTGAGGCCCCATTACTCTGCCGACTATTGTATGACTCTGTTAAAATCCTGACGGTTCCAGTACATATTTGTAAGAAAACTCTCTAGTTGTGGTAAAACTCTTAAAATACGCAATTAGAGTTTCCAGAAATGATTAAAATCTTGGAAGAACCCCTTGAAATTAAAGTAAATAGATTCTTCCTACATTTCCTGCCGTTTGTAATCACAGACATTACCAGTGGAAAGCCGGGAAATGACCAGCAAACTGATAATATTTACAACGCTGGGCACTTGAGGGAGCGTTTTCACTTGAATTTGCTTTCAAATATTAGGAATTCTTGTTTATACAGCTCAAAATTTGTGCAGAAAGCCTCTAAGTGAGGACTGTACTGCTTATGTTTACAATTGAGGTCGCATTACTCTGGCGACTTTTCTATGACTCTGTTAAAATCCTGACGGTTCCAGTACAAATTTGTAAGAAAACTCTCTAGTTGTGGTAAAACTCTTAAAATACGTAATTAGAGTTTCCAGAAATGATTAAAACCTTGGAAGAACCCCTTGAAATTAAAGTAAATAGATTCTTCCTACATTTCCTGCCGTTTGTAATCACAGACATTACCAGTGGAAAGCCGTGAAATGACCAGCAAACTGATAATATTTACAACTCTGGGCACTTTAGGGAGCGTTTTCACTTGAATTTGCTTTCAAATATTAGGAATTCTTGTTTATACAGCTCATAATTTTTGTAGAAAGCCTGTAAGTGAGGTTTAAACTGCGTATGTTTACAATTGAGGCCCCATTACTCTGGCGACTATTGTATGACTCTGTTAAAATCCTTACGGTCCCAGTACATATTTGTAAGAAAACTCTCTAGTTGTGGTAAAACTCTTAAAATACGCAATTAGAGTTTCCAGAAATGATTAAAATCTTGGAAGAACCCCTTGAAATTAAAGTAAATGGATTCTTCCTACATTTCCTGCCGTTTGTTATCACAGACATTACCAATGGAAAGCCGTGAAATGACCAGCAAACTGATAATATTTAAAACTCCGGGCACTTTAGGGAGCGTTTTCACTTGAATTTGCTTTCAAATATTAGGAATTCTTGTTTATACGGCTCAAAATTTGTGTAGAAAGCCTGTAAGTGATGACTGTAGCTTATGTTTACAATTGAGGCCGCATTACTCTGGCGACTTTTGTATGACTCTGTTAAAATCCTGACGGTTCCAGTACAAATTTGTAAGAAAACTCTCTAGGTGTGGTAAAACTCTTAAAATACGTAATTAGAGTTTCCAGAAATGATTAAAACCTTGGAAGAACCCCTTGAAATTAAAGTAAATAGATTCTTCCTACATTTCCTGCCGTTTGTTATCACAGACATTACCAGTGGAAAGCCGTGAAATGACCAGCAAACTGATAATATTTACAACTCCGGGCACTTTAGGGAGCGTTTTCACTTGAATTTGCTTTCAAATATTAGGAATTCTTGTTTATACAGCTCAAAATTTGTGTAGAAAGCCTGTAAGTGAGGACTGTACTGCTTATGTTTACAATTGAGGTCTCATTACTCTGGCGACTTTTGTATGACTCTGTTAAAATCATGACGGTTCCAGTACATATTTGTAAGAAAACTCTCTAGTTGTGGTAAAACTCTTAAAATACGTAATTAGAGTTTCCAGAAGTGATTAAAAACTTGGAAGAACCCCTTGAAATTAAAGTAAATATATTCTTCCTACATTTCCTGCCGTTTGTAATCGCAGACATTACCAGTGGAAAGCCGTGAAATGACCAGCAAACTGATAATATTTACAACTCCGGGCACTTTAGGGAGCGTTTTCACTTGAATTTGCTTTCAAATATTAGGAATTCTTGTTTATACGGCTCAAAATTTGTGTAGAAAGCCTTTAAGTGAGGTTTAAACTGTGTATGTTTACAATTGAGGCCCCATTACTCTGGCGACTTTTGTATGACTCTGTTAAAATCCTGACGGTTCCAGTACAAATTTGTAAGAAAACTCTCTAGTTGTGGTAAAACTCTTAAAATACGCAATAGGAGTTTCCAGAAATGATTAAAAACTTGGAAGAACCCCTTGAAATTAAAGTAAATAGATTCTTCCTACATTTCCTGCCGTTTGTAATCACAGACATTACCAGTGGAAAGCCGGGAAATGACCAGCAAACTGATAATATTTACAACGCTGGGCACTTGAGGGAGCATTTTCACTTGAATTTGCTTTCAAATATTAGGAATTCTTGTTTATACAGCTCAAAATTTGTGCAGAAAGCCTCTAAGTGAGGACTGTACTGCTTATGTTTACAATTGAGGTCGCATTACTCTGGCGACTTTTCTATGACTCTGTTAAAATCCTGACGGTTCCAGTACAAATTTGTAAGAAAACTCTCTAGTTGTGGTAAAACTCTTAAAATACGTAATTAGAGTTTCCAGAAATGATTAAAACCTTGGAAGAACCCCTTGAAATTAAAGTAAATAGATTCTTCCTACATTTCCTGCCGTTTGTAATCACAGACATTACCAGTGGAAAGCCGTGAAATGACCAGCAAACTGAAAGTATTTACAACTCTGGGCACTTTAGGGAGCGTTTTCACTTGAATTTGCTTTCAAATATTAGGAATTCTTGTTTATACAGCTGAAAATTTGTGCAGAAAGGCTGTAAGTGAGGACTGAACGCTTATGTTTACAATTGAGGCCGCATTACTCTGGCGACTTTTGTATGACTCTGTTAAAATCCTGACGGTTCCAGTACAAATTTGTAAGAAAACTCTCTAGGTGTGGTAAAACTCTTAAAATACGTAATTAGAGTTTCCAGAAATGATTAAAACCTTGGAAGAACCCCTTGAAATTAAAGTAAATAGATTCTTCCTACATTTCCTGCCGTTTGTTATCACAGACATTACCAGTGGAAAGCCGTGAAATGACCAGCAAACTGATAATATTTACAACTCCGGGCACTTTAGGGAGCGTTTTCACTTGAATTTGCTTTCAAATATTAGGAATTCTTGTTTATACGGCTCAAAATTTGTGTAGAAAGCCTGTAAGTGATGACTGTAGCTTATGTTTACAATTGAGGCCGCATTACTCTGGCGACTTTTGTATGACTCTGTTAAAATCCTGACGGTTCCAGTACATATTTGTAAGAAAACTCTCTAGTTGTGGTAAAACTCTTAAAATACGTAATTAGAGTTTCCACAAATGATTAAAACCTTGGAAGAACCCCTTGAAATTAAAGTAAATAGATTCTTCCTACATTTCCTGCCGTTTGTAATCACAGACATTACCAGTGGAAAGCCGTGAAATGTCCAGCAAACTGATAATATTTACAACTCCGGGCACTTTAGGGAGCGTTTTCACTTGAATTTGCTTTCAAATATTAGGAATTCTTGTTTATACAGCTGAAAATTTGTGCAGAAAGGCTGTAAGTGAGGACTGAACGCTTATGTTTACAATTGAGGCCGCATTACTCTGGCGACTTTTGTATGACTCTGTTAAAATCCTGACGGTTCCAGTACAAATTTGTAAGAAAACTCTCTAGGTGTGGTAAAACTCTTAAAATACGTAATTAGAGTTTCCAGAAATGATTAAAACCTTGGAAGAACCCCTTGAAATTAAAGTAAATAGATTCTTCCTACATTTCCTGCCGTTTGTTATCACAGACATTACCAGTGGAAAGCCGTGAAATGACCAGCAAACTGATAATATTTACAACTCCGGGCACTTTAGGGAGCGTTTTCACTTGAATTTGCTTTCAAATATTAGGAATTCTTGTTTATACGGCTCAAAATTTGTGTAGAAAGCCTGTAAGTGATGACTGTAGCTTATGTTTACAATTGAGGCCGCATTACTCTGGCGACTTTTGTATGACTCTGTTAAAATCCTGACGGTTCCAGTACATATTTGTAAGAAAACTCTCTAGTTGTGGTAAAACTCTTAAAATACGTAATTAGAGTTTCCAGAAATGATTAAAACCTTGGAAGAACCCCTTGAAATTAAAGTAAATAGATTCTTCCTACATTTCCTGCCGTTTGTAATCACAGACATTACCAGTGGAAAGCCGTGAAATGTCCAGCAAACTGATAATATTTACAACTCCGGGCACTTTAGGGAGCGTTTTCACTTGAATTTGCTTTCAAATATTAGGAATTCTTGTTTATACAGCTGAAAATTTGTGCAGAAAGCCTGTAAGTGAGGACTGAACGCTTATGTTTACAATTGAGGCCGCATTACTCTGGCGACTTTTGTATGACTCTGTTAAAATCCTGACGGTTCCAGTACAAATTTGTAAGAAAACTCTCTAGGTGTGGTAAAACTCTTAAAATACGTAATTAGAGTTTCCAGAAATGATTAAAACCTTGGAAGAACCCCTTGAAATTAAAGTAAATAGATTCTTCCTACATTTCCTGCCGTTTGTTATCACAGACATTACCAGTGGAAAGCCGTGAAATGACCAGCAAACTGATAATATTTACAACTCCGGGCACTTTAGGGAGCGTTTTCACTTGAATTTGCTTTCAAATATTAGGAATTCTTGTTTATACAGCTCAAAATTTGTGTAGAAAGCCTGTAAGTGAGGACTGTACTGCTTATGTTTACAATTGAGGTCTCATTACTCTGGCGACTTTTGTATGACTCTGTTAAAATCATGACGGTTCCAGTACATATTTGTAAGAAAACTCTCTAGTTGTGGTAAAACTCTTAAAATACGTAATTAGAGTTTCCAGAAGTGATTAAAAACTTGGAAGAACCCCTTGAAATTAAAGTAAATAGATTCTTCCTACATTTCCTGCCGTTTGTAATCGCAGACATTACCAGTGGAAAGCCGTGAAATGACCAGCAAACTGATAATATTTACAACTCCGGGCACTTTAGGGAGCGTTTTCACTTGAATTTGCTTTCAAATATTAGGAATTCTTGTTTATACAGCTGAAAATTTGTGCAGAAAGCCTGTAAGTGAGGACTGAACTGCTTATGTTTACAATTGAGGTCTCATTACTCTGGCGACATTTGTATGACTCTGTTAAAATCCTGACGGTTCCAGTACAAATTTGTAAGAAAACTCTCTAGGTGTGGTAAAACTCTTAAAATACGTAATTAGAGTTTCCAGAAATGATTAAAACCTTGGAAGAACCCCTTGAAATTAAAGTAAATAGATTCTTCCTACATTTCCTGCCGTTTGTTATCACAGACATTACCAGTGGAAAGCCGTGAAATGACCAGCAAACTGATAATATTTACAACTCCGGGCACTTTAGGGAGCGTTTTCACTTGAATTTGCTTTCAAATATTAGGAATTCTTGTTTATACGGCTCAAAATTTGTGTAGAAAGCCTTTAAGTGAGGTTTAAACTGTGTATGTTTACAATTGAGGCCCCATTACTCTGGCGACTTTTGTATGACTCTGTTAAAATCCTGACGGTTCCAGTACAAATTTGTAAGAAAACTCTCTAGTTGTGGTAAAACTCTTAAAATACGCAATAGGAGTTTCCAGAAATGATTAAAAACTTGGAAGAACCCCTTGAAATTAAAGTAAATAGATTCTTCCTACATTTCCTGCCGTTTGTAATCACAGACATTACCAGTGGAAAGCCGGGAAATGACCAGCAAACTGATAATATTTACAACGCTGGGCACTTGAGGGAGCGTTTTCACTTGAATTTGCTTTCAAATATTAGGAATTCTTGTTTATACAGCTCAAAATTTGTGCAGAAAGCCTCTAAGTGAGGACTGTACTGCTTATGTTTACAATTGAGGTCGCATTACTCTGGCGACTTTTCTATGACTCTGTTAAAATCCTGACGGTTCCAGTACAAATTTGTAAGAAAACTCTCTAGTTGTGGTAAAACTCTTAAAATACGTAATTAGAGTTTCCAGAAATGATTAAAACCTTGGAAGAACCCCTTGAAATTAAAGTAAATAGATTCTTCCTACATTTCCTGCCGTTTGTAATCACAGACATTACCAGTGGAAAGCCGTGAAATGACCAGCAAACTGAAAATATTTACAACTCTGGGCACTTTAGGGAGCGTTTTCACTTGAATTTGCTTTCAAATATTAGGAATTCTTGTTTATACAGCTGAAAATTTGTGCAGAAAGGCTGTAAGTGAGGACTGAACGCTTATGTTTACAATTGAGGCCGCATTACTCTGGCGACTTTTGTATGACTCTGTTAAAATCCTGACGGTTCCAGTACAAATTTGTAAGAAAACTCTCTAGGTGTGGTAAAACTCTTAAAATACGTAATTAGAGTTTCCAGAAATGATTAAAACCTTGGAAGAACCCCTTGAAATTAAAGTAAATAGATTCTTCCTACATTTCCTGCCGTTTGTTATCACAGACATTACCAGTGGAAAGCCGTGAAATGACCAGCAAACTGATAATATTTACAACTCCGGGCACTTTAGGGAGCGTTTTCACTTGAATTTGCTTTCAAATATTAGGAATTCTTGTTTATACTGCTCAAAATTTGTGTAGAAAGCCTGTAAGTGATGACTGTAGCTTATGTTTACAATTGAGGCCGCATTACTCTGGCGACTTTTGTATGACTCTGTTAAAATCCTGACGGTTCCAGTACATATTTGTAAGAAAACTCTCTAGTTGTGGTAAAACTCTTAAAATACGTAATTAGAGTTTCCACAAATGATTAAAACCTTGGAAGAACCCCTTGAAATTAAAGTAAATAGATTCTTCCTACATTTCCTGCCGTTTGTAATCACAGACATTACCAGTGGAAAGCCGTGAAATGTCCAGCAAACTGATAATATTTACAACTCCGGGCACTTTAGGGAGCGTTTTCACTTGAATTTGCTTTCAAATATTAGGAATTCTTGTTTATACAGCTGAAAATTTGTGCAGAAAGGCTGTAAGTGAGGACTGAACGCTTATGTTTACAATTGAGGCCGCATTACTCTGGCGACTTTTGTATGACTCTGTTAAAATCCTGACGGTTCCAGTACAAATTTGTAAGAAAACTCTCTAGGTGTGGTAAAACTCTTAAAATACGTAATTAGAGTTTCCAGAAATGATTAAAACCTTGGAAGAACGCCTTGAAATTAAAGTAAATAGATTCTTCCTACATTTCCTGCCGTTTGTTATCACAGACATTACCAGTGGAAAGCCGTGAAATGACCAGCAAACTGATAATATTTACAACTCCGGGCACTTTAGGGAGCGTTTTCACTTGAATTTGCTTTCAAATATTAGGAATTCTTGTTTATACGGCTCAAAATTTGTGCAGAAAGCCTGTAAGTGAGGACTGAACGCTTATGTTTACAATTGAGGCCGCATTACTCTGGCGACTTTTGTATGACTCTGTTAAAATCCTGACGGTTCAAGTACAAATTTGTAAGAAAACTCTCTAGGTGTGGTAAAACTCTTAAAATACGTAATTAGAGTTTCCAGAAATGATTAAAACCTTGGAAGAACCCCTTGAAATTAAAGTAAATAGATTCTTCCTACATTTCCTGCCGTTTGTTATCACAGACATTACCAGTGGAAAGCCGTGAAATGACCAGCAAACTGATAATATTTACAACTCCGGGCACTTTAGGGAGCGTTTTCACTTGAATTTGCTTTCAAATATTAGGAATTCTTGTTTATACAGCTCAAAATTTGTGTAGAAAGCCTGTAAGTGAGGACTGTACTGCTTATGTTTACAATTGAGGTCTCATTACTCTGGCGACTTTTGTATGACTCTGTTAAAATCATGACGGTTCCAGTACATATTTGTAAGAAAACTCTCTAGTTGTGGTAAAACTCTTAAAATACGTAATTAGAGTTTCCAGAAGTGATTAAAAACTTGGAAGAACCCCTTGAAATTAAAGTAAATATATTCTTCCTACATTTCCTGCCGTTTGTAATCGCAGACATTACCAGTGGAAAGCCGTGAAATGACCAGCAAACTGATAATATTTACAACTCCGGGCACTTTAGGGAGCGTTTTCACTTGAATTTGCTTTCAAATATTAGGAATTCTTGTTTATACAGCTGAAAATTTGTGCAGAAAGCCTGTAAGTGAGGACTGAACTGCTTATGTTTACAATTGAGGTCTCATTACTCTGGCGACTTTTGTATGACTCTGTTAAAATCCTGACGGTTCCAGTACAAATTTGTAAGAAAACTCTCTAGGTGTGGTAAAACTCTTAAAATACGTAATTAGAGTTTCCAGAAATGATTAAAACCTTGGAAGAACCCCTTGAAATTAAAGTAAATAGATTCTTCCTACATTTCCTGCCGTTTGTTATCACAGACATTACCAGTGGAAAGCCGTGAAATGACCAGCAAACTGATAATATTTACAACTCCGGGCACTTTAGGGAGCGTTTTCACTTGAATTTGCTTTCAAATATTAGGAATTCTTGTTTATACGGCTCAAAATTTGTGTAGAAAGCCTTTAAGTGAGGTTTAAACTGTGTATGTTTACAATTGAGGCCCCATTACTCTGGCGACTTTTGTATGACTCTGTTAAAATCCTGACGGTTCCAGTACAAATTTGTAAGAAAACTCTCTAGTTGTGGTAAAACTCTTAAAATACGCAATAGGAGTTTCCAGAAATGATTAAAAACTTGGAAGAACCCCTTGAAATTAAAGTAAATAGATTCTTCCTACATTTCCTGCCGTTTGTAATCACAGACATTACCAGTGGAAAGCCGGGAAATGACCAGCAAACTGATAATATTTACAACGCTGGGCACTTGAGGGAGCGTTTTCACTTGAATTTGCTTTCAAATATTAGGAATTCTTGTTTATACAGCTCAAAATTTGTGCAGAAAGCCTCTAAGTGAGGACTGTACTGCTTATGTTTACAATTGAGGTCGCATTACTCTGGCGACTTTTCTATGACTCTGTTAAAATCCTGACGGTTCCAGTACAAATTTGTAAGAAAACTCTCTAGTTGTGGTAAAACTCTTAAAATACGTAATTAGAGTTTCCAGAAATGATTAAAACCTTGGAAGAACCCCTTGAAATTAAAGTAAATAGATTCTTCCTACATTTCCTGCCGTTTGTAATCACAGACATTACCAGTGGAAAGCCGTGAAATGACCAGCAAACTGAAAATATTTACAACTCTGGGCACTTTAGGGAGCGTTTTCACTTGAATTTGCTTTCAAATATTAGGAATTCTTGTTTATACAGCTGAAAATTTGTGCAGAAAGGCTGTAAGTGAGGACTGAACGCTTATGTTTACAATTGAGGCCGCATTACTCTGGCGACTTTTGTATGACTCTGTTAAAATCCTGACGGTTCCAGTACAAATTTGTAAGAAAACTCTCTAGGTGTGGTAAAACTCTTAAAATACGTAATTAGAGTTTCCAGAAATGATTAAAACCTTGGAAGAACCCCTTGAAATTAAAGTAAATAGATTCTTCCTACATTTCCTGCCGTTTGTTATCACAGACATTACCAGTGGAAAGCCGTGAAATGACCAGCAAACTGATAATATTTACAACTCCGGGCACTTTAGGGAGCGTTTTCACTTGAATTTGCTTTCAAATATTAGGAATTCTTGTTTATACGGCTCAAAATTTGTGTAGAAAGCCTGTAAGTGATGACTGTAGCTTATGTTTACAATTGAGGCCGCATTACTCTGGCGACTTTTGTATGACTCTGTTAAAATCCTGACGGTTCCAGTACATATTTGTAAGAAAACTCTCTAGTTGTGGTAAAACTCTTAAAATACGTAATTAGAGTTTCCAGAAATGATTAAAACCTTGGAAGAACCCCTTGAAATTAAAGTAAATAGATTCTTCCTACATTTCCTGCCGTTTGTAATCACAGACATTACCAGTGGAAAGCCGTGAAATGACCAGCAAACTGAAAATATTTACAACTCTGGGCACTTTAGGGAGCGTTTTCACTTGAATTTGCTTTCAAATATTAGGAATTCTTGTTTATACAGCTGAAAATTTGTGCAGAAAGGCTGTAAGTGAGGACTGAACGCTTATGTTTACAATTGAGGCCGCATTACTCTGGCGACTTTTGTATGACTCTGTTAAAATCCTGACGGTTCCAGTACAAATTTGTAAGAAAACTCTCTAGGTGTGGTAAAACTCTTAAAATACGTAATTAGAGTTTCCAGAAATGATTAAAACCTTGGAAGAACCCCTTGAAATTAAAGTAAATAGATTCTTCCTACATTTCCTGCCGTTTGTTATCACAGACATTACCAGTGGAAAGCCGTGAAATGACCAGCAAACTGATAATATTTACAACTCCGGGCACTTTAGGGAGCGTTTTCACTTGAATTTGCTTTCAAATATTAGGAATTCTTGTTTATACGGCTCAAAATTTGTGTAGAAAGCCTGTAAGTGATGACTGTAGCTTATGTTTACAATTGAGGCCGCATTACTCTGGCGACTTTTGTATGACTCTGTTAAAATCCTGACGGTTCCAGTACATATTTGTAAGAAAACTCTCTAGTTGTGGTAAAACTCTTAAAATACGTAATTAGAGTTTCCAGAAATGATTAAAACCTTGGAAGAACCCCTTGAAATTAAAGTAAATAGATTCTTCCTACATTTCCTGCCGTTTGTAATCACAGACATTACCAGTGGAAAGCCGTGAAATGTCCAGCAAACTGATAATATTTACAACTCCGGGCACTTTAGGGAGCGTTTTCACTTGAATTTGCTTTCAAATATTAGGAATTCTTGTTTATACAGCTGAAAATTTGTGCAGAAAGCCTGTAAGTGAGGACTGAACGCTTATGTTTACAATTGAGGCCGCATTACTCTGGCGACTTTTGTATGACTCTGTTAAAATCCTGACGGTTCCAGTACAAATTTGTAAGAAAACTCTCTAGGTGTGGTAAAACTCTTAAAATACGTAATTAGAGTTTCCAGAAATGATTAAAACCTTGGAAGAACCCCTTGAAATTAAAGTAAATAGATTCTTCCTACATTTCCTGCCGTTTGTTATCACAGACATTACCAGTGGAAAGCCGTGAAATGACCAGCAAACTGATAATATTTACAACTCCGGGCACTTTAGGGAGCGTTTTCACTTGAATTTGCTTTCAAATATTAGGAATTCTTGTTTATACGGCTCAAAATTTGTGCAGAAAGCCTGTAAGTGAGGACTGAACGCTTATGTTTACAATTGAGGCCGCATTACTCTGGCGACTTTTGTATGACTCTGTTAAAATCCTGACGGTTCAAGTACAAATTTGTAAGAAAACTCTCTAGGTGTGGTAAAACTCTTAAAATACGTAATTAGAGTTTCCAGAAATGATTAAAACCTTGGAAGAACCCCTTGAAATTAAAGTAAATAGATTCTTCCTACATTTCCTGCCGTTTGTTATCACAGACATTACCAGTGGAAAGCCGTGAAATGACCAGCAAACTGATAATATTTACAACTCCGGGCACTTTAGGGAGCGTTTTCACTTGAATTTGCTTTCAAATATTAGGAATTCTTGTTTATACAGCTCAAAATTTGTGTAGAAAGCCTGTAAGTGAGGACTGTACTGCTTATGTTTACAATTGAGGTCACATTACTCTGGCGACTTTTGTATGACTCTGTTAAAATCATGACGGTTCCAGTACATATTTGTAAGAAAACTCTCTAGTTGTGGTAAAACTCTTAAAATACATAATTAGAGTTTCCAGAAGTGATTAAAAACTTGGAAGAACCCCTTGAAATTAAAGTAAATATATTCTTCCTACATTTCCTGCCGTTTGTAATCGCAGACATTACCAGTGGAAAGCCGTGAAATGACCAGCAAACTGATAATATTTACAACTCCGGGCACTTTAGGGAGCGTTTTCACTTGAATTTGCTTTCAAATATTAGGAATTCTTGTTTATACAGCTGAAAATTTGTGCAGAAAGCCTGTAAGTGAGGACTGAACTGCTTATGTTTACAATTGAAGTCTCATTACTCTGGCGACTTTTGTATGACTCTGTTAAAATCCTGACGGTTCCAGTACAAATTTGTAAGAAAACTCTCTAGGTGTGGTAAAACTCTTAAAATACGTAATTAGAGTTTCCAGAAATGATTAAAACCTTGGAAGAACCCCTTGAAATTAAAGTAAATAGATTCTTCCTACATTTCCTGCCGTTTGTTATCACAGACATTACCAGTGGAAAGCCGTGAAATGACCAGCAAACTGATAATATTTACAACTCCGGGCACTTTAGGGAGCGTTTTCACTTGAATTTGCTTTCAAATATTAGGAATTCTTGTTTATACGGCTCAAAATTTGTGTAGAAAGCCTTTAAGTGAGGTTTAAACTGTGTATGTTTACAATTGAGGCCCCATTACTCTGGCGACTTTTGTATGACTCTGTTAAAATCCTGACGGTTCCAGTACAAATTTGTAAGAAAACTCTCTAGTTGTGGTAAAACTCTTAAAATACGCAATAGGAGTTTCCAGAAATGATTAAAAACTTGGAAGAACCCCTTGAAATTAAAGTAAATAGATTCTTCCTACATTTCCTGCCGTTTGTAATCACAGACATTACCAGTGGAAAGCCGGGAAATGACCAGCAAACTGATAATATTTACAACGCTGGGCACTTGAGGGAGCGTTTTCACTTGAATTTGCTTTCAAATATTAGGAATTCTTGTTTATACAGCTCAAAATTTGTGCAGAAAGCCTCTAAGTGAGGACTGTACTGCTTATGTTTACAATTGAGGTCGCATTACTCTGGCGACTTTTCTATGACTCTGTTAAAATCCTGACGGTTCCAGTACAAATTTGTAAGAAAACTCTCTAGTTGTGGTAAAACTCTTAAAATACGTAATTAGAGTTTCCAGAAATGATTAAAACCTTGGAAGAACCCCTTGAAATTAAAGTAAATAGATTCTTCCTACATTTCCTGCCGTTTGTAATCACAGACATTACCAGTGGAAAGCCGTGAAATGACCAGCAAACTGAAAATATTTACAACTCTGGGCACTTTAGGGAGCGTTTTCACTTGAATTTGCTTTCAAATATTAGGAATTCTTGTTTATACAGCTGAAAATTTGTGCAGAAAGGCTGTAAGTGAGGACTGAACGCTTATGTTTACAATTGAGGCCGCATTACTCTGGCGACTTTTGTATGACTCTGTTAAAATCCTGACGGTCCCAGTACAAATTTGTAAGAAAACTCTCTAGTTGTGGTAAAACTCTTAAAATACGCAATTAGAGTTTCCAGAGATGATTAAAATCTTGGAAGAACCCCTTGAAATTAAAGTAAATGGATTCTTCCTACATTTCCTGCCGTTTGTTATCACAGACATTACCAATGGAAAGCCGTGAAATGACCAGCAAACTGATAATATTTAAAACTCCGGGCACTTTAGGGAGCGTTTTCACTTGAATTTGCTTTCAAATATTAGGAATTCTTGTTTATACGGCTCAAAATTTGTGTAGAAAGCCTGTAAGTGATGACTGTAGCTTATGTTTACAATTGAGGCCGCATTACTCTGGCGACTTTTGTATGACTCTGTTAAAATCCTGACGGTTCCAGTACATATTTGTAAGAAAACTCTCTAGTTGTGGTAAAACTCTTAAAATACGTAATTAGAGTTTCCAGAAATGATTAAAACCTTGGAAGAACCCCTTGAAATTAAAGTAAATAGATTCTTCCTACATTTCCTGCCGTTTGTAATCACAGACATTACCAGTGGAAAGCCGTGAAATGTCCAGCAAACTGATAATATTTACAACTCCGGGCACTTTAGGGAGCGTTTTCACTTGAATTTGCTTTCAAATATTAGGAATTCTTGTTTATACAGCTGAAAATTTGTGCAGAAAGCCTGTAAGTGAGGACTGAACGCTTATGTTTACAATTGAGGCCGCATTACTCTGGCGACTTTTGTATGACTCTGTTAAAATCCTGACGGTTCCAGTACAAATTTGTAAGAAAACTCTCTAGGTGTGGTAAAACTCTTAAAATACGTAATTAGAGTTTCCAGAAATGATTAAAACCTTGGAAGAACCCCTTGAAATTAAAGTAAATAGATTCTTCCTACATTTCCTGCCGTTTGTTATCACAGACATTACCAGTGGAAAGCCGTGAAATGACCAGCAAACTGATAATATTTACAACTCCGGGCACTTTAGGGAGCGTTTTCACTTGAATTTGCTTTCAAATATTAGGAATTCTTGTTTATACAGCTCAAAATTTGTGTAGAAAGCCTGTAAGTGAGGACTGTACTGCTTATGTTTACAATTGAGGTCTCATTACTCTGGCGACTTTTGTATGACTCTGTTAAAATCATGACGGTTCCAGTACATATTTGTAAGAAAACTCTCTAGTTGTGGTAAAACTCTTAAAATACATAATTAGAGTTTCCAGAAGTGATTAAAAACTTGGAAGAACCCCTTGAAATTAAAGTAAATATATTCTTCCTACATTTCCTGCCGTTTGTAATCGCAGACATTACCAGTGGAAAGCCGTGAAATGACCAGCAAACTGATAATATTTACAACTCCGGGCACTTTAGGGAGCGTTTTCACTTGAATTTGCTTTCAAATATTAGGAATTCTTGTTTATACGGCTCAAAATTTGTGTAGAAAGCCTTTAAGTGAGGTTTAAACTGTGTATGTTTACAATTGAGGCCCCATTACTCTGGCGACTTTTGTATGACTCTGTTAAAATCCTGACGGTTCCAGTACAAATTTGTAAGAAAACTCTCTAGTTGTGGTAAAACTCTTAAAATACGCAATAGGAGTTTCCAGAAATGATTAAAAACTTGGAAGAACCCCTTGAAATTAAAGTAAATAGATTCTTCCTACATTTCCTGCCGTTTGTAATCACAGACATTACCAGTGGAAAGCCGGGAAATGACCAGCAAACTGATAATATTTACAACGCTGGGCACTTGAGGGAGCGTTTTCACTTGAATTTGCTTTCAAATATTAGGAATTCTTGTTTATACAGCTCAAAATTTGTGCAGAAAGCCTCTAAGTGAGGACTGTACTGCTTATGTTTACAATTGAGGTCGCATTACTCTGGCGACTTTTCTATGACTCTGTTAAAATCCTGACGGTTCCAGTACAAATTTGTAAGAAAACTCTCTAGTTGTGGTAAAACTCTTAAAATACGTAATTAGAGTTTCCAGAAATGATTAAAACCTTGGAAGAACCCCTTGAAATTAAAGTAAATAGATTCTTCCTACATTTCCTGCCGTTTGTAATCACAGACATTACCAGTGGAAAGCCGTGAAATGACCAGCAAACTGAAAGTATTTACAACTCTGGGCACTTTAGGGAGCGTTTTCACTTGAATTTGCTTTCAAATATTAGGAATTCTTGTTTATACAGCTGAAAATTTGTGCAGAAAGGCTGTAAGTGAGGACTGAACGCTTATGTTTACAATTGAGGCCGCATTACTCTGGCGACTTTTGTATGACTCTGTTAAAATCCTGACGGTTCCAGTACAAATTTGTAAGAAAACTCTCTAGGTGTGGTAAAACTCTTAAAATACGTAATTAGAGTTTCCAGAAATGATTAAAACCTTGGAAGAACCCCTTGAAATTAAAGTAAATAGATTCTTCCTACATTTCCTGCCGTTTGTTATCACAGACATTACCAGTGGAAAGCCGTGAAATGACCAGCAAACTGATAATATTTACAACTCCGGGCACTTTAGGGAGCGTTTTCACTTGAATTTGCTTTCAAATATTAGGAATTCTTGTTTATACGGCTCAAAATTTGTGTAGAAAGCCTGTAAGTGATGACTGTAGCTTATGTTTACAATTGAGGCCGCATTACTCTGGCGACTTTTGTATGACTCTGTTAAAATCCTGACGGTTCCAGTACATATTTGTAAGAAAACTCTCTAGTTGTGGTAAAACTCTTAAAATACGTAATTAGAGTTTCCACAAATGATTAAAACCTTGGAAGAACCCCTTGAAATTAAAGTAAATAGATTCTTCCTACATTTCCTGCCGTTTGTAATCACAGACATTACCAGTGGAAAGCCGTGAAATGTCCAGCAAACTGATAATATTTACAACTCCGGGCACTTTAGGGAGCGTTTTCACTTGAATTTGCTTTCAAATATTAGGAATTCTTGTTTATACAGCTGAAAATTTGTGCAGAAAGCCTGTAAGTGAGGACTGAACGCTTATGTTTACAATTGAGGCCGCATTACTCTGGCGACTTTTGTATGACTCTGTTAAAATCCTGACGGTTCCAGTACAAATTTGTAAGAAAACTCTCTAGGTGTGGTAAAACTCTTAAAATACGTAATTAGAGTTTCCAGAAATGATTAAAACCTTGGAAGAACCCCTTGAAATTAAAGTAAATAGATTCTTCCTACATTTCCTGCCGTTTGTTATCACAGACATTACCAGTGGAAAGCCGTGAAATGACCAGCAAACTGATAATATTTACAACTCCGGGCACTTTAGGGAGCGTTTTCACTTGAATTTGCTTTCAAATATTAGGAATTCTTGTTTATACAGCTCAAAATTTGTGTAGAAAGCCTGTAAGTGAGGACTGTACTGCTTATGTTTACAATTGAGGTCTCATTACTCTGGCGACTTTTGTATGACTCTGTTAAAATCATGACGGTTCCAGTACATATTTGTAAGAAAACTCTCTAGTTGTGGTAAAACTCTTAAAATACATAATTAGAGTTTCCAGAAGTGATTAAAAACTTGGAAGAACCCCTTGAAATTAAAGTAAATATATTCTTCCTACATTTCCTGCCGTTTGTAATCGCAGACATTACCAGTGGAAAGCCGTGAAATGACCAGCAAACTGATAATATTTACAACTCCGGGCACTTTAGGGAGCGTTTTCACTTGAATTTGCTTTCAAATATTAGGAATTCTTGTTTATACGGCTCAAAATTTGTGTAGAAAGCCTTTAAGTGAGGTTTAAACTGTGTATGTTTACAATTGAGGCCCCATTACTCTGGCGACTTTTGTATGACTCTGTTAAAATCCTGACGGTTCCAGTACAAATTTGTAAGAAAACTCTCTAGTTGTGGTAAAACTCTTAAAATACGCAATAGGAGTTTCCAGAAATGATTAAAAACTTGGAAGAACCCCTTGAAATTAAAGTAAATAGATTCTTCCTACATTTCCTGCCGTTTGTAATCACAGACATTACCAGTGGAAAGCCGGGAAATGACCAGCAAACTGATAATATTTACAACGCTGGGCACTTGAGGGAGCGTTTTCACTTGAATTTGCTTTCAAATATTAGGAATTCTTGTTTATACAGCTCAAAATTTGTGCAGAAAGCCTCTAAGTGAGGACTGTACTGCTTATGTTTACAATTGAGGTCGCATTACTCTGGCGACTTTTCTATGACTCTGTTAAAATCCTGACGGTTCCAGTACAAATTTGTAAGAAAACTCTCTAGTTGTGGTAAAACTCTTAAAATACGTAATTAGAGTTTCCAGAAATGATTAAAACCTTGGAAGAACCCCTTGAAATTAAAGTAAATAGATTCTTCCTACATTTCCTGCCGTTTGTAATCACAGACATTACCAGTGGAAAGCCGTGAAATGACCAGCAAACTGAAAGTATTTACAACTCTGGGCACTTTAGGGAGCGTTTTCACTTGAATTTGCTTTCAAATATTAGGAATTCTTGTTTATACAGCTGAAAATTTGTGCAGAAAGGCTGTAAGTGAGGACTGAACGCTTATGTTTACAATTGAGGCCGCATTACTCTGGCGACTTTTGTATGACTCTGTTAAAATCCTGACGGTTCCAGTACAAATTTGTAAGAAAACTCTCTAGGTGTGGTAAAACTCTTAAAATACGTAATTAGAGTTTCCAGAAATGATTAAAACCTTGGAAGAACCCCTTGAAATTAAAGTAAATAGATTCTTCCTACATTTCCTGCCGTTTGTTATCACAGACATTACCAGTGGAAAGCCGTGAAATGACCAGCAAACTGATAATATTTACAACTCCGGGCACTTTAGGGAGCGTTTTCACTTGAATTTGCTTTCAAATATTAGGAATTCTTGTTTATACGGCTCAAAATTTGTGTAGAAAGCCTGTAAGTGATGACTGTAGCTTATGTTTACAATTGAGGCCGCATTACTCTGGCGACTTTTGTATGACTCTGTTAAAATCCTGACGGTTCCAGTACATATTTGTAAGAAAACTCTCTAGTTGTGGTAAAACTCTTAAAATACGTAATTAGAGTTTCCACAAATGATTAAAACCTTGGAAGAACCCCTTGAAATTAAAGTAAATAGATTCTTCCTACATTTCCTGCCGTTTGTAATCACAGACATTACCAGTGGAAAGCCGTGAAATGTCCAGCAAACTGATAATATTTACAACTCCGGGCACTTTAGGGAGCGTTTTCACTTGAATTTGCTTTCAAATATTAGGAATTCTTGTTTATACAGCTGAAAATTTGTGCAGAAAGCCTGTAAGTGAGGACTGAACGCTTATGTTTACAATTGAGGCCGCATTACTCTGGCGACTTTTGTATGACTCTGTTAAAATCCTGACGGTTCCAGTACAAATTTGTAAGAAAACTCTCTAGGTGTGGTAAAACTCTTAAAATACGTAATTAGAGTTTCCAGAAATGATTAAAACCTTGGAAGAACCCCTTGAAATTAAAGTAAATAGATTCTTCCTACATTTCCTGCCGTTTGTTATCACAGACATTACCAGTGGAAAGCCGTGAAATGACCAGCAAACTGATAATATTTACAACTCCGGGCACTTTAGGGAGCGTTTTCACTTGAATTTGCTTTCAAATATTAGGAATTCTTGTTTATACGGCTCAAAATTTGTGCAGAAAGCCTGTAAGTGAGGACTGAACGCTTATGTTTACAATTGAGGCCGCATTACTCTGGCGACTTTTGTATGACTCTGTTAAAATCCTGACGGTTCCAGTACAAATTTGTAAGAAAACTCTCTAGGTGTGGTAAAACTCTTAAAATACGTAATTAGAGTTTCCAGAAATGATTAAAACCTTGGAAGAACCCCTTGAAATTAAAGTAAATAGATTCTTCCTACATTTCCTGCCGTTTGTTATCACAGACATTACCAGTGGAAAGCCGTGAAATGACCAGCAAACTGATAATATTTACAACTCCGGGCACTTTAGGGAGCGTTTTCACTTGAATTTGCTTTCAAATATTAGGAATTCTTGTTTATACGGCTCAAAATTTGTGTAGAAAGCCTGTAAGTGATGACTGTAGCTTATGTTTACAATTGAGGCCGCATTACTCTGGCGACTTTTGTATGACTCTGTTAAAATCCTGACGGTTCCAGTACATATTTGTAAGAAAACTCTCTAGTTGTGGTAAAACTCTTAAAATACGTAATTAGAGTTTCCACAAATGATTAAAACCTTGGAAGAACCCCTTGAAATTAAAGTAAATAGATTCTTCCTACATTTCCTGCCGTTTGTAATCACAGACATTACCAGTGGAAAGCCGTGAAATGTCCAGCAAACTGATAATATTTACAACTCCGGGCACTTTAGGGAGCGTTTTCACTTGAATTTGCTTTCAAATATTAGGAATTCTTGTTTATACAGCTGAAAATTTGTGCAGAAAGGCTGTAAGTGAGGACTGAACGCTTATGTTTACAATTGAGGCCGCATTACTCTGGCGACTTTTGTATGACTCTGTTAAAATCCTGACGGTTCCAGTACAAATTTGTAAGAAAACTCTCTAGGTGTGGTAAAACTCTTAAAATACGTAATTAGAGTTTCCAGAAATGATTAAAACCTTGGAAGAACCCCTTGAAATTAAAGTAAATAGATTCTTCCTACATTTCCTGCCGTTTGTTATCACAGACATTACCAGTGGAAAGCCGTGAAATGACCAGCAAACTGATAATATTTACAACTCCGGGCACTTTAGGGAGCGTTTTCACTTGAATTTGCTTTCAAATATTAGGAATTCTTGTTTATACGGCTCAAAATTTGTGTAGAAAGCCTGTAAGTGATGACTGTAGCTTATGTTTACAATTGAGGCCGCATTACTCTGGCGACTTTTGTATGACTCTGTTAAAATCCTGACGGTTCCAGTACATATTTGTAAGAAAACTCTCTAGTTGTGGTAAAACTCTTAAAATACGTAATTAGAGTTTCCAGAAATGATTAAAACCTTGGAAGAACCCCTTGAAATTAAAGTAAATAGATTCTTCCTACATTTCCTGCCGTTTGTAATCACAGACATTACCAGTGGAAAGCCGTGAAATGTCCAGCAAACTGATAATATTTACAACTCCGGGCACTTTAGGGAGCGTTTTCACTTGAATTTGCTTTCAAATATTAGGAATTCTTGTTTATACAGCTGAAAATTTGTGCAGAAAGCCTGTAAGTGAGGACTGAACGCTTATGTTTACAATTGAGGCCGCATTACTCTGGCGACTTTTGTATGACTCTGTTAAAATCCTGACGGTTCCAGTACAAATTTGTAAGAAAACTCTCTAGGTGTGGTAAAACTCTTAAAATACGTAATTAGAGTTTCCAGAAATGATTAAAACCTTGGAAGAACCCCTTGAAATTAAAGTAAATAGATTCTTCCTACATTTCCTGCCGTTTGTTATCACAGACATTACCAGTGGAAAGCCGTGAAATGACCAGCAAACTGATAATATTTACAACTCCGGGCACTTTAGGGAGCGTTTTCACTTGAATTTGCTTTCAAATATTAGGAATTCTTGTTTATACAGCTCAAAATTTGTGTAGAAAGCCTGTAAGTGAGGACTGTACTGCTTATGTTTACAATTGAGGTCTCATTACTCTGGCGACTTTTGTATGACTCTGTTAAAATCATGACGGTTCCAGTACATATTTGTAAGAAAACTCTCTAGTTGTGGTAAAACTCTTAAAATACGTAATTAGAGTTTCCAGAAGTGATTAAAAACTTGGAAGAACCCCTTGAAATTAAAGTAAATATATTCTTCCTACATTTCCTGCCGTTTGTAATCGCAGACATTACCAGTGGAAAGCCGTGAAATGACCAGCAAACTGATAATATTTACAACTCCGGGCACTTTAGGGAGCGTTTTCACTTGAATTTGCTTTCAAATATTAGGAATTCTTGTTTATACAGCTGAAAATTTGTGCAGAAAGCCTGTAAGTGAGGACTGAACTGCTTATGTTTACAATTGAGGTCTCATTACTCTGGCGACATTTGTATGACTCTGTTAAAATCCTGACGGTTCCAGTACAATTTTGTAAGAAAACTCTCTAGGTGTGGTAAAACTCTTAAAATACGTAATTAGAGTTTCCAGAAATGATTAAAACCTTGGAAGAACCCCTTGAAATTAAAGTAAATAGATTCTTCCTACATTTCCTGCCGTTTGTTATCACAGACATTACCAGTGGAAAGCCGTGAAATGACCAGCAAACTGATAATATTTACAACTCCGGGCACTTTAGGGAGCGTTTTCACTTGAATTTGCTTTCAAATATTAGGAATTCTTGTTTATACGGCTCAAAATTTGTGTAGAAAGCCTTTAAGTGAGGTTTAAACTGTGTATGTTTACAATTGAGGCCCCATTACTCTGGCGACTTTTGTATGACTCTGTTAAAATCCTGACGGTTCCAGTACAAATTTGTAAGAAAACTCTCTAGTTGTGGTAAAACTCTTAAAATACGCAATAGGAGTTTCCAGAAATGATTAAAAACTTGGAAGAACCCCTTGAAATTAAAGTAAATAGATTCTTCCTACATTTCCTGCCGTTTGTAATCACAGACATTACCAGTGGAAAGCCGGGAAATGACCAGCAAACTGATAATATTTACAACGCTGGGCACTTGAGGGAGCGTTTTCACTTGAATTTGCTTTCAAATATTAGGAATTCTTGTTTATACAGCTCAAAATTTGTGCAGAAAGCCTCTAAGTGAGGACTGTACTGCTTATGTTTACAATTGAGGTCGCATTACTCTGGCGACTTTTCTATGACTCTGTTAAAATCCTGACGGTTCCAGTACAAATTTTTAAGAAAACTCTCTAGTTGTGGTAAAACTCTTAAAATACGTAATTAGAGTTTCCAGAAATGATTAAAACCTTGGAAGAACCCCTTGAAATTAAAGTAAATAGATTCTTCCTACATTTCCTGCCGTTTGTAATCACAGACATTACCAGTGGAAAGCCGTGAAATGACCAGCAAACTGAAAATATTTACAACTCTGGGCACTTTAGGGAGCGTTTTCACTTGAATTTGCTTTCAAATATTAGGAATTCTTGTTTATACAGCTGAAAATTTGTGCAGAAAGGCTGTAAGTGAGGACTGAACGCTTATGTTTACAATTGAGGCCGCATTACTCTGGCGACTTTTGTATGACTCTGTTAAAATCCTGACGGTTCCAGTACAAATTTGTAAGAAAACTCTCTAGGTGTGGTAAAACTCTTAAAATACGTAATTAGAGTTTCCAGAAATGATTAAAACCTTGGAAGAACCCCTTGAAATTAAAGTAAATAGATTCTTCCTACATTTCCTGCCGTTTGTTATCACAGACATTACCAGTGGAAAGCCGTGAAATGACCAGCAAACTGATAATATTTACAACTCCGGGCACTTTAGGGAGCGTTTTCACTTGAATTTGCTTTCAAATATTAGGAATTCTTGTTTATACGGCTCAAAATTTGTGTAGAAAGCCTGTAAGTGATGACTGTAGCTTATGTTTACAATTGAGGCCGCATTACTCTGGCGACTTTTGTATGACTCTGTTAAAATCCTGACGGTTCCAGTACATATTTGTAAGAAAACTCTCTAGTTGTGGTAAAACTCTTAAAATACGTAATTAGAGTTTCCACAAATGATTAAAACCTTGGAAGAACCCCTTGAAATTAAAGTAAATAGATTCTTCCTACATTTCCTGCCGTTTGTAATCACAGACATTACCAGTGGAAAGCCGTGAAATGTCCAGCAAACTGATAATATTTACAACTCCGGGCACTTTAGGGAGCGTTTTCACTTGAATTTGCTTTCAAATATTAGGAATTCTTGTTTATACAGCTGAAAATTTGTGCAGAAAGGCTGTAAGTGAGGACTGAACGCTTATGTTTACAATTGAGGCCGCATTACTCTGGCGACTTTTGTATGACTCTGTTAAAATCCTGACGGTTCCAGTACAAATTTGTAAGAAAACTCTCTAGGTGTGGTAAAACTCTTAAAATACGTAATTAGAGTTTCCAGAAATGATTAAAACCTTGGAAGAACCCCTTGAAATTAAAGTAAATAGATTCTTCCTACATTTCCTGCCGTTTGTTATCACAGACATTACCAGTGGAAAGCCGTGAAATGACCAGCAAACTGATAATATTTACAACTCCGGGCACTTTAGGGAGCGTTTTCACTTGAATTTGCTTTCAAATATTAGGAATTCTTGTTTATACGGCTCAAAATTTGTGCAGAAAGCCTGTAAGTGAGGACTGAACGCTTATGTTTACAATTGAGGCCGCATTACTCTGGCGACTTTTGTATGACTCTGTTAAAATCCTGACGGTTCAAGTACAAATTTGTAAGAAAACTCTCTAGGTGTGGTAAAACTCTTAAAATACGTAATTAGAGTTTCCAGAAATGATTAAAACCTTGGAAGAACCCCTTGAAATTAAAGTAAATAGATTCTTCCTACATTTCCTGCCGTTTGTTATCACAGACATTACCAGTGGAAAGCCGTGAAATGACCAGCAAACTGATAATATTTACAACTCCGGGCACTTTAGGGAGCGTTTTCACTTGAATTTGCTTTCAAATATTAGGAATTCTTGTTTATACGGCTCAAAATTTGTGTAGAAAGCCTGTAAGTGATGACTGTAGCTTATGTTTACAATTGAGGCCGCATTACTCTGGCGACTTTTGTATGACTCTGTTAAAATCCTGACGGTTCCAGTACATATTTGTAAGAAAACTCTCTAGTTGTGGTAAAACTCTTAAAATACGTAATTAGAGTTTCCAGAAATGATTAAAACCTTGGAAGAACCCCTTGAAATTAAAGTAAATAGATTCTTCCTACATTTCCTGCCGTTTGTAATCACAGACATTACCAGTGGAAAGCCGTGAAATGTCCAGCAAACTGATAATATTTACAACTCCGGGCACTTTAGGGAGCGTTTTCACTTGAATTTGCTTTCAAATATTAGGAATTCTTGTTTATACAGCTGAAAATTTGTGCAGAAAGGCTGTAAGTGAGGACTGAACGCTTATGTTTACAATTGAGGCCGCATTACTCTGGCGACTTTTGTATGACTCTGTTAAAATCCTGACGGTTCCAGTACAAATTTGTAAGAAAACTCTCTAGGTGTGGTAAAACTCTTAAAATACGTAATTAGAGTTTCCAGAAATGATTAAAACCTTGGAAGAACCCCTTGAAATTAAAGTAAATAGATTCTTCCTACATTTCCTGCCGTTTGTTATCACAGACATTACCAGTGGAAAGCCGTGAAATGACCAGCAAACTGATAATATTTACAACTCCGGGCACTTTAGGGAGCGTTTTCACTTGAATTTGCTTTCAAATATTAGGAATTCTTGTTTATACGGCTCAAAATTTGTGTAGAAAGCCTGTAAGTGATGACTGTAGCTTATGTTTACAATTGAGGCCGCATTACTCTGGCGACTTTTGTATGACTCTGTTAAAATCCTGACGGTTCCAGTACATATTTGTAAGAAAACTCTCTAGTTGTGGTAAAACTCTTAAAATACGTAATTAGAGTTTCCAGAAATGATTAAAACCTTGGAAGAACCCCTTGAAATTAAAGTAAATAGATTCTTCCTACATTTCCTGCCGTTTGTAATCACAGACATTACCAGTGGAAAGCCGGGAAATGACCAGCAAACTGATAATATTTACAACGCTGGGCACTTGAGGGAGCGTTTTCACTTGAATTTGCTTTCAAATATTAGGAATTCTTGTTTATACAGCTCAAAATTTGTGCAGAAAGCCTCTAAGTGAGGACTGTACTGCTTATGTTTACAATTGAGGTCGCATTACTCTGGCGACTTTTCTATGACTCTGTTAAAATCCTGACGGTTCCAGTACAAATTTTTAAGAAAACTCTCTAGTTGTGGTAAAACTCTTAAAATACGTAATTAGAGTTTCCAGAAATGATTAAAACCTTGGAAGAACCCCTTGAAATTAAAGTAAATAGATTCTTCCTACATTTCCTGCCGTTTGTAATCACAGACATTACCAGTGGAAAGCCGTGAAATGACCAGCAAACTGAAAATATTTACAACTCTGGGCACTTTAGGGAGCGTTTTCACTTGAATTTGCTTTCAAATATTAGGAATTCTTGTTTATACAGCTGAAAATTTGTGCAGAAAGGCTGTAAGTGAGGACTGAACGCTTATGTTTACAATTGAGGCCGCATTACTCTGGCGACTTTTGTATGACTCTGTTAAAATCCTGACGGTTCCAGTACAAATTTGTAAGAAAACTCTCTAGGTGTGGTAAAACTCTTAAAATACGTAATTAGAGTTTCCAGAAATGATTAAAACCTTGGAAGAACCCCTTGAAATTAAAGTAAATAGATTCTTCCTACATTTCCTGCCGTTTGTTATCACAGACATTACCAGTGGAAAGCCGTGAAATGACCAGCAAACTGATAATATTTACAACTCCGGGCACTTTAGGGAGCGTTTTCACTTGAATTTGCTTTCAAATATTAGGAATTCTTGTTTATACGGCTCAAAATTTGTGTAGAAAGCCTGTAAGTGATGACTGTAGCTTATGTTTACAATTGAGGCCGCATTACTCTGGCGACTTTTGTATGACTCTGTTAAAATCCTGACGGTTCCAGTACATATTTGTAAGAAAACTCTCTAGTTGTGGTAAAACTCTTAAAATACGTAATTAGAGTTTCCACAAATGATTAAAACCTTGGAAGAACCCCTTGAAATTAAAGTAAATAGATTCTTCCTACATTTCCTGCCGTTTGTAATCACAGACATTACCAGTGGAAAGCCGTGAAATGTCCAGCAAACTGATAATATTTACAACTCCGGGCACTTTAGGGAGCGTTTTCACTTGAATTTGCTTTCAAATATTAGGAATTCTTGTTTATACAGCTGAAAATTTGTGCAGAAAGGCTGTAAGTGAGGACTGAACGCTTATGTTTACAATTGAGGCCGCATTACTCTGGCGACTTTTGTATGACTCTGTTAAAATCCTGACGGTTCCAGTACAAATTTGTAAGAAAACTCTCTAGGTGTGGTAAAACTCTTAAAATACGTAATTAGAGTTTCCAGAAATGATTAAAACCTTGGAAGAACCCCTTGAAATTAAAGTAAATAGATTCTTCCTACATTTCCTGCCGTTTGTTATCACAGACATTACCAGTGGAAAGCCGTGAAATGACCAGCAAACTGATAATATTTACAACTCCGGGCACTTTAGGGAGCGTTTTCACTTGAATTTGCTTTCAAATATTAGGAATTCTTGTTTATACGGCTCAAAATTTGTGCAGAAAGCCTGTAAGTGAGGACTGAACGCTTATGTTTACAATTGAGGCCGCATTACTCTGGCGACTTTTGTATGACTCTGTTAAAATCCTGACGGTTCAAGTACAAATTTGTAAGAAAACTCTCTAGGTGTGGTAAAACTCTTAAAATACGTAATTAGAGTTTCCAGAAATGATTAAAACCTTGGAAGAACCCCTTGAAATTAAAGTAAATAGATTCTTCCTACATTTCCTGCCGTTTGTTATCACAGACATTACCAGTGGAAAGCCGTGAAATGACCAGCAAACTGATAATATTTACAACTCCGGGCACTTTAGGGAGCGTTTTCACTTGAATTTGCTTTCAAATATTAGGAATTCTTGTTTATACGGCTCAAAATTTGTGTAGAAAGCCTGTAAGTGATGACTGTAGCTTATGTTTACAATTGAGGCCGCATTACTCTGGCGACTTTTGTATGACTCTGTTAAAATCCTGACGGTTCCAGTACATATTTGTAAGAAAACTCTCTAGTTGTGGTAAAACTCTTAAAATACGTAATTAGAGTTTCCACAAATGATTAAAACCTTGGAAGAACCCCTTGAAATTAAAGTAAATAGATTCTTCCTACATTTCCTGCCGTTTGTAATCACAGACATTACCAGTGGAAAGCCGTGAAATGTCCAGCAAACTGATAATATTTACAACTCCGGGCACTTTAGGGAGCGTTTTCACTTGAATTTGCTTTCAAATATTAGGAATTCTTGTTTATACAGCTGAAAATTTGTGCAGAAAGGCTGTAAGTGAGGACTGAACGCTTATGTTTACAATTGAGGCCGCATTACTCTGGCGACTTTTGTATGACTCTGTTAAAATCCTGACGGTTCCAGTACAAATTTGTAAGAAAACTCTCTAGGTGTGGTAAAACTCTTAAAATACGTAATTAGAGTTTCCAGAAATGATTAAAACCTTGGAAGAACCCCTTGAAATTAAAGTAAATAGATTCTTCCTACATTTCCTGCCGTTTGTTATCACAGACATTACCAGTGGAAAGCCGTGAAATGACCAGCAAACTGATAATATTTACAACTCCGGGCACTTTAGGGAGCGTTTTCACTTGAATTTGCTTTCAAATATTAGGAATTCTTGTTTATACGGCTCAAAATTTGTGTAGAAAGCCTGTAAGTGATGACTGTAGCTTATGTTTACAATTGAGGCCGCATTACTCTGGCGACTTTTGTATGACTCTGTTAAAATCCTGACGGTTCCAGTACATATTTGTAAGAAAACTCTCTAGTTGTGGTAAAACTCTTAAAATACGTAATTAGAGTTTCCAGAAATGATTAAAACCTTGGAAGAACCCCTTGAAATTAAAGTAAATAGATTCTTCCTACATTTCCTGCCGTTTGTAATCACAGACATTACCAGTGGAAAGCCGTGAAATGTCCAGCAAACTGATAATATTTACAACTCCGGGCACTTTAGGGAGCGTTTTCACTTGAATTTGCTTTCAAATATTAGGAATTCTTGTTTATACAGCTGAAAATTTGTGCAGAAAGCCTGTAAGTGAGGACTGAACGCTTATGTTTACAATTGAGGCCGCATTACTCTGGCGACTTTTGTATGACTCTGTTAAAATCCTGACGGTTCCAGTACAAATTTGTAAGAAAACTCTCTAGGTGTGGTAAAACTCTTAAAATACGTAATTAGAGTTTCCATAAATGATTAAAACCTTGGAAGAACCCCTTGAAATTAAAGTAAATAGATTCTTCCTACATTTCCTGCCGTTTGTTATCACAGACATTACCAGTGGAAAGCCGTGAAATGACCAGCAAACTGATAATATTTACAACTCCGGGCACTTTAGGGAGCGTTTTCACTTGAATTTGCTTTCAAATATTAGGAATTCTTGTTTATACAGCTCAAAATTTGTGTAGAAAGCCTGTAAGTGAGGACTGTACTGCTTATATTTACAATTGAGGTCTCATTACTCTGGCGACTTTTGTATGACTCTGTTAAAATCATGACGGTTCCAGTACATATTTGTAAGAAAACTCTCTAGTTGTGGTAAAACTCTTAAAATACGTAATTAGAGTTTCCAGAAGTGATTAAAAACTTGGAAGAACCCCTTGAAATTAAAGTAAATATATTCTTCCTACATTTCCTGCCGTTTGTAATCGCAGACATTACCAGTGGAAAGCCGTGAAATGACCAGCAAACTGATAATATTTACAACTCCGGGCACTTTAGGGAGCGTTTTCACTTGAATTTGCTTTCAAATATTAGGAATTCTTGTTTATACGGCTCAAAATTTGTGTAGAAAGCCTGTAAGTGATGACTGTAGCTTATGTTTACAATTGAGGCCGCATTACTCTGGCGACTTTTGTATGACTCTGTTAAAATCCTGACGGTTCCAGTACATATTTGTAAGAAAACTCTCTAGTTGTGGTAAAACTCTTAAAATACGTAATTAGAGTTTCCAGAAATGATTAAAACCTTGGAAGAACCCCTTGAAATTAAAGTAAATAGATTCTTCCTACATTTCCTGCCGTTTGTAATCACAGACATTACCAGTGGAAAGCCGTGAAATGTCCAGCAAACTGATAATATTTACAACTCCGGGCACTTTAGGGAGCGTTTTCACTTGAATTTGCTTTCAAATATTAGGAATTCTTGTTTATACAGCTGAAAATTTGTGCAGAAAGCCTGTAAGTGAGGACTGAACGCTTATGTTTACAATTGAGGCCGCATTACTCTGGCGACTTTTGTATGACTCTGTTAAAATCCTGACGGTTCCAGTACAAATTTGTAAGAAAACTCTCTAGGTGTGGTAAAACTCTTAAAATACGTAATTAGAGTTTCCAGAAATGATTAAAACCTTGGAAGAACCCCTTGAAATTAAAGTAAATAGATTCTTCCTACATTTCCTGCCGTTTGTTATCACAGACATTACCAGTGGAAAGCCGTGAAATGACCAGCAAACTGATAATATTTACAACTCCGGGCACTTTAGGGAGCGTTTTCACTTGAATTTGCTTTCAAATATTAGGAATTCTTGTTTATACAGCTCAAAATTTGTGTAGAAAGCCTGTAAGTGAGGACTGTACTGCTTATGTTTACAATTGAGGTCTCATTACTCTGGCGACTTTTGTATGACTCTGTTAAAATCATGACGGTTCCAGTACATATTTGTAAGAAAACTCTCTAGTTGTGGTAAAACTCTTAAAATACGTAATTAGAGTTTCCAGAAGTGATTAAAAACTTGGAAGAACCCCTTGAAATTAAAGTAAATATATTCTTCCTACATTTCCTGCCGTTTGTAATCGCAGACATTACCAGTGGAAAGCCGTGAAATGACCAGCAAACTGATAATATTTACAACTCCGGGCACTTTAGGGAGCGTTTTCACTTGAATTTGCTTTCAAATATTAGGAATTCTTGTTTATACAGCTGAAAATTTGTGCAGAAAGCCTGTAAGTGAGGACTGAACTGCTTATGTTTACAATTGAGGTCTCATTACTCTGGCGACATTTGTATGACTCTGTTAAAATCCTGACGGTTCCAGTACAAATTTGTAAGAAAACTCTCTAGGTGTGGTAAAACTCTTAAAATACGTAATTAGAGTTTCCAGAAATGATTAAAACCTTGGAAGAACCCCTTGAAATTAAAGTAAATAGATTCTTCCTACATTTCCTGCCGTTTGTTATCACAGACATTACCAGTGGAAAGCCGTGAAATGACCAGCAAACTGATAATATTTACAACTCCGGGCACTTTAGGGAGCGTTTTCACTTGAATTTGCTTTCAAATATTAGGAATTCTTGTTTATACGGCTCAAAATTTGTGTAGAAAGCCTTTAAGTGAGGTTTAAACTGTGTATGTTTACAATTGAGGCCCCATTACTCTGGCGACTTTTGTATGACTCTGTTAAAATCCTGACGGTTCCAGTACAAATTTGTAAGAAAACTCTCTAGTTGTGGTAAAACTCTTAAAATACGCAATAGGAGTTTCCAGAAATGATTAAAAACTTGGAAGAACCCCTTGAAATTAAAGTAAATAGATTCTTCCTACATTTCCTGCCGTTTGTAATCACAGACATTACCAGTGGAAAGCCGGGAAATGACCAGCAAACTGATAATATTTACAACGCTGGGCACTTGAGGGAGCGTTTTCACTTGAATTTGCTTTCAAATATTAGGAATTCTTGTTTATACAGCTCAAAATTTGTGCAGAAAGCCTCTAAGTGAGGACTGTACTGCTTATGTTTACAATTGAGGTCGCATTACTCTGGCGACTTTTCTATGACTCTGTTAAAATCCTGACGGTTCCAGTACAAATTTTTAAGAAAACTCTCTAGTTGTGGTAAAACTCTTAAAATACGTAATTAGAGTTTCCAGAAATGATTAAAACCTTGGAAGAACCCCTTGAAATTAAAGTAAATAGATTCTTCCTACATTTCCTGCCGTTTGTAATCACAGACATTACCAGTGGAAAGCCGTGAAATGACCAGCAAACTGAAAATATTTACAACTCTGGGCACTTTAGGGAGCGTTTTCACTTGAATTTGCTTTCAAATATTAGGAATTCTTGTTTATACAGCTGAAAATTTGTGCAGAAAGGCTGTAAGTGAGGACTGAACGCTTATGTTTACAATTGAGGCCGCATTACTCTGGCGACTTTTGTATGACTCTGTTAAAATCCTGACGGTTCCAGTACAAATTTGTAAGAAAACTCTCTAGGTGTGGTAAAACTCTTAAAATACGTAATTAGAGTTTCCAGAAATGATTAAAACCTTGGAAGAACCCCTTGAAATTAAAGTAAATAGATTCTTCCTACATTTCCTGCCGTTTGTTATCACAGACATTACCAGTGGAAAGCCGTGAAATGACCAGCAAACTGATAATATTTACAACTCCGGGCACTTTAGGGAGCGTTTTCACTTGAATTTGCTTTCAAATATTAGGAATTCTTGTTTATACGGCTCAAAATTTGTGTAGAAAGCCTGTAAGTGATGACTGTAGCTTATGTTTACAATTGAGGCCGCATTACTCTGGCGACTTTTGTATGACTCTGTTAAAATCCTGACGGTTCCAGTACATATTTGTAAGAAAACTCTCTAGTTGTGGTAAAACTCTTAAAATACGTAATTAGAGTTTCCACAAATGATTAAAACCTTGGAAGAACCCCTTGAAATTAAAGTAAATAGATTCTTCCTACATTTCCTGCCGTTTGTAATCACAGACATTACCAGTGGAAAGCCGTGAAATGTCCAGCAAACTGATAATATTTACAACTCCGGGCACTTTAGGGAGCGTTTTCACTTGAATTTGCTTTCAAATATTAGGAATTCTTGTTTATACAGCTGAAAATTTGTGCAGAAAGGCTGTAAGTGAGGACTGAACGCTTATGTTTACAATTGAGGCCGCATTACTCTGGCGACTTTTGTATGACTCTGTTAAAATCCTGACGGTTCCAGTACAAATTTGTAAGAAAACTCTCTAGGTGTGGTAAAACTCTTAAAATACGTAATTAGAGTTTCCACAAATGATTAAAACCTTGGAAGAACCCCTTGAAATTAAAGTAAATAGATTCTTCCTACATTTCCTGCCGTTTGTTATCACAGACATTACCAGTGGAAAGCCGTGAAATGACCAGCAAACTGATAATATTTACAACTCCGGGCACTTTAGGGAGCGTTTTCACTTGAATTTGCTTTCAAATATTAGGAATTCTTGTTTATACGGCTCAAAATTTGTGCAGAAAGCCTGTAAGTGAGGACTGAACGCTTATGTTTACAATTGAGGCCGCATTACTCTGGCGACTTTTGTATGACTCTGTTAAAATCCTGACGGTTCAAGTACAAATTTGTAAGAAAACTCTCTAGGTGTGGTAAAACTCTTAAAATACGTAATTAGAGTTTCCAGAAATGATTAAAACCTTGGAAGAACCCCTTGAAATTAAAGTAAATAGATTCTTCCTACATTTCCTGCCGTTTGTTATCACAGACATTACCAGTGGAAAGCCGTGAAATGACCAGCAAACTGATAATATTTACAACTCCGGGCACTTTAGGGAGCGTTTTCACTTGAATTTGCTTTCAAATATTAGGAATTCTTGTTTATACAGCTCAAAATTTGTGTAGAAAGCCTGTAAGTGAGGACTGTACTGCTTATGTTTACAATTGAGGTCTCATTACTCTGGCGACTTTTGTATGACTCTGTTAAAATCATGACGGTTCCAGTACATATTTGTAAGAAAACTCTCTAGTTGTGGTAAAACTCTTAAAATACGTAATTAGAGTTTCCAGAAGTGATTAAAAACTTGGAAGAACCCCTTGAAATTAAAGTAAATATATTCTTCCTACATTTCCTGCCGTTTGTAATCGCAGACATTACCAGTGGAAAGCCGTGAAATGACCAGCAAACTGATAATATTTACAACTCCGGGCACTTTAGGGAGCGTTTTCACTTGAATTTGCTTTCAAATATTAGGAATTCTTGTTTATACAGCTGAAAATTTGTGCAGAAAGCCTGTAAGTGAGGACTGAACTGCTTATGTTTACAATTGAGGTCTCATTACTCTGGCGACTTTTGTATGACTCTGTTAAAATCCTGACGGTTCCAGTACAAATTTGTAAGAAAACTCTCTAGTTGTGGTAAAACTCTTAAAATACGTAATTAGAGTTTCCAGAAATGATTAAAACCTTGGAAGAACCCCTTGAAATTAAAGTAAATAGATTCTTCCTACATTTCCTGCCGTTTGTTATCACAGACATTACCAGTGGAAAGCCGTGAAATGACCAGCAAACTGATAATATTTACAACTCCGGGCACTTTAGGGAGCGTTTTCACTTGAATTTGCTTTCAAATATTAGGAATTCTTGTTTATACGGCTCAAAATTTGTGTAGAAAGCCTTTAAGTGAGGTTTAAACTGTGTATGTTTACAATTGAGGCCCCATTACTCTGGCGACTTTTGTATGACTCTGTTAAAATCCTGACGGTTCCAGTACAAATTTGTAAGAAAACTCTCTAGTTGTGGTAAAACTCTTAAAATACGCAATAGGAGTTTCCAGAAATGATTAAAAACTTGGAAGAACCCCTTGAAATTAAAGTAAATAGATTCTTCCTACATTTCCTGCCGTTTGTAATCACAGACATTACCAGTGGAAAGCCGGGAAATGACCAGCAAACTGATAATATTTACAACGCTGGGCACTTGAGGGAGCGTTTTCACTTGAATTTGCTTTCAAATATTAGGAATTCTTGTTTATACAGCTCAAAATTTGTGCAGAAAGCCTCTAAGTGAGGACTGTACTGCTTATGTTTACAATTGAGGTCGCATTACTCTGGCGACTTTTCTATGACTCTGTTAAAATCCTGACGGTTCCAGTACAAATTTGTAAGAAAACTCTCTAGTTGTGGTAAAACTCTTAAAATACGTAATTAGAGTTTCCAGAAATGATTAAAACCTTGGAAGAACCCCTTGAAATTAAAGTAAATAGATTCTTCCTACATTTCCTGCCGTTTGTAATCACAGACATTACCAGTGGAAAGCCGTGAAATGACCAGCAAACTGAAAATATTTACAACTCTGGGCACTTTAGGGAGCGTTTTCACTTGAATTTGCTTTCAAATATTAGGAATTCTTGTTTATACAGCTGAAAATTTGTGCAGAAAGGCTGTAAGTGAGGACTGAACGCTTATGTTTACAATTGAGGCCGCATTACTCTGGCGACTTTTGTATGACTCTGTTAAAATCCTGACGGTTCCAGTACAAATTTGTAAGAAAACTCTCTAGGTGTGGTAAAACTCTTAAAATACGTAATTAGAGTTTCCAGAAATGATTAAAACCTTGGAAGAACCCCTTGAAATTAAAGTAAATAGATTCTTCCTACATTTCCTGCCGTTTGTTATCACAGACATTACCAGTGGAAAGCCGTGAAATGACCAGCAAACTGATAATATTTACAACTCCGGGCACTTTAGGGAGCGTTTTCACTTGAATTTGCTTTCAAATATTAGGAATTCTTGTTTATACGGCTCAAAATTTGTGTAGAAAGCCTGTAAGTGATGACTGTAGCTTATGTTTACAATTGAGGCCGCATTACTCTGGCGACTTTTGTATGACTCTGTTAAAATCCTGACGGTTCCAGTACATATTTGTAAGAAAACTCTCTAGTTGTGGTAAAACTCTTAAAATACGTAATTAGAGTTTCCACAAATGATTAAAACCTTGGAAGAACCCCTTGAAATTAAAGTAAATAGATTCTTCCTACATTTCCTGCCGTTTGTAATCACAGACATTACCAGTGGAAAGCCGTGAAATGTCCAGCAAACTGATAATATTTACAACTCCGGGCACTTTAGGGAGTGTTTTCACTTGAATTTGCTTTCAAATATTAGGAATTCTTGTTTATACAGCTGAAAATTTGTGCAGAAAGGCTGTAAGTGAGGACTGAACGCTTATGTTTACAATTGAGGCCGCATTACTCTGGCGACTTTTGTATGACTCTGTTAAAATCCTGACGGTTCCTGTACAAATTTGTAAGAAAACTCTCTAGTTGTGGTAAAACTCTTAAAATACGTAATTAGAGTTTCCAGAAATGATTAAAACCTTGGAAGAACCCCTTGAAATTAAAGTAAATAGATTCTTCCTACATTTCCTGCCGTTTGTTATCACAGACATTACCAGTGGAAAGCCGTGAAATGACCAGCAAACTGATAATATTTACAACTCCGGGCACTTTAGGGAGCGTTTTCACTTGAATTTGCTTTCAAATATTAGGAATTCTTGTTTATACAGCTCAAAATTTGTGTAGAAAGCCTGTAAGTGAGGACTGTACTGCTTATGTTTACAATTGAGGTCTCATTACTCTGGCGACTTTTGTATGACTCTGTTAAAATCATGACGGTTCCAGTACATATTTGTAAGAAAACTCTCTAGTTGTGGTAAAACTCTTAAAATACGTAATTAGAGTTTCCAGAAGTGATTAAAAACTTGGAAGAACCCCTTGAAATTAAAGTAAATATATTCTTCCTACATTTCCTGCCGTTTGTAATCGCAGACATTACCAGTGGAAAGCCGTGAAATGACCAGCAAACTGATAATATTTACAACTCCGGGCACTTTAGGGAGCGTTTTCACTTGAATTTGCTTTCAAATATTAGGAATTCTTGTTTATACAGCTCAAAATTTGTGCAGAAAGCCTGTAAGTGAGGACTGAACTGCTTATGTTTACAATTGAGGTCTCATTACTCTGGCGACTTTTGTATGACTCTGTTAAAATCCTGACGGTTCCTGTACAAATTTGTAAGAAAACTCTCTAGTTGTGGTAAAACTCTTAAAATACGTAATTAGAGTTTCCAGAAATGATTAAAACCTTGGAAGAACCCCTTGAAATTAAAGTAAATAGATTCTTCCCACATTTCCTGCCGTTTGTAATCACAGACATTACCAGTGGAAAGCCGTGAAATGACCAGCAAACTGATAATATTTACAACTCTGGGCACTTTAGGGAGCGTTTTCACTTGAATTTGCTTTCAAATATTAGGAATTCTTGTTTATACAGCTCAAAATTTCTGCAGAAAGCCTGTAAGTGAGGTTTAAACTGCGTATGTTTACAATTGAGGCCCCATTACTCTGGCGACTATTGTATGACTCTGTTAAAATCCTGACGGTTCCAGTACATATTTGTAAGAAAACTCTCTAGTTGTGGTAAAACTCCTAAAATACGCAATTAGAGTTTCCAGAAATGATTTAAATCTTGGAAGAACCCCTTGAAATTAAAGTAAATAGATTCTTCCTACATTTCCTGCCGTTTGTAATCACAGACATTACCAATGGAAAGCCGTAAAATGACCAGCAAACTGATAATATTTAAAACTCCGGGCACTTTAGGGAGCGTTTTCACTTGAATTTGCTTTCAAATATTAGGAATTCTTGTTTATACAGCTCAAAATTTGTGTAGAAAGCCTGTAAGTGAGGTCTAAACTGCGTATGTTTACAATTGAGGCCCCATTACTCTGGCGACTTTTGAATGACTCTGTTAAAATCCTTACGGTTCCAGTACATATTTGCAAGAAAACTCTCTAGTTGTGGTAAAACTCTTAAAATACGTAATTAGAGTTTCCAGAAATGATTAAAACCTTGGAAGAACCCCTTGAAATTAAAGTAAATAGATTCTTCCTACATTTCCTGCCGTTTGTAATCACAGACATTACCAGTGGAAAGCCGTGAAATGACCAGCAAACTGATAATATTTACAACTCCGGGCACTTTAGGGAGCGTTTTCACTTGAATTTGCTTTCAAATATTAGGAATTCTTGTTTATACAGCTCAAAATTTGTGCAGAAAGCCTCTAAGTGAGGACTGTACTGCTTATGTTTACAATTGAGGTCGCATTACTCTGGCGACTTTTCTATGACTCTGTTAAAATCCTGACGGTTCCAGTACAAATTTGTAAGAAAACTCTCTACTTGTGGTAAAACTCTTAAAATACGTAATTAGAGTTTCCACAAATGATTAAAACCTTGGAAGAACCCCTTGAAATTAAAGTAAATAGATTCTTCCTACATTTCCTGCCGTTTGTAATCACAGACATTACCAGTGGAAAGCCGTGAAATGACCAGCAAACTGATAATATTTACAACTCTGGGCACTTTAGGGAGCGTTTTCACTTGAATTTGCTTTCAAATATTAGGAATTCTTGTTTATACAGCTCAAAATTTGTGCAGAAAGCCTGTAAGTGAGGACTGTACTGCTTATGTTTACAATTGAGGCCGCATTACTCTGGCGACTTTTGTATGACTCTGTTAAAATCCTGACGGTTCCTGTACAAATTTGTAAGAAAACTCTCTAGTTGTGGTAAAACTCTTAAAATACGTAATTAGAGTTTCCAGAAATGATTAAAACCTTGGAAGAACCCCTTGAAATTAAAGTAAATAGATTCTTCCTACATTTCCTGCCGTTTGTTATCACAGACATTACCAAAGGAAAGCCGTGAAATGACCAGCAAACTGATAATATTTACAACTCTGGGCACTTTAGGGAGCGTTTTCACTTGAATTTGCTTTCAAATATTAGGAATTCTTGTTTATACGGCTCAAAATTTGTGTAGAAAGCCTTTAAGTGAGGTTTAAACTGTGTATGTTTACAATTGAGGCCCCATTACTCTGGCGACTTTTGTATGACTCTGTTAAAATCCTGACGGTTCCAGTACAAATTTGTAAGAAAACTCTCTAGTTGTGGTAAAACTCTTAAAATACGCAATAGGAGTTTCCAGAAATGATTAAAAACTTGGAAGAACCCCTTGAAATTAAAGTAAATAGATTCTTCCTATATTTCCTGCCGTTTGTAATCACAGACATTACCAGTGGAAAGCCGGGAAATGACCAGCAAACTGATAATATTTACAACGCTGGGCACTTGAGGGAGCGTTTTCACTTGAATTTGCTTTCAAATATTAGGAATTCTTGTTTATACAGCTCAAAATTTGTGCAGAAAGCCTCTAAGTGAGGACTGTACTGCTTATGTTTACAATTGAGGTCGCATTACTCTGGCGACTTTTCTATGACTCTGTTAAAATCCTGACGGTTCCAGTACAAATTTGTAAGAAAACTCTCTAGTTGTGGTAAAACTCTTAAAATACGTAATTAGAGTTTCCAGAAATGATTAAAACCTTGGAAGAACCCCTTGAAATTAAAGTAAATAGATTCTTCCTACATTTCCTGCCGTTTGTAATCACAGACATTACCAGTGGAAAGCCGTGAAATGACCAGCAAACTGATAATATTTACAACTCTGGGCACTTTAGGGAGCGTTTTCACTTGAATTTGCTTTCAAATATTAGGAATTCTTGTTTATACAGCTCATAATTTTTGTAGAAAGCCTGTAAGTGAGGTTTAAACTGCGTATGTTTACAATTGAGGCCCCTTTACTCTGGCGACTATTGTATGACTCTGTTAAAATCCTTACGGTCCCAGTACATATTTGTAAGAAAACTCTCTAGTTGTGGTAAAACTCTTAAAATACGCAATTAGAGTTTCCAGAAATGATTAAAATCTTGGAAGAACCCCTTGAAATTAAAGTAAATGGATTCTTCCTACATTTCCTGCCGTTTGTTATCACAGACATTACCAATGGAAAGCCGTGAAATGACCAGCAAACTGATAATATTTAAAACTCCGGGCACTTTAGGGAGCGTTTTCACTTGAATTTGCTTTCAAATATTAGGAATTCTTGTTTATACGGCTCAAAATTTGTGTAGAAAGCCTGTAAGTGATGACTGTAGCTTATGTTTACAATTGAGGCCGCATTACTCTGGCGACTTTTGTATGACTCTGTTAAAATCCTGACGGTTCCAGTACATATTTGTAAGAAAACTCTCTAGTTGTGGTAAAACTCTTAAAATACGTAATTAGAGTTTCCAGAAATGATTAAAACCTTGGAAGAACCCCTTGAAATTAAAGTAAATAGATTCTTCCTACATTTCCTGCCGTTTGTTATCACAGACATTACCAGTGGAAAGCCGTGAAATGACCAGCAAACTGATAATATTTACAACTCCGGGCACTTTAGGGAGCGTTTTCACTTGAATTTGCTTTCAAATATTAGGAATTCTTGTTTATACGGCTCAAAATTTGTGTAGAAAGCCTGTAAGTGATGACTGTAGCTTATGTTTACAATTGAGGCCGCATTACTCTGGCGACTTTTGTATGACTCTGTTAAAATCCTGACGGTTCCAGTACATATTTGTAAGAAAACTCTCTAGTTGTGGTAAAACTCTTAAAATACATAATTAGAGTTTCCAGAAATGATTAAAACCTTGGAAGAACCCCTTGAAATTAAAGTAAATAGATTCTTCCTACATTTCCTGCCGTTTGTAATCACAGACATTACCAGTGGAAAGCCGTGAAATGACCAGCAAACTGATAATATTTAAAACTCCGGGCACTTTAGGGAGCGTTTTCACTTGAATTTGCTTTCAAATATTAGGAATTCTTGTTTATACAGCTGAAAATTTGTGCAGAAAGCCTGTAAGTGAGGACTGAACTGCTTATGTTTACAATTGAGGTCTCATTACTCTGGCGACTTTTGTATGACTCTGTTAAAATCCTGACGGTTCCAGTACAAATTTGTAAGAAAACTCTCTAGGTGTGGTAAAACTCTTAAAATACGTAATTAGAGTTTCCAGAAATGATTAAAACCTTGGAAGAACCCCTTGAAATTAAAGTAAATAGATTCTTCCTACATTTCCTGCCGTTTGTTATCACAGACATTACCAGTGGAAAGCCGTGAAATGACCAGCAAACTGATAATATTTACAACTCCGGGCACTTTAGGGAGCGTTTTCACTTGAATTTGCTTTCAAATATTAGGAATTCTTGTTTATACGGCTCAAAATTTGTGTAGAAAGCCTTTAAGTGAGGTTTAAACTGTGTATGTTTACAATTGAGGCCCCATTACTCTGGCGACTTTTCTATGACTCTGTTAAAATCCTGACGGTTCCAGTACATATTTGTAAGAAAACTCTCTAGTTGTGGTAAAACTCTTAAAATACGCAATTAGAGTTTCCAGAAATGATTAAAAACTTTGAACAACCCCTTGAAATTAAAGTAAATAGATTCTTCCTACATTTCCTGCCGTTTGTAATCACAGACATTACCAGTGGAAAGCCGGGAAATGACCAGCAAACTGATAATATTTACAACGCTGGGCACTTGAGGGAGCGTTTTCACTTGAATTTGCTTTCAAATATTAGGAATTCTTGTTTATACAGCTCAAAATTTGTGTAGAAAGCCTGTAAGTGAGGTCTAAACTGCGTATGTTTACAATTGAGGCCCCATTACTCTGGCGACTTTTGAATGACTCTGTTAAAATCCTTACGGTTCCAGTACATATTTGCAAGAAAACTCTCTAGTTGTGGTAAAACTCTTAAAATACGTAATTAGAGTTTCCAGAAATGATTAAAACCTTGGAAGAACCCCTTGAAATTAAAGTAAATAGATTCTTCCTACATTTCCTGCCGTTTGTAATCACAGACATTACCAGTGGAAAGCCGTGAAATGACCAGCAAACTGATAATATTTACAACTCCGGGCACTTTAGGGAGCGTTTTCACTTGAATTTGCTTTCAAATATTAGGAATTCTTGTTTATACAGCTCAAAATTTGTGCAGAAAGCCTCTAAGTGAGGACTGTTACTGCTTATGTTTACAATTGAGGTCGCATTACTCTGGCGACTTTTCTATGACTCTGTTAAAATCCTGACGGTTCCAGTACAAATTTGTAAGAAAACTCTCTAGTTGTGGTAAAACTCTTAAAATACGTAATTAGAGTTTCCAGAAATGATTAAAACCTTGGAAGAACCCCTTGAAATTAAAGTAAATAGATTCTTCCTACATTTCCTGCCGTTTGTAATCACAGACATTACCAGTGGAAAGCCGTGAAATGACCAGCAAACTGATAATATTTACAACTCCGGGCACTTTAGGGAGCGTTTTCACTTGAATTTGCTTTCAAATATTAGGAATTCTTGTTTATACGGCTCAAAATTTGTGTAGAAAGCCTGTAAGTGAGGACTGTACTGCTTATGTTTACAATTGAGACTGCATTACTCTGGCGACTTTTGTATGACTCTGTTAAAATCATGACGGTTCCAGAACATATTTGTAAGAAAACTCTCTAGTTGTGGTAAAACTCTTAAAATACGTAATTAGAGTTTCCAGAAATGATTAAAACCTTGGAAGAACCCCTTGAAATTAAAGTAAATAGATTCTTCCCACATTTCCTGCCGTTTGTAATCACAGACATTACCAGTGGAAAGCCGTGAAATGACCAGCAAACTGATAATATTTAAACTCCGGGCACTTTAGGGAGCGTTTTCACTTGAATTTGCTTTCAAATATTAGGAATTCTTGTTTATACAGCTCAAAATTTGTGTAGAAAGCCTGTAAGTGAGGTCTAAACTGCGTATGTTTACAATTGAGGCCCCATTACTCTGGCGACTATTGTATGACTCTGTTAAAATCCTTACGGTCCCAGTACATATTTGTAAGAAAACTCTCTAGTTGTGGTAAAACTCTTAAAATACGCAATTAGAGTTTCCAGAAATGATTAAAATCTTGGAAGAACCCCTTGAAATTAAAGTAAATGGATTCTTCCTACATTTCCTGCCGTTTGTTATCACAGACATTACCAATGGAAAGCCGTGAAATGACCAGCAAACTGATAATATTTAAAACTCCGGGCACTTTAGGGAGCGTTTTCACTTGAATTTGCTTTCAAATATTAGGAATTCTTGTTTATACAGCTGAAAATTTGTGCAGAAAGCCTGTAAGTGAGGACTGAACGCTTATGTTTACAATTGAGGCCGCATTACTCTGGCGACTTTTGTATGACTCTGTTAAAATCCTGACGGTTCCAGTACAAATTTGTAAGAAAACTCTCTAGGTGTGGTAAAACTCTTAAAATACGTAATTAGAGTTTCCAGAAATGATTAAAACCTTGGAAGAACCCCTTGAAATTAAAGTAAATAGATTCTTCCTACATTTCCTGCCGTTTGTTATCACAGACATTACCAGTGGAAAGCCGTGAAATGACCAGCAAACTGATAATATTTACAACTCCGGGCACTTTAGGGAGCGTTTTCACTTGAATTTGCTTTCAAATATTAGGAATTCTTGTTTATACGGCTCAAAATTTGTGTAGAAAGCCTGTAAGTGATGACTGTAGCTTATGTTTACAATTGAGGCCGCATTATTCTGGCGACTTTTGTATGACTCTGTTAAAATCCTGACGGTTCCAGTACATATTTGTAAGAAAACTCTCTAGTTGTGGTAAAACTCTTAAAATACATAATTAGAGTTTCCAGAAATGATTAAAACCTTGGAAAAACCCCTTGAAATTAAAGTAAATAGATTCTTCCTACATTTCCTGCCGTTTGTAATCACAGACATTACCAGTGGAAAGCCGTGAAATGTCCAGCAAACTGATAATATTTACAACTCCGGGCACTTTAGGGAGCGTTTTCACTTGAATTTGCTTTCAAATATTAGGAATTCTTGTTTATACAGCTCAAAATTTGTGTAGAAAGCCTGTAAGTGAGGACTGTACTGCTTATGTTTACAATTGAGGTCTCATTACTCTGGCGACTTTTGTATGACTCTGTTAAAATCATGACGGTTCCAGTACATATTTGTAAGAAAACTCTCTAGTTGTGGTAAAACTCTTAAAATACGTAATTAGAGTTTCCAGAAGTGATTAAAAACTTGGAAGAACCCCTTGAAATTAAAGTAAATATATTCTTCCTACATTTCCTGCCGTTTGTAATCGCAGACATTACCAGTGGAAAGCCGTGAAATGACCAGCAAACTGATAATATTTACAACTCCGGGCACTTTAGGGAGCGTTTTCACTTGAATTTGCTTTCAAATATTAGGAATTCTTGTTTATACAGCTGAAAATTTGTGCAGAAAGCCTGTAAGTGAGGACTGAACTGCTTATGTTTACAATTGAGGTCTCATTACTCTGGCGACTTTTGTATGACTCTGTTAAAATCCTGACGGTTCCTGTACAAATTTGTAAGAAAACTCTCTAGTTGTGGTAAAACTCTTAAAATACGTAATTAGAGTTTCCAGAAATGATTAAAACCTTGGAAGAACCCCTTGAAATTAAAGTAAATAGATTCTTCCCACATTTCCTGCCGTTTGTAATCACAGACATTACCAGTGGAAAGCCGTGAAATGACCAGCAAACTGATAATATTTACAACTCTGGGCACTTTAGGGAGCGTTTTCACTTGAATTTGCTTTCAAATATTAGGAATTCTTGTTTATACAGCTCAAAATTTCTGCAGAAAGCCTGTAAGTGAGGTTTAAACTGCGTATGTTTACAATTGAGGCCCCATTACTCTGGCGACTATTGTATGACTCTGTTAAAATCCTGACGGTTCCAGTACATATTTGTAAGAAAACTCTCTAGTTGTGGTAAAACTCCTAAAATACGCAATTAGAGTTTCCAGAAATGATTTAAATCTTGGAAGAACCCCTTGAAATTAAAGTAAATAGATTCTTCCTACATTTCCTGCCGTTTGTAATCACAGACATTACCAATGGAAAGCCGTAAAATGACCAGCAAACTGATAATATTTAAAACTCCGGGCACTTTAGGGAGCGTTTTCACTTGAATTTGCTTTCAAATATTAGGAATTCTTGTTTATACAGCTCAAAATTTGTGTAGAAAGCCTGTAAGTGAGGTCTAAACTGCGTATGTTTACAATTGAGGCCCCATTACTCTGGCGACTTTTGAATGACTCTGTTAAAATCCTTACGGTTCCAGTACATATTTGCAAGAAAACTCTCTAGTTGTGGTAAAACTCTTAAAATACGTAATTAGAGTTTCCAGAAATGATTAAAACCTTGGAAGAACCCCTTGAAATTAAAGTAAATAGATTCTTCCTACATTTCCTGCCGTTTGTAATCACAGACATTACCAGTGGAAAGCCGTGAAATGACCAGCAAACTGATAATATTTACAACTCCGGGCACTTTAGGGAGCGTTTTCACTTGAATTTGCTTTCAAATATTAGGAATTCTTGTTTATACAGCTCAAAATTTGTGCAGAAAGCCTGTAAGTGAGGACTGTACTGCTTATGTTTACAATTGAGGCCGCATTACTCTGGCGACTTTTGTATGACTCTGTTAAAATCCTGACGGTTCCTGTACAAATTTGTAAGAAAACTCTCTAGTTGTGGTAAAACTCTTAAAATACGTAATTAGAGTTTCCAGAAATGATTAAAACCTTGGAAGAACCCCTTGAAATTAAAGTAAATAGATTCTTCCTACATTTCCTGCCGTTTGTTATCACAGACATTACCAAAGGAAAGCCGTGAAATGACCAGCAAACTGATAATATTTACAACTCTGGGCACTTTAGGGAGCGTTTTCACTTGAATTTGCTTTCAAATATTAGGAATTCTTGTTTATACGGCTCAAAATTTGTGTAGAAAGCCTTTAAGTGAGGTTTAAACTGTGTATGTTTACAATTGAGGCCCCATTACTCTGGCGACTTTTGTATGACTCTGTTAAAATCCTGACGGTTCCAGTACAAATTTGTAAGAAAACTCTCTAGTTGTGTTAAAACTCTTAAAATACGCAATAGGAGTTTCCAGAAATGATTAAAAACTTGGAAGAACCCCTTGATATTAAAGTAAATAGATTCTTCCTATATTTCCTGCCGTTTGTAATCACAGACATTACCAGTGGAAAGCCGGGAAATGACCAGCAAACTGATAATATTTACAACGCTGGGCACTTGAGGGAGCGTTTTCACTTGAATTTGCTTTCAAATATTAGGAATTCTTGTTTATACAGCTCAAAATTTGTGCAGAAAGCCTCTAAGTGAGGACTGTACTGCTTATGTTTACAATTGAGGTCGCATTACTCTGGCGACTTTTCTATGACTCTGTTAAAATCCTGACGGTTCCAGTACAAATTTGTAAGAAAACTCTCTAGTTGTGGTAAAACTCTTAAAATACGTAATTAGAGTTTCCAGAAATGATTAAAACCTTGGAAGAACCCCTTGAAATTAAAGTAAATAGATTCTTCCTACATTTCCTGCCGTTTGTAATCACAGACATTACCAGTGGAAAGCCGTGAAATGACCAGCAAACTGATAATATTTACAACTCTGGGCACTTTAGGGAGCGTTTTCACTTGAATTTGCTTTCAAATATTAGGAATTCTTGTTTATACAGCTCATAATTTTTGTAGAAAGCCTGTAAGTGAGGTTTAAACTGCGTATGTTTACAATTGAGGCCCCTTTACTCTGGCGACTATTGTATGACTCTGTTAAAATCCTTACGGTCCCAGTACATATTTGTAAGAAAACTCTCTAGTTGTGGTAAAACTCTTAAAATACGCAATTAGAATTTCCAGAAATGATTAAAATCTTGGAAGAACCCCTTGAAATTAAAGTAAATGGATTCTTCCTACATTTCCTGCCGTTTGTTATCACAGACATTACCAATGGAAAGCCGTGAAATGACCAGCAAACTGATAATATTTAAAACTCCGGGCACTTTAGGGAGCGTTTTCACTTGAATTTGCTTTCAAATATTAGGAATTCTTGTTTATACGGCTCAAAATTTGTGTAGAAAGCCTGTAAGTGATGACTGTAGCTTATGTTTACAATTGAGGCCGCATTACTCTGGCGACTTTTGTATGACTCTGTTAAAATCCTGACGGTTCCAGTACATATTTGTAAGAAAACTCTCTAGTTGTGGTAAAACTCTTAAAATACGTAATTAGAGTTTCCAGAAATGATTAAAACCTTGGAAGAACCCCTTGAAATTAAAGTAAATAGATTCTTCCTACATTTCCTGCCGTTTGTTATCACAGACATTACCAAAGGAAAGCCGTGAAATGACCAGCAAACTGATAATATTTACAACTCCGGGCACTTTAGGGAGCGTTTTCACTTGAATTTGCTTTCAAATATTAGGAATTCTTGTTTATACGGCTCAAAATTTGTGTAGAAAGCCTGTAAGTGATGACTGTAGCTTATGTTTACAATTGAGGCCGCATTACTCTGGCGACTTTTGTATGACTCTGTTAAAATCCTGACGGTTCCAGTACATATTTGTAAGAAAACTCTCTAGTTGTGGTAAAACTCTTAAAATACATAATTAGAGTTTCCAGAAATGATTAAAACCTTGGAAGAACCCCTTGAAATTAAAGTAAATAGATTCTTCCTACATTTCCTGCCGTTTGTAATCACAGACATTACCAGTGGAAAGCCGTGAAATGACCAGCAAACTGATAATATTTACAACTCCGGGCACTTTAGGGAGCGTTTTCACTTGAATTTGCTTTCAAATATTAGGAATTCTTGTTTATACAGCTGAAAATTTGTGCAGAAAGCCTGTAAGTGAGGACTGAACTGCTTATGTTTACAATTGAGGTCTCATTACTCTGGCGACCTTTGTATGACTCTGTTAAAATCCTGACGGTTCCAGTACAAATTTGTAAGAAAACTCTCTAGGTGTGGTAAAACTCTTAAAATACGTAATTAGAGTTTCCAGAAATGATTAAAACCTTGGAAGAACCCCTTGAAATTAAAGTAAATAGATTCTTCCTACATTTCCTGCCGTTTGTTATCACAGACATTACCAGTGGAAAGCCGTGAAATGACCAGCAAACTGATAATATTTACAACTCCGGGCACTTTAGGGAGCGTTTTCACTTGAATTTGCTTTCAAATATTAGGAATTCTTGTTTATACGGCTCAAAATTTGTGTAGAAAGCCTTTAAGTGAGGTTTAAACTGTGTATGTTTACAATTGAGGCCCCATTACTCTGGCGACTTTTCTATGACTCTGTTAAAATCCTGACGGTTCCAGTACATATTTGTAAGAAAACTCTCTAGTTGTGGTAAAACTCTTAAAATACGCAATTAGAGTTTCCAGAAATGATTAAAAACTTTGAACAACCCCTTGAAATTAAAGTAAATAGATTCTTCCTACATTTCCTGCCGTTTGTAATCACAGACATTACCAGTGGAAAGCCGTGAAATGTCCAGCAAACTGATAATATTTACAACTCCGGGCACTTTAGGGAGCGTTTTCACTTGAATTTGCTTTCAAATATTAGGAATTCTTGTTTATACAGCTCAAAATTTGTGTAGAAAGCCTGTAAGTGAGGACTGTACTGCTTATGTTTACAATTGAGGTCTCATTACTCTGGCGACTTTTGTATGACTCTGTTAAAATCATGACGGTTCCAGTACATATTTGTAAGAAAACTCTCTAGTTGTGGTAAAACTCTTAAAATACGTAATTAGAGTTTCCAGAAGTGATTAAAAACTTGGAAGAACCCCTTGAAATTAAAGTAAATATATTCTTCCTACATTTCCTGCCGTTTGTAATCGCAGACATTACCAGTGGAAAGCCGTGAAATGACCAGCAAACTGATAATATTTACAACTCCGGGCACTTTAGGGAGCGTTTTCACTTGAATTTGCTTTCAAATATTAGGAATTCTTGTTTATACAGCTGAAAATTTGTGCAGAAAGCCTGTAAGTGAGGACTGAACTGCTTATGTTTACAATTGAGGTCTCATTACTCTGGCGACTTTTGTATGACTCTGTTAAAATCCTGACGGTTCCTGTACAAATTTGTAAGAAAACTCTCTAGTTGTGGTAAAACTCTTAAAATACGTAATTAGAGTTTCCAGAAATGATTAAAACCTTGGAAGAACCCCTTGAAATTAAAGTAAATAGATTCTTCCCACATTTCCTGCCGTTTGTAATCACAGACATTACCAGTGGAAAGCCGTGAAATGACCAGCAAACTGATAATATTTACAACTCTGGGCACTTTAGGGAGCGTTTTCACTTGAATTTGCTTTCAAATATTAGGAATTCTTGTTTATACAGCTCAAAATTTCTGCAGAAAGCCTGTAAGTGAGGTTTAAACTGCGTATGTTTACAATTGAGGCCCCATTACTCTGGCGACTATTGTATGACTCTGTTAAAATCCTGACGGTTCCAGTACATATTTGTAAGAAAACTCTCTAGTTGTGGTAAAACTCCTAAAATACGCAATTAGAGTTTCCAGAAATGATTTAAATCTTGGAAGAACCCCTTGAAATTAAAGTAAATAGATTCTTCCTACATTTCCTGCCGTTTGTAATCACAGACATTACCAATGGAAAGCCGTAAAATGACCAGCAAACTGATAATATTTAAAACTCCGGGCACTTTAGGGAGCGTTTTCACTTGAATTTGCTTTCAAATATTAGGAATTCTTGTTTATACAGCTCAAAATTTGTGTAGAAAGCCTGTAAGTGAGGTCTAAACTGCGTATGTTTACAATTGAGGCCCCATTACTCTGGCGACTTTTGAATGACTCTGTTAAAATCCTTACGGTTCCAGTACATATTTGCAAGAAAACTCTCTAGTTGTGGTAAAACTCTTAAAATACGTAATTAGAGTTTCCAGAAATGATTAAAACCTTGGAAGAACCCCTTGAAATTAAAGTAAATAGATTCTTCCTACATTTCCTGCCGTTTGTAATCACAGACATTACCAGTGGAAAGCCGTGAAATGACCAGCAAACTGATAATATTTACAACTCCGGGCACTTTAGGGAGCGTTTTCACTTGAATTTGCTTTCAAATATTAGGAATTCTTGTTTATACAGCTCAAAATTTGTGCAGAAAGCCTGTAAGTGAGGACTGTACTGCTTATGTTTACAATTGAGGCCGCATTACTCTGGCGACTTTTGTATGACTCTGTTAAAATCCTGACGGTTCCTGTACAAATTTGTAAGAAAACACTCTAGTTGTGGTAAAACTCTTAAAATACGTAATTAGAGTTTCCAGAAATGATTAAAACCTTGGAAGAACCCCTTGAAATTAAAGTAAATAGATTCTTCCTACATTTCCTGCCGTTTGTTATCACAGACATTACCAAAGGAAAGCCGTGAAATGACCAGCAAACTGATAATATTTACAACTCTGGGCACTTTAGGGAGCGTTTTCACTTGAATTTGCTTTCAAATATTAGGAATTCTTGTTTATACGGCTCAAAATTTGTGTAGAAAGCCTTTAAGTGAGGTTTAAACTGTGTATGTTTACAATTGAGGCCCCATTACTCTGGCGACTTTTGTATGACTCTGTTAAAATCCTGACGGTTCCAGTACAAATTTGTAAGAAAACTCTCTAGTTGTGGTAAAACTCTTAAAATACGCAATAGGAGTTTCCAGAAATGATTAAAAACTTGGAAGAACCCCTTGAAATTAAAGTAAATAGATTCTTCCTATATTTCCTGCCGTTTGTAATCACAGACATTACCAGTGGAAAGCCGGGAAATGACCAGCAAACTGATAATATTTACAACGCTGGGCACTTGAGGGAGCGTTTTCACTTGAATTTGCTTTCAAATATTAGGAATTCTTGTTTATACAGCTCAAAATTTGTGCAGAAAGCCTCTAAGTGAGGACTGTACTGCTTATGTTTACAATTGAGGTCGCATTACTCTGGCGACTTTTCTATGACTCTGTTAAAATCCTGACGGTTCCAGTACAAATTTGTAAGAAAACTCTCTAGTTGTGGTAAAACTCTTAAAATACGTAATTAGAGTTTCCAGAAATGATTAAAACCTTGGAAGAACCCCTTGAAATTAAAGTAAATAGATTCTTCCTACATTTCCTGCCGTTTGTAATCACAGACATTACCAGTGGAAAGCCGTGAAATGACCAGCAAACTGATAATATTTACAACTCTGGGCACTTTAGGGAGCGTTTTCACTTGAATTTGCTTTCAAATATTAGGAATTCTTGTTTATACAGCTCATAATTTTTGTAGAAAGCCTGTAAGTGAGGTTTAAACTGCGTATGTTTACAATTGAGGCCCCTTTACTCTGGCGACTATTGTATGACTCTGTTAAAATCCTTACGGTCCCAGTACATATTTGTAAGAAAACTCTCAAGTTGTGGTAAAACTCTTAAAATACGCAATTAGAGTTTCCAGAAATGATTAAAATCTTGGAAGAACCCCTTGAAATTAAAGTAAATGGATTCTTCCTACATTTCCTGCCGTTTGTTATCACAGACATTACCAATGGAAAGCCGTGAAATGACCAGCAAACTGATAATATTTAAAACTCCGGGCACTTTAGGGAGCGTTTTCACTTGAATTTGCTTTCAAATATTAGGAATTCTTGTTTATACGGCTCAAAATTTGTGTAGAAAGCCTGTAAGTGATGACTGTAGCTTATGTTTACAATTGAGGCCGCATTACTCTGGCGACTTTTGTATGACTCTGTTAAAATCCTGACGGTTCCAGTACATATTTGTAAGAAAACTCTCTAGTTGTGGTAAAACTCTTAAAATACGTAATTAGAGTTTCCAGAAATGATTAAAACCTTGGAAGAACCCCTTGAAATTAAAGTAAATAGATTCTTCCTACATTTCCTGCCGTTTGTTATCACAGACATTACCAGTGGAAAGCCGTGAAATGACCAGCAAACTGATAATATTTACAACTCCGGGCACTTTAGGGAGCGTTTTCACTTGAATTTGCTTTCAAATATTAGGAATTCTTGTTTATACGGCTCAAAATTTGTGTAGAAAGCCTGTAAGTGATGACTGTAGCTTATGTTTACAATTGAGGCCGCATTACTCTGGCGACTTTTGTATGACTCTGTTAAAATCCTGACGGTTCCAGTACATATTTGTAAGAAAACTCTCTAGTTGTGGTAAAACTCTTAAAATACATAATTAGAGTTTCCAGAAATGATTAAAACCTTGGAAGAACCCCTTGAAATTAAAGTAAATAGATTCTTCCTACATTTCCTGCCGTTTGTAATCACAGACATTACCAGTGGAAAGCCGTGAAATGACCAGCAAACTGATAATATTTACAACTCCGGGCACTTTAGGGAGCGTTTTCACTTGAATTTGCTTTCAAATATTAGGAATTCTTGTTTATACAGCTGAAAATTTGTGCAGAAAGCCTGTAAGTGAGGACTGAACTGCTTATGTTTACAATTGAGGTCTCATTACTCTGGCGACTTTTGTATGACTCTGTTAAAATCCTGACGGTTCCAGTACAAATTTGTAAGAAAACTCTCTAGGTGTGGTAAAACTCTTAAAATACGTAATTAGAGTTTCCAGAAATGATTAAAACCTTGGAAGAACCCCTTGAAATTAAAGTAAATAGATTCTTCCTACATTTCCTGCCGTTTGTTATCACAGACATTACCAGTGGAAAGCCGTGAAATGACCAGCAAACTGATAATATTTACAACTCCGGGCACTTTAGGGAGCGTTTTCACTTGAATTTGCTTTCAAATATTAGGAATTCTTGTTTATACGGCTCAAAATTTGTGTAGAAAGCCTTTAAGTGAGGTTTAAACTGTGTATGTTTACAATTGAGGCCCCATTACTCTGGCGACTTTTCTATGACTCTGTTAAAATCCTGACGGTTCCAGTACATATTTGTAAGAAAACTCTCTAGTTGTGGTAAAACTCTTAAAATACGCAATTAGAGTTTCCAGAAATGATTAAAAACTTTGAACAACCCCTTGAAATTAAAGTAAATAGATTCTTCCTACATTTCCTGCCGTTTGTAATCACAGACATTACCAGTGGAAAGCCGGGAAATGACCAGCAAACTGATAATATTTACAACGCTGGGCACTTGAGGGAGCGTTTTCACTTGAATTTGCTTTCAAATATTAGGAATTCTTGTTTATACAGCTCAAAATTTGTGTAGAAAGCCTGTAAGTGAGGTCTAAACTGCGTATGTTTACAATTGAGGCCCCATTACTCTGGCGACTTTTGAATGACTCTGTTAAAATCCTTACGGTTCCAGTACATATTTGCAAGAAAACTCTCTAGTTGTGGTAAAACTCTTAAAATACGTAATTAGAGTTTCCAGAAATGATTAAAACCTTGGAAGAACCCCTTGAAATTAAAGTAAATAGATTCTTCCTACATTTCCTGCCGTTTGTAATCACAGACATTACCAGTGGAAAGCCGTGAAATGACCAGCAAACTGATAATATTTACAACTCCGGGCACTTTAGGGAGCGTTTTCACTTGAATTTGCTTTCAAATATTAGGAATTCTTGTTTATACAGCTCAAAATTTGTGCAGAAAGCCTCTAAGTGAGGACTGTACTGCTTATGTTTACAATTGAGGTCGCATTACTCTGGCGACTTTTCTATGACTCTGTTAAAATCCTGACGGTTCCAGTACAAATTTGTAAGAAAACTCTCTAGTTGTGGTAAAACTCTTAAAATACGTAATTAGAGTTTCCAGAAATGATTAAAACCTTGGAAGAACCCCTTGAAATTAAAGTAAATAGATTCTTCCTACATTTCCTGCCGTTTGTAATCACAGACATTACCAGTGGAAAGCCGTGAAATGACCAGCAAACTGATAATATTTACAACTCTGGGCACTTTAGGGAGCGTTTTCACTTGAATTTGCTTTCAAATATTAGGAATTCTTGTTTATACAGCTCAAAATTTGTGCAGAAAGCCTGTAAGTGAGGACTGTACTGCTTATGTTTACAATTGAGGCCGCATTACTCTGGCGACTTTTGTATGACTCTGTTAAAATCCTGACGGTTCCTGTACAAATTTGTAAGAAAACTCTCTAGTTGTGGTAAAACTCTTAAAATACGTAATTAGAGTTTCCAGAAATGATTAAAACCTTGGAAGAACCCCTTGAAATTAAAGTAAATAGATTCTTCCTACATTTCCTGCCGTTTGTTATCACAGACATTACCAAAGGAAAGCCGTGAAATGACCAGCAAACTGATAATATTTACAACTCTGGGCACTTTAGGGAGCGTTTTCACTTGAATTTGCTTTCAAATATTAGGAATTCTTGTTTATACGGCTCAAAATTTGTGTAGAAAGCCTTTAAGTGAGGTTTAAACTGTGTATGTTTACAATTGAGGCCCCATTACTCTGGCGACTTTTGTATGACTCTGTTAAAATCCTGACGGTTCCAGTACAAATTTGTAAGAAAACTCTCTAGTTGTGGTAAAACTCTTAAAATACGCAATAGGAGTTTCCAGAAATGATTAAAAACTTGGAAGAACCCCTTGAAATTAAAGTAAATAGATTCTTCCTACATTTCCTGCCGTTTGTAATCACAGACATTACCAGTGGAAAGCCGGGAAATGACCAGCAAACTGATAATATTTACAACGCTGGGCACTTGAGGGAGCGTTTTCACTTGAATTTGCTTTCAAATATTAGGAATTCTTGTTTATACAGCTCAAAATTTGTGCAGAAAGCCTCTAAGTGAGGACTGTACTGCTTATGTTTACAATTGAGGTCGCATTACTCTGGCGACTTTTCTATGACTCTGTTAAAATCCTGACGGTTCCAGTACAAATTTGTAAGAAAACTCTCTAGTTGTGGTAAAACTCTTAAAATACGTAATTAGAGTTTCCAGAAATGATTAAAACCTTGGAAGAACCCCTTGAAATTAAAGTAAATAGATTCTTCCTACATTTCCTGCCGTTTGTAATCACAGACATTACCAGTGGAAAGCCGTGAAATGACCAGCAAACTGATAATATTTACAACTCTGGGCACTTTAGGGAGCGTTTTCACTTGAATTTGCTTTCAAATATTAGGAATTCTTGTTTATACAGCTCATAATTTTTGTAGAAAGCCTGTAAGTGAGGTTTAAACTGCGTATGTTTACAATTGAGGCCCCATTACTCTGGCGACTATTGTATGACTCTGTTAAAATCCTTACGGTCCCAGTACATATTTGTAAGAAAACTCTCTAGTTGTGGTAAAACTCTTCAAATACGCAATTAGAGTTTCCAGAAATGATTAAAATCTTGGAAGAACCCCTTGAAATTAAAGTAAATGGATTCTTCCTACATTTCCTGCCGTTTGTTATCACAGACATTACCAATGGAAAGCCGTGAAATGACCAGCAAACTGATAATATTTAAAACTCCGGGCACTTTAGGGAGCGTTTTCACTTGAATTTGCTTTCAAATATTAGGAATTCTTGTTTATACGGCTCAAAATTTGTGTAGAAAGCCTGTAAGTGATGACTGTAGCTTATGTTTACAATTGAGGCCCCATTACTCTGGCGACTTTTGTATGACTCTGTTAAAATCCTGACGGTTCCAGTACATATTTGTAAGAAAACTCTCTAGTTGTGGTAAAACTCTTAAAATACGTAATTAGAGTTTCCAGAAATGATTAAAACCTTGGAAGAACCCCTTGAAATTAAAGTAAATAGATTCTTCCTACATTTCCTGCCGTTTGTAATCACAGACATTACCAGTGGAAAGCCGTGAAATGTCCAGCAAACTGATAATATTTACAACTCCGGGCACTTTAGGGAGCGTTTTCACTTGAATTTGCTTTCAAATATTAGGAATTCTTGTTTATACAGCTGAAAATTTGTGCAGAAAGCCTGTAAGTGAGGACTGAACGCTTATGTTTACAATTGAGGCCGCATTACTCTGGCGAATTTTGTATGACTCTGTTAAAATCCTGACGGTTCCAGTACAAATTTGTAAGAAAACTCTCTAGGTGTGGTAAAACTCTTAAAATACGTAATTAGAGTTTCCAGAAATGATTAAAACCTTGGAAGAACCCCTTGAAATTAAAGTAAATAGATTCTTCCTACATTTCCTGCCGTTTGTTATCACAGACATTACCAGTGGAAAGCCGTGAAATGACCAGCAAACTGATAATATTTACAACTCCGGGCACTTTAGGGAGCGTTTTCACTTGAATTTGCTTTCAAATATTAGGAATTCTTGTTTATACGGCTCAAAATTTGTGTAGAAAGCCTGTAAGTGATGACTGTAGCTTATGTTTACAATTGAGGCCGCATTACTCTGGCGACTTTTGTATGACTCTGTTAAAATCCTGACTGTTCCAGTACATATTTGTAAGAAAACTCTCTAGTTGTGGTAAAACTCTTAAAATACATAATTAGAGTTTCCAGAAATGATTAAAACCTTGGAAGAACCCCTTGAAATTAAAGTAAATAGATTCTTCCCACATTTCCTGCCGTTTGTAATCACAGCCATTACCAGTGGAAAGCCGGGAAATGACCAGCAAACTGATAATATTTACAACGCTGGGCACTTGAGGGAGCGTTTTCACTTGAATTTGCTTTCAAATATTAGGAATTCTTGTTTATACAGCTCAAAATTTGTGTAGAAAGCCTGTAAGTGAGGACTGTACTGCTTATGTTTACAATTGAGACTGCATTACTCTGGCGACTTTTGTATGACTCTGTTAAAATCATGACGGTTCCAGAACATATTTGTAAGAAAACTCTCTAGTTGTGGTAAAACTCTTAAAATACGTAATTAGAGTTTCCAGAAATGATTAAAACCTTGGAAGAACCCCTTGAAATTAAAGTAAATAGAGTCTTCCCACATTTCCTGCCGTTTGTAATCACAGACATTACCAGTGGAAAGCCGTGAAATGACCAGCAAACTGATAATATTTAAAACTCCGGGCACTTTAGGGAGCGTTTTCACTTGAATTTGCTTTCAAATATTAGGAATTCTTGTTTATACAGCTCAAAATTTGTGTAGAAAGCCTGTAAGTGAGGTCTAAACTGCGTATGTTTACAATTGAGGCCCCATTACTCTGGCGACTTTTCTATGACTCTGTTAAAATCCTTACGGTCCCAGTACATATTTGTAAGAAAACTCTCTAGTTGTGGTAAAACTCTTAAAATACGCAATTAGAGTTTCCAGAAATGATTAAAATCTTGGAAGAACCCCTTGAAATTAAAGTAAATGGATTCTTCCTACATTTCCTGCCGTTTGTTATCACAGACATTACCAATGGAAAGCCGTGAAATGACCAGCAAACTGATAATATTTAAAACTCCGGGCACTTTAGGGAGCGTTTTCACTTGAATTTGCTTTCAAATATTAGGAATTCTTGTTTATACAGCTGAAAATTTGTGCAGAAAGCCTGTAAGTGAGGACTGAACGCTTATGTTTACAATTGAGGCCGCATTACTCTGGCGACTTTTGTATGACTCTGTTAAAATCCTGACGGTTCCAGTACAAATTTGTAAGAAAACTCTCTAGGTGTGGTAAAACTCTTAAAATACGTAATTAGAGTTTCCAGAAATGATTAAAACCTTGGAAGAACCCCTTGAAATTAAAGTAAATAGATTCTTCCTACATTTCCTGCCGTTTGTTATCACAGACATTACCAGTGGAAAGCCGTGAAATGACCAGCAAACTGATAATATTTACAACTCCGGGCACTTTAGGGAGCGTTTTCACTTGAATTTGCTTTCAAATATTAGGAATTCTTGTTTATACGGCTCAAAATTTGTGTAGAAAGCCTGTAAGTGATGACTGTAGCTTATGTTTACAATTGAGGCCGCATTACTCTGGCGACTTTTGTATGACTCTGTTAAAATCCTGACGGTTCCAGTACATATTTGTAAGAAAACTCTCTAGTTGTGGTAAAACTCTTAAAATACATAATTAGAGTTTCCAGAAATGATTAAAACCTTGGAAGAACCCCTTGAAATTAAAGTAAATAGATTCTTCCTACATTTCCTGCCGTTTGTAATCACAGACATTACCAGTGGAAAGCCGTGAAATGTCCAGCAAACTGATAATATTTACAACTCCGGGCACTTTAGGGAGCGTTTTCACTTGAATTTGCTTTCAAATATTAGGAATTCTTGTTTATACAGCTCAAAATTTGTGTAGAAAGCCTGTAAGTGAGGACTGTACTGCTTATGTTTACAATTGAGGTCTCATTACTCTGGCGACTTTTGTATGACTCTGTTAAAATCATGACGGTTCCAGTACATATTTGTAAGAAAACTCTCTAGTTGTGGTAAAACTCTTAAAATACGTAATTAGAGTTTCCAGAAATGATTAAAAACTTGGAAGAACCCCTTGAAATTAAAGTAAATATATTCTTCCTACATTTCCTGCCGTTTGTAATCGCAGACATTACCAGTGGAAAGCCGTGAAATGACCAGCAAACTGATAATATTTACAACTCCGGGCACTTTAGGGAGCGTTTTCACTTGAATTTGCTTTCAAATATTAGGAATTCTTGTTTATACAGCTGAAAATTTGTGCAGAAAGCCTGTAAGTGAGGACTGAACTGCTTATGTTTACAATTGAGGTCTCATTACTCTGGCGACTTTTGTATGACTCTGTTAAAATCCTGACGGTTCCAGTACAAATTTGTAAGAAAACTCTCTAGGTGTGGTAAAACTCTTAAAATACGTAATTAGAGTTTCCAGAAATGATTAAAACCTTGGAAGAACCCCTTGAAATTAAAGTAAATAGATTCTTCCTACATTTCCTGCCGTTTGTAATCACAGACATTACCAGTGGAAAGCCGTGAAATGACCAGCAAACTGATAATATTTACAACTCTGGGCACTTTAGGGAGCGTTTTCACTTGAATTTGCTTTCAAATATTAGGAATTCTTGTTTATACAGCTCATAATTTTTGTAGAAAGCCTGTAAGTGAGGTTTAAACTGCGTATGTTTACAATTGAGGCCCCTTTACTCTGGCGACTATTGTATGACTCTGTTAAAATCCTTACGGTCCCAGTACATATTTGTAAGAAAACTCTCTAGTTGTGGTAAAACTCTTAAAATACGCAATTAGAGTTTCCAGAAATGATTAAAACCTTGGAAGAACCCCTTGAAATTAAAGTAAATGGATTCTTCCTACATTTCCTGCCGTTTGTTATCACAGACATTACCAATGGAAAGCCGTGAAATGACCAGCAAACTGATAATATTTAAAACTCCGGGCACTTTAGGGAGCGTTTTCACTTGAATTTGCTTTCAAATATTAGGAATTCTTGTTTATACGGCTCAAAATTTGTGTAGAAAGCCTGTAAGTGATGACTGTAGCTTATGTTTACAATTGAGGCCGCATTACTCTGGCGACTTTTGTCTGACTCTGTTAAAATCCTGACGGTTCCAGTACATATTTGTAAGAAAACTCTCTAGTTGTGGTAAAACTCTTAAAATACATAATTAGAGTTTCCAGAAATGATTAAAACCTTGGAAGAACCCCTTGAAATTAAAGTAAATAGATTCTTCCTACATTTCCTGCCGTTTGTAATCACAGACATTACCAGTGGAAAGCCGTGAAATGACCAGCAAACTGATAATATTTACAACTCCGGGCACTTTAGGGAGCGTTTTCACTTGAATTTGCTTTCAAATATTAGGAATTCTTGTTTATACAGCTGAAAATTTGTGCAGAAAGCCTGTAAGTGAGGACTGAACTGCTTATGTTTACAATTGAGGTCTCATTACTCTGGCGACTTTTGTATGACTCTGTTAAAATCCTGACGGTTCCAGTACAAATTTGTAAGAAAACTCTCTAGGTGTGGTAAAACTCTTAAAATACGTAATTAGAGTTTCCAGAAATGATTAAAACCTTGGAAGAACCCCTTGAAATTAAAGTAAATAGATTCTTCCTACATTTCCTGCCGTTTGTTATCACAGACATTACCAGTGGAAAGCCGTGAAATGACCAGCAAACTGATAATATTTACAACTCCGGGCACTTTAGGGAGCGTTTTCACTTGAATTTGCTTTCAAATATTAGGAATTCTTGTTTATACGGCTCAAAATTTGTGTAGAAAGCCTTTAAGTGAGGTTTAAACTGTGTATGTTTACAATTGAGGCCCCATTACTCTGGCGACTTTTCTATGACTCTGTTAAAATCCTGACGGTTCCAGTACATATTTGTAAGAAAACTCTCTAGTTGTGGTAAAACTCTTAAAATACGCAATTAGAGTTTCCAGAAATGATTAAAAACTTTGAACAACCCCTTGAAATTAAAGTAAATAGATTCTTCCTACATTTCCTGCCGTTTGTAATCACAGACATTACCAGTGGAAAGCCGGGAAATGACCAGCAAACTGATAATATTTACAACGCTGGGCACTTGAGGGAGCGTTTTCACTTGAATTTGCTTTCAAATATTAGGAATTCTTGTTTATACAGCTCAAAATTTGTGTAGAAAGCCTGTAAGTGAGGTCTAAACTGCGTATGTTTACAATTGAGGCCCCATTACTCTGGCGACTTTTGAATGACTCTGTTAAAATCCTTACGGTTCCAGTACATATTTGCAAGAAAACTCTCTAGTTGTGGTAAAACTCTTAAAATACGTAATTAGAGTTTCCAGAAATGATTAAAACCTTGGAAGAACCCCTTGAAATTAAAGTAAATAGATTCTTCCTACATTTCCTGCCGTTTGTAATCACAGACATTACCAGTGGAAAGCCGTGAAATGACCAGCAAACTGATAATATTTACAACTCTGGGCACTTGAGGGAGCGTTTTCACTTGAATTTGCTTTCAAATATTAGGAATTCTTGTTTATACAGCTCAAAATTTGTGCAGAAAGCCTGTAAGTGAGGACTGTACTGCTTATGTTTACAATTGAGGCCGCATTACTCTGGCGACTTTTGTATGACTCTGTTAAAATCCTGACGGTTCCTGTACAAATTTGTAAGAAAACTCTCTAGTTGTGGTAAAACTCTTAAAATACGTAATTAGAGTTTCCAGAAATGATTAAAACCTTGGAAGAACCCCTTGAAATTAAAGTAAATAGATTCTTCCTACATTTCCTGCCGTTTGTTATCACAGACATTACCAAAGGAAAGCCGTGAAATGACCAGCAAACTGATAATATTTACAACTCTGGGCACTTTAGGGAGCGTTTTCACTTGAATTTGCTTTCAAATATTAGGAATTCTTGTTTATACGGCTCAAAATTTGTGTAGAAAGCCTTTAAGTGAGGTTTAAACTGTGTATGTTTACAATTGAGGCCCCATTACTCTGGCGACTTTTGTATGACTCTGTTAAAATCCTGACGGTTCCAGTACAAATTTGTAAGAAAACTCTCTAGTTGTGGTAAAACTCTTAAAATACGCAATAGGAGTTTCCAGAAATGATTAAAAACTTGGAAGAACCCCTTGAAATTAAAGTAAATAGATTCTTCCTACATTTCCTGCCGTTTGTAATCACAGACATTACCAGTGGAAAGCCGGGAAATGACCAGCAAACTGATAATATTTACAACGCTGGGCACTTGAGGGAGCGTTTTCACTTGAATTTGCTTTCAAATATTAGGAATTCTTGTTTATACAGCTCAAAATTTGTGCAGAAAGCCTCTAAGTGAGGACTGTACTGCTTATGTTTACAATTGAGGTCGCATTACTCTGGCGACTTTTCTATGACTCTGTTAAAATCCTGACGGTTCCAGTACAAATTTGTAAGAAAACTCTCTAGTTGTGGTAAAACTCTTAAAATACGTAATTAGAGTTTCCAGAAATGATTAAAACCTTGGAAGAACCCCTTGAAATTAAAGTAAATAGATTCTTCCTACATTTCCTGCCGTTTGTAATCACAGACATTACCAGTGGAAAGCCGTGAAATGACCAGCAAACTGATAATATTTACAACTCTGGGCACTTTAGGGAGCGTTTTCACTTGAATTTGCTTTCAAATATTAGGAATTCTTGTTTATACAGCTCATAATTTTTGTAGAAAGCCTGTAAGTGAGGTTTAAACTGCGTATGTTTACAATTGAGGCCCCATTACTCTGGCGACTATTGTATGACTCTGTTAAAATCCTTACGGTCCCAGTACATATTTGTAAGAAAACTCTCTAGTTGTGGTAAAACTCTTAAAATACGCAATTAGAGTTTCCAGAAATGATTAAAATCTTGGAAGAACCCCTTGAAATTAAAGTAAATGGATTCTTCCTACATTTCCTGCCGTTTGTTATCACAGACATTACCAATGGAAAGCCGTGAAATGACCAGCAAACTGATAATATTTAAAACTCCGGGCACTTTAGGGAGCGTTTTCACTTGAATTTGCTTTCAAATATTAGGAATTCTTGTTTATACGGCTCAAAATTTGTGTAGAAAGCCTGTAAGTGATGACTGTAGCTTATGTTTACAATTGAGGCCGCATTACTCTGGCGACTTTTGTATGACTCTGTTAAAATCCTGACGGTTCCAGTACATATTTGTAAGAAAACTCTCTAGTTGTGGTAAAACTCTTAAAATACGTAATTAGAGTTTCCAGAAATGATTAAAACCTTGGAAGAACCCCTTGAAATTAAAGTAAATAGATTCTTCCTACATTTCCTGCCGTTTGTAATCACAGACATTACCAGTGGAAAGCCGTGAAATGTCCAGCAAACTGATAATATTTACAACTCCGGGCACTTTAGGGAGCGTTTTCACTTGAATTTGCTTTCAAATATTAGGAATTCTTGTTTATACAGCTGAAAATTTGTGCAGAAAGCCTGTAAGTGAGGACTGAACGCTTATGTTTACAATTGAGGCCGCATTACTCTGGCGACTTTTGTATGACTCTGTTAAAATCCTGACGGTTCCAGAACAAATTTGTAAGAAAACTCTCTAGGTGTGGTAAAACTCTTAAAATACGTAATTAGAGTTTCCAGAAATGATTAAAACCTTGGAAGAACCCCTTGAAATTAAAGTAAATAGATTCTTCCTACATTTCCTGCCGTTTGTTATCACAGACATTACCAGTGGAAAGCCGTGAAATGACCAGCAAACTGATAATATTTACAACTCCGGGCACTTTAGGGAGCGTTTTCACTTGAATTTGCTTTCAAATATTAGGAATTCTTGTTTATACGGCTCAAAATTTGTGTAGAAAGCCTGTAAGTGATGACTGTAGCTTATGTTTACAATTGAGGCCGCATTACTCTGGCGACTTTTGTATGACTCTGTTAAAATCCTGACGGTTCCAGTACATATTTGTAAGAAAACTCTCTAGTTGTGGTAAAACTCTTAAAATACATAATTAGAGTTTCCAGAAATGATTAAAACCTTGGAAGAACCCCTTGAAATTAAAGTAAATAGATTCTTCCTACATTTCCTGCCGTTTGTAATCACAGACATTACCAGTGGAAAGCCGTGAAATGTCCAGCAAACTGATAATATTTACAACTCCGGGCACTTTAGGGAGCGTTTTCACTTGAATTTGCTTTCAAATATTAGGAATTCTTCTTTATACAGCTGAAAATTTGTGCAGAAAGCCTGTAAGTGAGGACTGAACGCTTATGTTTACAATTGAGGCCGCATTACTCTGGCGACTTTTGTATGACTCTGTTAAAATCCTGACGGTTCCAGTACAAATTTGTAAGAAAACTCTCTAGGTGTGGTAAAACTCTTAAAATACGTAATTAGAGTTTCCAGAAATGATTAAAACCTTGGAAGAACCCCTTGAAATTAAAGTAAATAGATTCTTCCTACATTTCCTGCCGTTTGTTATCACAGACATTACCAGTGGAAAGCCGTGAAATGACCAGCAAACTGATAATATTTACAACTCCGGGCACTTTAGGTAGCGTTTTCACTTGAATTTGCTTTCAAATATTAGGAATTCTTGTTTATACAGCTCAAAATTTGTGTAGAAAGCCTGTAAGTGAGGACTGTACTGCTTATGTTTACAATTGAGGTCTCATTACTCTGGCGACTTTTGTATGACTCTGTTAAAATCATGACGGTTCCAGTACATATTTGTAAGAAAACTCTCTAGTTGTGGTAAAACTCTTAAAATACGTAATTAGAGTTTCCAGAAGTGATTAAAAACTTGGAAGAACCCCTTGAAATTAAAGTAAATAGATTCTTCCTACATTTCCTGCCGTTTGTTATCACAGACATTACCAGTGGAAAGCCGTGAAATGACCAGCAAACTGATAATATTTACAACTCCGGGCACTTTAGGGAGCGTTTTCACTTGAATTTGCTTTCAAATATTAGGAATTCTTGTTTATACGGCTCAAAATTTGTGTAGAAAGCCTTTAAGTGAGGTTTAAACTGTGTATGTTTACAATTGAGGCCCCATTACTCTGGCGACTTTTCTATGACTCTGTTAAAATCCTGACGGTTCCAGTACATATTTGTAAGAAAACTCTCTAGTTGTGGTAAAACTCTTAAAATACGCAATTAGAGTTTCCAGAAATGATTAAAAACTTTGAACAACCCCTTGAAATTAAAGTAAATAGATTCTTCCTACATTTCCTGCCGTTTGTAATCACAGACATTACCAGTGGAAAGCCGGGAAATGACCAGCAAACTGATAATATTTACAACGCTGGGCACTTGAGGGAGCGTTTTCACTTGAATTTGCTTTCAAATATTAGGAATTCTTGTTTATACAGCTCAAAATTTGTGTAGAAAGCCTGTAAGTGAGGACTGTACTGCTTATGTTTACAATTGAGACTGCATTACTCTGGCGACTTTTGTATGACTCTGTTAAAATCATGACGGTTCCAGAACATATTTGTAAGAAAACTCTCTAGTTGTGGTAAAACTCTTAAAATACGTAATTAGAGTTTCCAGAAATGATTAAAACCTTGGAAGAACCCCTTGAAATTAAAGTAAATAGATTCTTCCCACATTTCCTGCCGTTTGTAATCACAGACATTACCAGTGGAAAGCCGTGAAATGACCAGCAAACTGATAATATTTACAACTCTGGGCACTTTAGGGAGCGTTTTCACTTGAATTTGCTTTCAAATATTAGGAATTCTTGTTTATACAGCTCATAATTTTTGTAGAAAGCCTGTAAGTGAGGTTTAAACTGCGTATGTTTACAATTGAGGCCCCATTACTCTGGCGACTATTGTATGACTCTGTTAAAATCCTGACGGTTCCAGTACATATTTGTAAGAAAACTCTCTAGTTGTGGTAAAACTCCTAAAATACGCAATTAGAGTTTCCAGAAATGATTTAAATCTTGGAAGAACCCCTTGAAATTAAAGTAAATAGATTCTTCCTACATTTCCTGCCGTTTGTAATCACAGACATTACCAATGGAAAGCCGTAAAATGACCAGCAAACTGATAATATTTAAAACTCCGGGCACTTTAGGGAGCGTTTTCACTTGAATTTGCTTTCAAATATTAGGAATTCTTGTTTATACAGCTCAAAATTTGTGTAGAAAGCCTGTAAGTGAGGTCTAAACTGCGTATGTTTACAATTGAGGCCCCATTACTCTGGCGACTTTTGAATGACTCTGTTAAAATCCTTACGGTTCCAGTACATATTTGCAAGAAAACTCTCTAGTTGTGGTAAAACTCTTAAAATACGTAATTAGAGTTTCCAGAAATGATTAAAACCTTGGAAGAACCCCTTGAAATTAAAGTAAATAGATTCTTCCTACATTTCCTGCCGTTTGTAATCACAGACATTACCAGTGGAAAGCCGTGAAATGACCAGCAAACTGATAATATTTACAACTCCGGGCACTTTAGGGAGCGTTTTCACTTGAATTTGCTTTCAAATATTAGGAATTCTTGTTTATACAGCTCAAAATTTGTGCAGAAAGCCTCTAAGTGAGGACTGTACTGCTTATGTTTACAATTGAGGTCGCATTACTCTGGCGACTTTTCTATGACTCTGTTAAAATCCTGACGGTTCCAGTACAAATTTGTAAGAAAACTCTCTAGTTGTGGTAAAACTCTTAAAATACGTAATTAGAGTTTCCAGAAATGATTAAAACCTTGGAAGAACCCCTTGAAATTAAAGTAAATAGATTCTTCCTACATTTCCTGCCGTTTGTAATCACAGACATTACCAGTGGAAAGCCGTGAAATGACCAGCAAACTGATAATATTTACAACTCTGGGCACTTTAGGGAGCGTTTTCACTTGAATTTGCTTTCAAATATTAGGAATTCTTGTTTATACAGCTCAAAATTTGTGCAGAAAGCCTGTAAGTGAGGACTGTACTGCTTATGTTTACAATTGAGGCCGCATTACTCTGGCGACTTTTGTATGACTCTGTTAAAATCCTGACGGTTCCTGTACAAATTTGTAAGAAAACTCTCTAGTTGTGGTAAAACTCTTAAAATACGTAATTAGAGTTTCCAGAAATGATTAAAACCTTGGAAGAACCCCTTGAAATTAAAGTAAATAGATTCTTCCTACATTTCCTGCCGTTTGTTATCACAGACATTACCAAAGGAAAGCCGTGAAATGACCAGCAAACTGATAATATTTACAACTCTGGGCACTTTAGGGAGCGTTTTCACTTGAATTTGCTTTCAAATATTAGGAATTCTTGTTTATACGGCTCAAAATTTGTGTAGAAAGCCTTTAAGTGAGGTTTAAACTGTGTATGTTTACAATTGAGGCCCCATTACTCTGGCGACTTTTGTATGACTCTGTTAAAATCCTGACGGTTCCAGTACAAATTTGTAAGAAAACTCTCTAGTTGTGGTAAAACTCTTAAAATACGCAATAGGAGTTTCCAGAAATGATTAAAAACTTGGAAGAACCCCTTGAAATTAAAGTAAATAGATTCTTCCTACATTTCCTGCCGTTTGTAATCACAGACATTACCAGTGGAAAGCCGGGAAATGACCAGCAAACTGATAATATTTACAACGCTGGGCACTTGAGGGAGCGTTTTCACTTGAATTTGCTTTCAAATATTAGGAATTCTTGTTTATACAGCTCAAAATTTGTGCAGAAAGCCTCTAAGTGAGGACTGTACTGCTTATGTTTACAATTGAGGTCGCATTACTCTGGCGACTTTTCTATGACTCTGTTAAAATCCTGACGGTTCCAGTACAAATTTGTAAGAAAACTCTCTAGTTGTGGTAAAACTCTTAAAATACGTAATTAGAGTTTCCAGAAATGATTAAAACCTTGGAAGAACCCCTTGAAATTAAAGTAAATAGATTCTTCCTACATTTCCTGCCGTTTGTAATCACAGACATTACCAGTGGAAAGCCGTGAAATGACCAGCAAACTGATAATATTTACAACTCTGGGCACTTTAGGGAGCGTTTTCACTTGAATTTGCTTTCAAATATTAGGAATTCTTGTTTATACAGCTCATAATTTTTGTAGAAAGCCTGTAAGTGAGGTTTAAACTGCGTATGTTTACAATTGAGGCCCCATTACTCTGGCGACTATTGTATGACTCTGTTAAAATCCTTACGGTCCCAGTACATATTTGTAAGAAAACTCTCTAGTTGTGGTAAAACTCTTAAAATACGCAATTAGAGTTTCCAGAAATGATTAAAATCTTGGAAGAACCCCTTGAAATTAAAGTAAATGGATTCTTCCTACATTTCCTGCCGTTTGTAATCACAGACATTACCAGTGGAAAGCCGTGAAATGACCAGCAAACTGATAATATTTACAACTCCGGGCACTTTAGGGAGCGTTTTCACTTGAATTTGCTTTCAAATATTAGGAATTCTTGTTTATACAGCTGAAAATTTGTGCAGAAAGCCTGTAAGTGAGGACTGAACGCTTATGTTTACAATTGAGGCCGCATTACTCTGGCGACTTTTGTATGACTCTGTTAAAATCCTGACGGTTCCAGTACAAATTTGTAAGAAAACTCTCTAGGTGTGGTAAAACTCTTAAAATACGTAATTAGAGTTTCCAGAAATGATTAAAACCTTGGAAGAACCCCTTGAAATTAAAGTAAATAGATTCTTCCTACATTTCCTGCCGTTTGTTATCACAGACATTACCAGTGGAAAGCCGTGAAATGACCAGCAAACTGATAATATTTACAACTCCGGGCACTTTAGGGAGCGTTTTCACTTGAATTTGCTTTCAAATATTAGGAATTCTTGTTTATACGGCTCAAAATTTGTGCAGAAAGCCTGTAAGTGAGGACTGAACGCTTATGTTTACAATTGAGGCCGCATTACTCTGGCGACTTTTGTATGACTCTGTTAAAATCCTGACGGTTCCAGTACAAATTTGTAAGAAAACTCTCTAGGTGTGGTAAAACTCTTAAAATACGTAATTAGAGTTTCCAGAAATGATTAAAACCTTGGAAGAACCCCTTGAAATTAAAGTAAATAGATTCTTCCTACATTTCCTGCCGTTTGTTATCACAGACATTACCAGTGGAAAGCCGTGAAATGACCAGCAAACTGATAATATTTACAACTCCGGGCACTTTAGGGAGCGTTTTCACTTGAATTTGCTTTCAAATATTAGGAATTCTTGTTTATACGGCTCAAAATTTGTGCAGAAAGCCTGTAAGTGAGGACTGAACGCTTATGTTTACAATTGAGGCCGCATTACTCTGGCGACTTTTGTATGACTCTGTTAAAATCCTGACGGTTCAAGTACAAATTTGTAAGAAAACTCTCTAGGTGTGGTAAAACTCTTAAAATACGTAATTAGAGTTTCCAGAAATGATTAAAACCTTGGAAGAACCCCTTGAAATTAAAGTAAATAGATTCTTCCTACATTTCCTGCCGTTTGTTATCACAGACATTACCAGTGGAAAGCCGTGAAATGACCAGCAAACTGATAATATTTACAACTCCGGGCACTTTAGGGAGCGTTTTCACTTGAATTTGCTTTCAAATATTAGGAATTCTTGTTTATACAGCTCAAAATTTGTGTAGAAAGCCTGTAAGTGAGGACTGTACTGCTTATGTTTACAATTGAGGTCTCATTACTCTGGCGACTTTTGTATGACTCTGTTAAAATCATGACGGTTCCAGTACATATTTGTAAGAAAACTCTCTAGTTGTGGTAAAACTCTTAAAATACGTAATTAGAGTTTCCAGAAGTGATTAAAAACTTGGAAGAACCCCTTGAAATTAAAGTAAATATATTCTTCCTACATTTCCTGCCGTTTGTAATCGCAGACATTACCAGTGGAAAGCCGTGAAATGACCAGCAAACTGATATTTACAACTCCGGGCACTTTAGGGAGCGTTTTCACTTGAATTTGCTTTCAAATATTAGGAATTCTTGTTTATACAGCTGAAAATTTGTGCAGAAAGCCTGTAAGTGAGGACTGAACTGCTTATGTTTACAATTGAGGTCTCATTACTCTGGCGACTTTTGTATGACTCTGTTAAAATCCTGACGGTTCCAGTACAAATTTGTAAGAAAACTCTCTAGGTGTGGTAAAACTCTTAAAATACGTAATTAGAGTTTCCAGAAATGATTAAAACCTTGGAAGAACCCCTTGAAATTAAAGTAAATAGATTCTTCCTACATTTCCTGCCGTTTGTTATCACAGACATTACCAGTGGAAAGCCGTGAAATGACCAGCAAACTGATAATATTTACAACTCCGGGCACTTTAGGGAGCGTTTTCACTTGAATTTGCTTTCAAATATTAGGAATTCTTGTTTATACGGCTCAAAATTTGTGTAGAAAGCCTTTAAGTGAGGTTTAAACTGTGTATGTTTACAATTGAGGCCCCATTACTCTGGCGACTTTTGTATGACTCTGTTAAAATCCTGACGGTTCCAGTACAAATTTGTAAGAAAACTCTCTAGTTGTGGTAAAACTCTTAAAATACGCAATAGGAGTTTCCAGAAATGATTAAAAACTTGGAAGAACCCCTTGAAATTAAAGTAAATAGATTCTTCCTACATTTCCTGCCGTTTGTAATCACAGACATTACCAGTGGAAAGCCGTGAAATGACCAGCAAACTGATAATATTTACAACTCCGGGCACTTTAGGGAGCGTTTTCACTTGAATTTGCTTTCAAATATTAGGAATTCTTGTTTATACAGCTCAAAATTTGTGCAGAAAGCCTCTAAGTGAGGACTGTACTGCTTATGTTTACAATTGAGGTCGCATTACTCTGGCGACTTTTCTATGACTCTGTTAAAATCCTGACGGTTCCAGTACAAATTTGTAAGAAAACTCTCTAGTTGTGGTAAAACTCTTAAAATACGTAATTAGAGTTTCCAGAAATGATTAAAACCTTGGAAGAACCCCTTGAAATTAAAGTAAATAGATTCTTCCTACATTTCCTGCCGTTTGTAATCACAGACATTACCAGTGGAAAGCCGTGAAATGACCAGCAAACTGATAATATTTACAACTCCGGGCACTTTAGGGAGCGTTTTCACTTGAATTTGCTTTCAAATATTAGGAATTCTTGTTTATACAGCTCAAAATTTGTGCAGAAAGCCTCTAAGTGAGGACTGTACTGCTTATGTTTACAATTGAGGTCGCATTACTCTGGCGACTTTTCTATGACTCTGTTAAAATCCTGACGGTTCCAGTACAAATTTGTAAGAAAACTCTCTAGTTGTGGTAAAACTCTTAAAATACGTAATTAGAGTTTCCAGAAATGATTAAAACCTTGGAAGAACCCCTTGAAATTAAAGTAAATAGATTCTTCCTACATTTCCTGCCGTTTGTAATCACAGACATTACCAGTGGAAAGCCGTGAAATGACCAGCAAACTGATAATATTTACAACTCCGGGCACTTTAGGGAGCGTTTTCACTTGAATTTGCTTTCAAATATTAGGAATTCTTGTTTATACGGCTCAAAATTTGTGTAGAAAGCCTTTAAGTGAGGTTTAAACTGTGTATGTTTACAATTGAGGCCCCATTACTCTGGCGACTTTTGTATGACTCTGTTAAAATCCTGACGGTTCCAGTACAAATTTGTAAGAAAACTCTCTAGTTGTGGTAAAACTCTTAAAATACGCAATAGGAGTTTCCAGAAATGATTAAAAACTTGGAAGAACCCCTTGAAATTAAAGTAAATAGATTCTTCCTACATTTCCTGCCGTTTGTAATCACAGACATTACCAGTGGAAAGCCGGGAAATGACCAGCAAACTGATAATATTTACAACGCTGGGCACTTGAGGGAGCGTTTTCACTTGAATTTGCTTTCAAATATTAGGAATTCTTGTTTATACAGCTCAAAATTTGTGCAGAAAGCCTCTAAGTGAGGACTGTACTGCTTATGTTTACAATTGAGGTCGCATTACTCTGGCGACTTTTCTATGACTCTGTTAAAATCCTGACGGTTCCAGTACAAATTTGTAAGAAAACTCTCTAGTTGTGGTAAAACTCTTAAAATACGTAATTAGAGTTTCCAGAAATGATTAAAACCTTGGAAGAACCCCTTGAAATTAAAGTAAATAGATTCTTCCTACATTTCCTGCCGTTTGTAATCACAGACATTACCAGTGGAAAGCCGTGAAATGACCAGCAAACTGATAATATTTACAACTCTGGGCACTTTAGGGAGCGTTTTCACTTGAATTTGCTTTCAAATATTAGGAATTCTTGTTTATACAGCTCATAATTTTTGTAGAAAGCCTGTAAGTGAGGTTTAAACTGCGTATGTTTACAATTGAGGCCCCATTACTCTGGCGACTATTGTATGACTCTGTTAAAATCCTTACGGTCCCAGTACATATTTGTAAGAAAACTCTCTAGTTGTGGTAAAACTCTTAAAATACGCAATTAGAGTTTCCAGAAATGATTAAAATCTTGGAAGAACCCCTTGAAATTAAAGTAAATGGATTCTTCCTACATTTCCTGCCGTTTGTAATCACAGACATTACCAGTGGAAAGCCGTGAAATGACCAGCAAACTGATAATATTTACAACTCCGGGCACTTTAGGGAGCGTTTTCACTTGAATTTGCTTTCAAATATTAGGAATTCTTGTTTATACAGCTGAAAATTTGTGCAGAAAGCCTGTAAGTGAGGACTGAACGCTTATGTTTACAATTGAGGCCGCATTACTCTGGCGACTTTTGTATGACTCTGTTAAAATCCTGACGGTTCCAGTACAAATTTGTAAGAAAACTCTCTAGGTGTGGTAAAACTCTTAAAATACGTAATTAGAGTTTCCAGAAATGATTAAAACCTTGGAAGAACCCCTTGAAATTAAAGTAAATAGATTCTTCCTACATTTCCTGCCGTTTGTTATCACAGACATTACCAGTGGAAAGCCGTGAAATGACCAGCAAACTGATAATATTTACAACTCCGGGCACTTTAGGGAGCGTTTTCACTTGAATTTGCTTTCAAATATTAGGAATTCTTGTTTATACGGCTCAAAATTTGTGCAGAAAGCCTGTAAGTGAGGACTGAACGCTTATGTTTACAATTGAGGCCGCATTACTCTGGCGACTTTTGTATGACTCTGTTAAAATCCTGACGGTTCCAGTACAAATTTGTAAGAAAACTCTCTAGGTGTGGTAAAACTCTTAAAATACGTAATTAGAGTTTCCAGAAATGATTAAAACCTTGGAAGAACCCCTTGAAATTAAAGTAAATAGATTCTTCCTACATTTCCTGCCGTTTGTTATCACAGACATTACCAGTGGAAAGCCGTGAAATGACCAGCAAACTGATAATATTTACAACTCCGGGCACTTTAGGGAGCGTTTTCACTTGAATTTGCTTTCAAATATTAGGAATTCTTGTTTATACGGCTCAAAATTTGTGTAGAAAGCCTGTAAGTGATGACTGTAGCTTATGTTTACAATTGAGGCCGCATTACTCTGGCGACTTTTGTATGACTCTGTTAAAATCCTGACGGTTCCAGTACATATTTGTAAGAAAACTCTCTAGTTGTGGTAAAACTCTTAAAATACATAATTAGAGTTTCCAGAAATGATTAAAACCTTGGAAGAACCCCTTGAAATTAAAGTAAATAGATTCTTCCTACATTTCCTGCCGTTTGTAATCACAGACATTACCAGTGGAAAGCCGTGAAATGTCCAGCAAACTGATAATATTTACAACTCCGGGCACTTTAGGGAGCGTTTTCACTTGAATTTGCTTTCAAATATTAGGAATTCTTGTTTATACAGCTCAAAATTTGTGTAGAAAGCCTGTAAGTGAGGACTGTACTGCTTATGTTTACAATTGAGGTCTCATTACTCTGGCGACTTTTGTATGACTCTGTTAAAATCATGACGGTTCCAGTACATATTTGTAAGAAAACTCTCTAGTTGTGGTAAAACTCTTAAAATACGTAATTAGAGTTTCCAGAAATGATTAAAAACTTGGAAGAACCCCTTGAAATTAAAGTAAATATATTCTTCCTACATTTCCTGCCGTTTGTAATCGCAGACATTACCAGTGGAAAGCCGTGAAATGACCAGCAAACTGATAATATTTACAACTCCGGGCACTTTAGGGAGCGTTTTCACTTGAATTTGCTTTCAAATATTAGGAATTCTTGTTTATACAGCTGAAAATTTGTGCAGAAAGCCTGTAAGTGAGGACTGAACTGCTTATGTTTACAATTGAGGTCTCATTACTCTGGCGACTTTTGTATGACTCTGTTAAAATCCTGACGGTTCCAGTACAAATTTGTAAGAAAACTCTCTAGGTGTGGTAAAACTCTTAAAATACGTAATTAGAGTTTCCAGAAATGATTAAAACCTTGGAAGAACCCCTTGAAATTAAAGTAAATAGATTCTTCCTACATTTCCTGCCGTTTGTAATCACAGACATTACCAGTGGAAAGCCGTGAAATGACCAGCAAACTGATAATATTTACAACTCTGGGCACTTTAGGGAGCGTTTTCACTTGAATTTGCTTTCAAATATTAGGAATTCTTGTTTATACAGCTCATAATTTTTGTAGAAAGCCTGTAAGTGAGGTTTAAACTGCGTATGTTTACAATTGAGGCCCCTTTACTCTGGCGACTATTGTATGACTCTGTTAAAATCCTTACGGTCCCAGTACATATTTGTAAGAAAACTCTCTAGTTGTGGTAAAACTCTTAAAATACGCAATTAGAGTTTCCAGAAATGATTAAAACCTTGGAAGAACCCCTTGAAATTAAAGTAAATGGATTCTTCCTACATTTCCTGCCGTTTGTTATCACAGACATTACCAATGGAAAGCCGTGAAATGACCAGCAAACTGATAATATTTAAAACTCCGGGCACTTTAGGGAGCGTTTTCACTTGAATTTGCTTTCAAATATTAGGAATTCTTGTTTATACGGCTCAAAATTTGTGTAGAAAGCCTGTAAGTGATGACTGTAGCTTATGTTTACAATTGAGGCCGCATTACTCTGGCGACTTTTGTCTGACTCTGTTAAAATCCTGACGGTTCCAGTACATATTTGTAAGAAAACTCTCTAGTTGTGGTAAAACTCTTAAAATACATAATTAGAGTTTCCAGAAATGATTAAAACCTTGGAAGAACCCCTTGAAATTAAAGTAAATAGATTCTTCCTACATTTCCTGCCGTTTGTAATCACAGACATTACCAGTGGAAAGCCGTGAAATGACCAGCAAACTGATAATATTTACAACTCCGGGCACTTTAGGGAGCGTTTTCACTTGAATTTGCTTTCAAATATTAGGAATTCTTGTTTATACAGCTGAAAATTTGTGCAGAAAGCCTGTAAGTGAGGACTGAACTGCTTATGTTTACAATTGAGGTCTCATTACTCTGGCGACTTTTGTATGACTCTGTTAAAATCCTGACGGTTCCAGTACAAATTTGTAAGAAAACTCTCTAGGTGTGGTAAAACTCTTAAAATACGTAATTAGAGTTTCCAGAAATGATTAAAACCTTGGAAGAACCCCTTGAAATTAAAGTAAATAGATTCTTCCTACATTTCCTGCCGTTTGTTATCACAGACATTACCAGTGGAAAGCCGTGAAATGACCAGCAAACTGATAATATTTACAACTCCGGGCACTTTAGGGAGCGTTTTCACTTGAATTTGCTTTCAAATATTAGGAATTCTTGTTTATACGGCTCAAAATTTGTGTAGAAAGCCTTTAAGTGAGGTTTAAACTGTGTATGTTTACAATTGAGGCCCCATTACTCTGGCGACTTTTCTATGACTCTGTTAAAATCCTGACGGTTCCAGTACATATTTGTAAGAAAACTCTCTAGTTGTGGTAAAACTCTTAAAATACGCAATTAGAGTTTCCAGAAATGATTAAAAACTTTGAACAACCCCTTGAAATTAAAGTAAATAGATTCTTCCTACATTTCCTGCCGTTTGTAATCACAGACATTACCAGTGGAAAGCCGGGAAATGACCAGCAAACTGATAATATTTACAACGCTGGGCACTTGAGGGAGCGTTTTCACTTGAATTTGCTTTCAAATATTAGGAATTCTTGTTTATACAGCTCAAAATTTGTGTAGAAAGCCTGTAAGTGAGGTCTAAACTGCGTATGTTTACAATTGAGGCCCCATTACTCTGGCGACTTTTGAATGACTCTGTTAAAATCCTTACGGTTCCAGTACATATTTGCAAGAAAACTCTCTAGTTGTGGTAAAACTCTTAAAATACGTAATTAGAGTTTCCAGAAATGATTAAAACCTTGGAAGAACCCCTTGAAATTAAAGTAAATAGATTCTTCCTACATTTCCTGCCGTTTGTAATCACAGACATTACCAGTGGAAAGCCGTGAAATGACCAGCAAACTGATAATATTTACAACTCTGGGCACTTGAGGGAGCGTTTTCACTTGAATTTGCTTTCAAATATTAGGAATTCTTGTTTATACAGCTCAAAATTTGTGCAGAAAGCCTGTAAGTGAGGACTGTACTGCTTATGTTTACAATTGAGGCCGCATTACTCTGGCGACTTTTGTATGACTCTGTTAAAATCCTGACGGTTCCTGTACAAATTTGTAAGAAAACTCTCTAGTTGTGGTAAAACTCTTAAAATACGTAATTAGAGTTTCCAGAAATGATTAAAACCTTGGAAGAACCCCTTGAAATTAAAGTAAATAGATTCTTCCTACATTTCCTGCCGTTTGTTATCACAGACATTACCAAAGGAAAGCCGTGAAATGACCAGCAAACTGATAATATTTACAACTCTGGGCACTTTAGGGAGCGTTTTCACTTGAATTTGCTTTCAAATATTAGGAATTCTTGTTTATACGGCTCAAAATTTGTGTAGAAAGCCTTTAAGTGAGGTTTAAACTGTGTATGTTTACAATTGAGGCCCCATTACTCTGGCGACTTTTGTATGACTCTGTTAAAATCCTGACGGTTCCAGTACAAATTTGTAAGAAAACTCTCTAGTTGTGGTAAAACTCTTAAAATACGCAATAGGAGTTTCCAGAAATGATTAAAAACTTGGAAGAACCCCTTGAAATTAAAGTAAATAGATTCTTCCTACATTTCCTGCCGTTTGTAATCACAGACATTACCAGTGGAAAGCCGGGAAATGACCAGCAAACTGATAATATTTACAACGCTGGGCACTTGAGGGAGCGTTTTCACTTGAATTTGCTTTCAAATATTAGGAATTCTTGTTTATACAGCTCAAAATTTGTGCAGAAAGCCTCTAAGTGAGGACTGTACTGCTTATGTTTACAATTGAGGTCGCATTACTCTGGCGACTTTTCTATGACTCTGTTAAAATCCTGACGGTTCCAGTACAAATTTGTAAGAAAACTCTCTAGTTGTGGTAAAACTCTTAAAATACGTAATTAGAGTTTCCAGAAATGATTAAAACCTTGGAAGAACCCCTTGAAATTAAAGTAAATAGATTCTTCCTACATTTCCTGCCGTTTGTAATCACAGACATTACCAGTGGAAAGCCGTGAAATGACCAGCAAACTGATAATATTTACAACTCTGGGCACTTTAGGGAGCGTTTTCACTTGAATTTGCTTTCAAATATTAGGAATTCTTGTTTATACAGCTCATAATTTTTGTAGAAAGCCTGTAAGTGAGGTTTAAACTGCGTATGTTTACAATTGAGGCCCCATTACTCTGGCGACTATTGTATGACTCTGTTAAAATCCTTACGGTCCCAGTACATATTTGTAAGAAAACTCTCTAGTTGTGGTAAAACTCTTAAAATACGCAATTAGAGTTTCCAGAAATGATTAAAATCTTGGAAGAACCCCTTGAAATTAAAGTAAATGGATTCTTCCTACATTTCCTGCCGTTTGTTATCACAGACATTACCAATGGAAAGCCGTGAAATGACCAGCAAACTGATAATATTTAAAACTCCGGGCACTTTAGGGAGCGTTTTCACTTGAATTTGCTTTCAAATATTAGGAATTCTTGTTTATACGGCTCAAAATTTGTGTAGAAAGCCTGTAAGTGATGACTGTAGCTTATGTTTACAATTGAGGCCGCATTACTCTGGCGACTTTTGTATGACTCTGTTAAAATCCTGACGGTTCCAGTACATATTTGTAAGAAAACTCTCTAGTTGTGGTAAAACTCTTAAAATACGTAATTAGAGTTTCCAGAAATGATTAAAACCTTGGAAGAACCCCTTGAAATTAAAGTAAATAGATTCTTCCTACATTTCCTGCCGTTTGTAATCACAGACATTACCAGTGGAAAGCCGTGAAATGTCCAGCAAACTGATAATATTTACAACTCCGGGCACTTTAGGGAGCGTTTTCACTTGAATTTGCTTTCAAATATTAGGAATTCTTGTTTATACAGCTGAAAATTTGTGCAGAAAGCCTGTAAGTGAGGACTGAACGCTTATGTTTACAATTGAGGCCGCATTACTCTGGCGACTTTTGTATGACTCTGTTAAAATCCTGACGGTTCCAGAACAAATTTGTAAGAAAACTCTCTAGGTGTGGTAAAACTCTTAAAATACGTAATTAGAGTTTCCAGAAATGATTAAAACCTTGGAAGAACCCCTTGAAATTAAAGTAAATAGATTCTTCCTACATTTCCTGCCGTTTGTTATCACAGACATTACCAGTGGAAAGCCGTGAAATGACCAGCAAACTGATAATATTTACAACTCTGGGCACTTTAGGGAGCGTTTTCACTTGAATTTGCTTTCAAATATTAGGAATTCTTGTTTATACGGCTCAAAATTTGTGTAGAAAGCCTTTAAGTGAGGTTTAAACTGTGTATGTTTACAATTGAGGCCCCATTACTCTGGCGACTTTTGTATGACTCTGTTAAAATCCTGACGGTTCCAGTACAAATTTGTAAGAAAACTCTCTAGTTGTGGTAAAACTCTTAAAATACGCAATAGGAGTTTCCAGAAATGATTAAAAACTTGGAAGAACCCCTTGAAATTAAAGTAAATAGATTCTTCCTACATTTCCTGCCGTTTGTAATCACAGACATTACCAGTGGAAAGCCGGGAAATGACCAGCAAACTGATAATATTTACAACGCTGGGCACTTGAGGGAGCGTTTTCACTTGAATTTGCTTTCAAATATTAGGAATTCTTGTTTATACAGCTCAAAATTTGTGCAGAAAGCCTCTAAGTGAGGACTGTACTGCTTATGTTTACAATTGAGGTCGCATTACTCTGGCGACTTTTCTATGACTCTGTTAAAATCCTGACGGTTCCAGTACAAATTTGTAAGAAAACTCTATAGTTGTGGTAAAACTCTTAAAATACGTAATTAGAGTTTCCAGAAATGATTAAAACCTTGGAAGAACCCCTTGAAATTAAAGTAAATAGATTCTTCCTACATTTCCTGCCGTTTGTAATCACAGACATTACCAGTGGAAAGCCGTGAAATGACCAGCAAACTGATAATATTTACAACTCTGGGCACTTTAGGGAGCGTTTTCACTTGAATTTGCTTTCAAATATTAGGAATTCTTGTTTATACAGCTCATAATTTTTGTAGAAAGCCTGTAAGTGAGGTTTAAACTGCGTATGTTTACAATTGAGGCCCCATTACTCTGGCGACTATTGTATGACTCTGTTAAAATCCTTACGGTCCCAGTACATATTTGTAAGAAAACTCTCTAGTTGTGGTAAAACTCTTAAAATACGCAATTAGAGTTTCCAGAAATGATTAAAATCTTGGAAGAACCCCTTGAAATTAAAGTAAATGGATTCTTCCTACATTTCCTGCCGTTTGTTATCACAGACATTACCAATGGAAAGCCGTGAAATGACCAGCAAACTGATAATATTTAAAACTCCGGGCACTTTAGGGAGCGTTTTCACTTGAATTTGCTTTCAAATATTAGGAATTCTTGTTTATACGGCTCAAAATTTGTGTAGAAAGCCTGTAAGTGATGACTGTAGCTTATGTTTACAATTGAGGCCGCATTACTCTGGCGACTTTTGTATGACTCTGTTAAAATCCTGACGGTTCCAGTACATATTTGTAAGAAAACTCTCTAGTTGTGGTAAAACTCTTAAAATACGTAATTAGAGTTTCCAGAAATGATTAAAACCTTGGAAGAACCCCTTGAAATTAAAGTAAATAGATTCTTCCTACATTTCCTGCCGTTTGTAATCACAGACATTACCAGTGGAAAGCCGTGAAATGTCCAGCAAACTGATAATATTTACAACTCCGGGCACTTTAGGGAGCGTTTTCACTTGAATTTGCTTTCAAATATTAGGAATTCTTGTTTATACAGCTGAAAATTTGTGCAGAAAGCCTGTAAGTGAGGACTGAACGCTTATGTTTACAATTGAGGCCGCATTACTCTGGCGACTTTTGTATGACTCTGTTAAAATCCTGACGGTTCCAGAACAAATTTGTAAGAAAACTCTCTAGGTGTGGTAAAACTCTTAAAATACGTAATTAGAGTTTCCAGAAATGATTAAAACCTTGGAAGAACCCCTTGAAATTAAAGTAAATAGATTCTTCCTACATTTCCTGCCGTTTGTTATCACAGACATTACCAGTGGAAAGCCGTGAAATGACCAGCAAACTGATAATATTTACAACTCCGGGCACTTTAGGGAGCGTTTTCACTTGAATTTGCTTTCAAATATTAGGAATTCTTGTTTATACGGCTCAAAATTTGTGTAGAAAGCCTGTAAGTGATGACTGTAGCTTATGTTTACAATTGAGGCCGCATTACTCTGGCGACTTTTGTATGACTCTGTTAAAATCCTGACGGTTCCAGTACATATTTGTAAGAAAACTCTCTAGTTGTGGTAAAACTCTTAAAATACATAATTAGAGTTTCCAGAAATGATTAAAACCTTGGAAGAACCCCTTGAAATTAAAGTAAATAGATTCTTCCTACATTTCCTGCCGTTTGTAATCACAGACATTACCAGTGGAAAGCCGTGAAATGTCCAGCAAACTGATAATATTTACAACTCCGGGCACTTTAGGGAGCGTTTTCACTTGAATTTGCTTTCAAATATTAGGAATTCTTGTTTATACAGCTGAAAATTTGTGCAGAAAGCCTGTAAGTGAGGACTGAACGCTTATGTTTACAATTGAGGCCGCATTACTCTGGCGACTTTTGTATGACTCTGTTAAAATCCTGACGGTTCCAGTACAAATTTGTAAGAAAACTCTCTAGGTGTGGTAAAACTCTTAAAATACGTAATTAGAGTTTCCAGAAATGATTAAAACCTTGGAAGAACCCCTTGAAATTAAAGTAAATAGATTCTTCCTACATTTCCTGCCGTTTGTTATCACAGACATTACCAGTGGAAAGCCGTGAAATGACCAGCAAACTGATAATATTTACAACTCCGGGCACTTTAGGGAGCGTTTTCACTTGAATTTGCTTTCAAATATTAGGAATTCTTGTTTATACAGCTCAAAATTTGTGCAGAAAGCCTCTAAGTGAGGACTGTACTGCTTATGTTTACAATTGAGGTCGCATTACTCTGGCGACTTTTCTATGACTCTGTTAAAATCCTGACGGTTCCAGTACAAATTTGTAAGAAAACTCTCTAGTTGTGGTAAAACTCTTAAAATACGTAATTAGAGTTTCCAGAAATGATTAAAACCTTGGAAGAACCCCTTGAAATTAAAGTAAATAGATTCTTCCTACATTTCCTGCCGTTTGTAATCACAGACATTACCAGTGGAAAGCCGTGAAATGACCAGCAAACTGATAATATTTACAACTCCGGGCACTTTAGGGAGCGTTTTCACTTGAATTTGCTTTCAAATATTAGGAATTCTTGTTTATACGGCTCAAAATTTGTGTAGAAAGCCTTTAAGTGAGGTTTAAACTGTGTATGTTTACAATTGAGGCCCCATTACTCTGGCGACTTTTGTATGACTCTGTTAAAATCCTGACGGTTCCAGTACAAATTTGTAAGAAAACTCTCTAGTTGTGGTAAAACTCTTAAAATACGCAATAGGAGTTTCCAGAAATGATTAAAAACTTGGAAGAACCCCTTGAAATTAAAGTAAATAGATTCTTCCTACATTTCCTGCCGTTTGTAATCACAGACATTACCAGTGGAAAGCCGGGAAATGACCAGCAAACTGATAATATTTACAACGCTGGGCACTTGAGGGAGCGTTTTCACTTGAATTTGCTTTCAAATATTAGGAATTCTTGTTTATACAGCTCAAAATTTGTGCAGAAAGCCTCTAAGTGAGGACTGTACTGCTTATGTTTACAATTGAGGTCGCATTACTCTGGCGACTTTTCTATGACTCTGTTAAAATCCTGACGGTTCCAGTACAAATTTGTAAGAAAACTCTCTAGTTGTGGTAAAACTCTTAAAATACGTAATTAGAGTTTCCAGAAATGATTAAAACCTTGGAAGAACCCCTTGAAATTAAAGTAAATAGATTCTTCCTACATTTCCTGCCGTTTGTTATCACAGACATTACCAGTGGAAAGCCGTGAAATGACCAGCAAACTGATAATATTTACAACTCCGGGCACTTTAGGGAGCGTTTTCACTTGAATTTGCTTTCAAATATTAGGAATTCTTGTTTATACGGCTCAAAATTTGTGTAGAAAGCCTTTAAGTGAGGTTTAAACTGTGTATGTTTACAATTGAGGCCCCATTACTCTGGCGACTTTTCTATGACTCTGTTAAAATCCTGACGGTTCCAGTACATATTTGTAAGAAAACTCTCTAGTTGTGGTAAAACTCTTAAAATACGCAATTAGAGTTTCCAGAAATGATTAAAAACTTTGAACAACCCCTTGAAATTAAAGTAAATAGATTCTTCCTACATTTCCTGCCGTTTGTAATCACAGACATTACCAGTGGAAAGCCGGGAAATGACCAGCAAACTGATAATATTTACAACGCTGGGCACTTGAGGGAGCGTTTTCACTTGAATTTGCTTTCAAATATTAGGAATTCTTGTTTATACAGCTCAAAATTTGTGTAGAAAGCCTGTAAGTGAGGTCTAAACTGCGTATGTTTACAATTGAGGCCCCATTACTCTGGCGACTTTTGAATGACTCTGTTAAAATCCTTACGGTTCCAGTACATATTTGCAAGAAAACTCTCTAGTTGTGGTAAAACTCTTAAAATACGTAATTAGAGTTTCCAGAAATGATTAAAACCTTGGAAGAACCCCTTGAAATTAAAGTAAATAGATTCTTCCTACATTTCCTGCCGTTTGTAATCACAGACATTACCAGTGGAAAGCCGTGAAATGACCAGCAAACTGATAATATTTACAACTCTGGGCACTTGAGGGAGCGTTTTCACTTGAATTTGCTTTCAAATATTAGGAATTCTTGTTTATACAGCTCAAAATTTGTGCAGAAAGCCTGTAAGTGAGGACTGTACTGCTTATGTTTACAATTGAGGCCGCATTACTCTGGCGACTTTTGTATGACTCTGTTAAAATCCTGACGGTTCCTGTACAAATTTGTAAGAAAACTCTCTAGTTGTGGTAAAACTCTTAAAATACGTAATTAGAGTTTCCAGAAATGATTAAAACCTTGGAAGAACCCCTTGAAATTAAAGTAAATAGATTCTTCCTACATTTCCTGCCGTTTGTTATCACAGACATTACCAAAGGAAAGCCGTGAAATGACCAGCAAACTGATAATATTTACAACTCTGGGCACTTTAGGGAGCGTTTTCACTTGAATTTGCTTTCAAATATTAGGAATTCTTGTTTATACGGCTCAAAATTTGTGTAGAAAGCCTTTAAGTGAGGTTTAAACTGTGTATGTTTACAATTGAGGCCCCATTACTCTGGCGACTTTTGTATGACTCTGTTAAAATCCTGACGGTTCCAGTACAAATTTGTAAGAAAACTCTCTAGTTGTGGTAAAACTCTTAAAATACGCAATAGGAGTTTCCAGAAATGATTAAAAACTTGGAAGAACCCCTTGAAATTAAAGTAAATAGATTCTTCCTACATTTCCTGCCGTTTGTAATCACAGACATTACCAGTGGAAAGCCGGGAAATGACCAGCAAACTGATAATATTTACAACGCTGGGCACTTGAGGGAGCGTTTTCACTTGAATTTGCTTTCAAATATTAGGAATTCTTGTTTATACAGCTCAAAATTTGTGCAGAAAGCCTCTAAGTGAGGACTGTACTGCTTATGTTTACAATTGAGGTCGCATTACTCTGGCGACTTTTCTATGACTCTGTTAAAATCCTGACGGTTCCAGTACAAATTTGTAAGAAAACTCTCTAGTTGTGGTAAAACTCTTAAAATACGTAATTAGAGTTTCCAGAAATGATTAAAACCTTGGAAGAACCCCTTGAAATTAAAGTAAATAGATTCTTCCTACATTTCCTGCCGTTTGTAATCACAGACATTACCAGTGGAAAGCCGTGAAATGACCAGCAAACTGATAATATTTACAACTCTGGGCACTTTAGGGAGCGTTTTCACTTGAATTTGCTTTCAAATATTAGGAATTCTTGTTTATACAGCTCATAATTTTTGTAGAAAGCCTGTAAGTGAGGTTTAAACTGCGTATGTTTACAATTGAGGCCCCATTACTCTGGCGACTATTGTATGACTCTGTTAAAATCCTTACGGTCCCAGTACATATTTGTAAGAAAACTCTCTAGTTGTGGTAAAACTCTTAAAATACGCAATTAGAGTTTCCAGAAATGATTAAAATCTTGGAAGAACCCCTTGAAATTAAAGTAAATGGATTCTTCCTACATTTCCTGCCGTTTGTTATCACAGACATTACCAATGGAAAGCCGTGAAATGACCAGCAAACTGATAATATTTAAAACTCCGGGCACTTTAGGGAGCGTTTTCACTTGAATTTGCTTTCAAATATTAGGAATTCTTGTTTATACGGCTCAAAATTTGTGTAGAAAGCCTGTAAGTGATGACTGTAGCTTATGTTTACAATTGAGGCCGCATTACTCTGGCGACTTTTGTATGACTCTGTTAAAATCCTGACGGTTCCAGTACATATTTGTAAGAAAACTCTCTAGTTGTGGTAAAACTCTTAAAATACGTAATTAGAGTTTCCAGAAATGATTAAAACCTTGGAAGAACCCCTTGAAATTAAAGTAAATAGATTCTTCCTACATTTCCTGCCGTTTGTAATCACAGACATTACCAGTGGAAAGCCGTGAAATGTCCAGCAAACTGATAATATTTACAACTCCGGGCACTTTAGGGAGCGTTTTCACTTGAATTTGCTTTCAAATATTAGGAATTCTTGTTTATACAGCTGAAAATTTGTGCAGAAAGCCTGTAAGTGAGGACTGAACGCTTATGTTTACAATTGAGGCCGCATTACTCTGGCGACTTTTGTATGACTCTGTTAAAATCCTGACGGTTCCAGAACAAATTTGTAAGAAAACTCTCTAGGTGTGGTAAAACTCTTAAAATACGTAATTAGAGTTTCCAGAAATGATTAAAACCTTGGAAGAACCCCTTGAAATTAAAGTAAATAGATTCTTCCTACATTTCCTGCCGTTTGTTATCACAGACATTACCAGTGGAAAGCCGTGAAATGACCAGCAAACTGATAATATTTACAACTCCGGGCACTTTAGGGAGCGTTTTCACTTGAATTTGCTTTCAAATATTAGGAATTCTTGTTTATACGGCTCAAAATTTGTGTAGAAAGCCTGTAAGTGATGACTGTAGCTTATGTTTACAATTGAGGCCGCATTACTCTGGCGACTTTTGTATGACTCTGTTAAAATCCTGACGGTTCCAGTACATATTTGTAAGAAAACTCTCTAGTTGTGGTAAAACTCTTAAAATACATAATTAGAGTTTCCAGAAATGATTAAAACCTTGGAAGAACCCCTTGAAATTAAAGTAAATAGATTCTTCCTACATTTCCTGCCGTTTGTAATCACAGACATTACCAGTGGAAAGCCGTGAAATGTCCAGCAAACTGATAATATTTACAACTCCGGGCACTTTAGGGAGCGTTTTCACTTGAATTTGCTTTCAAATATTAGGAATTCTTGTTTATACAGCTGAAAATTTGTGCAGAAAGCCTGTAAGTGAGGACTGAACGCTTATGTTTACAATTGAGGCCGCATTACTCTGGCGACTTTTGTATGACTCTGTTAAAATCCTGACGGTTCCAGTACAAATTTGTAAGAAAACTCTCTAGGTGTGGTAAAACTCTTAAAATACGTAATTAGAGTTTCCAGAAATGATTAAAACCTTGGAAGAACCCCTTGAAATTAAAGTAAATAGATTCTTCCTACATTTCCTGCCGTTTGTTATCACAGACATTACCAGTGGAAAGCCGTGAAATGACCAGCAAACTGATAATATTTACAACTCCGGGCACTTTAGGGAGCGTTTTCACTTGAATTTGCTTTCAAATATTAGGAATTCTTGTTTATACAGCTCAAAATTTGTGCAGAAAGCCTCTAAGTGAGGACTGTACTGCTTATGTTTACAATTGAGGTCGCATTACTCTGGCGACTTTTCTATGACTCTGTTAAAATCCTGACGGTTCCAGTACAAATTTGTAAGAAAACTCTCTAGTTGTGGTAAAACTCTTAAAATACGTAATTAGAGTTTCCAGAAATGATTAAAACCTTGGAAGAACCCCTTGAAATTAAAGTAAATAGATTCTTCCTACATTTCCTGCCGTTTGTAATCACAGACATTACCAGTGGAAAGCCGTGAAATGACCAGCAAACTGATAATATTTACAACTCCGGGCACTTTAGGGAGCGTTTTCACTTGAATTTGCTTTCAAATATTAGGAATTCTTGTTTATACGGCTCAAAATTTGTGTAGAAAGCCTTTAAGTGAGGTTTAAACTGTGTATGTTTACAATTGAGGCCCCATTACTCTGGCGACTTTTGTATGACTCTGTTAAAATCCTGACGGTTCCAGTACAAATTTGTAAGAAAACTCTCTAGTTGTGGTAAAACTCTTAAAATACGCAATAGGAGTTTCCAGAAATGATTAAAAACTTGGAAGAACCCCTTGAAATTAAAGTAAATAGATTCTTCCTACATTTCCTGCCGTTTGTAATCACAGACATTACCAGTGGAAAGCCGGGAAATGACCAGCAAACTGATAATATTTACAACGCTGGGCACTTGAGGGAGCGTTTTCACTTGAATTTGCTTTCAAATATTAGGAATTCTTGTTTATACAGCTCAAAATTTGTGCAGAAAGCCTCTAAGTGAGGACTGTACTGCTTATGTTTACAATTGAGGTCGCATTACTCTGGCGACTTTTCTATGACTCTGTTAAAATCCTGACGGTTCCAGTACAAATTTGTAAGAAAACTCTCTAGTTGTGGTAAAACTCTTAAAATACGTAATTAGAGTTTCCAGAAATGATTAAAACCTTGGAAGAACCCCTTGAAATTAAAGTAAATAGATTCTTCCTACATTTCCTGCCGTTTGTAATCACAGACATTACCAGTGGAAAGCCGTGAAATGACCAGCAAACTGATAATATTTACAACTCTGGGCACTTTAGGGAGCGTTTTCACTTGAATTTGCTTTCAAATATTAGGAATTCTTGTTTATACAGCTCATAATTTTTGTAGAAAGCCTGTAAGTGAGGTTTAAACTGCGTATGTTTACAATTGAGGCCCCATTACTCTGGCGACTATTGTATGACTCTGTTAAAATCCTTACGGTCCCAGTACATATTTGTAAGAAAACTCTCTAGTTGTGGTAAAACTCTTAAAATACGCAATTAGAGTTTCCAGAAATGATTAAAATCTTGGAAGAACCCCTTGAAATTAAAGTAAATGGATTCTTCCTACATTTCCTGCCGTTTGTAATCACAGACATTACCAGTGGAAAGCCGTGAAATGACCAGCAAACTGATAATATTTACAACTCCGGGCACTTTAGGGAGCGTTTTCACTTGAATTTGCTTTCAAATATTAGGAATTCTTGTTTATACAGCTGAAAATTTGTGCAGAAAGCCTGTAAGTGAGGACTGAACGCTTATGTTTACAATTGAGGCCGCATTACTCTGGCGACTTTTGTATGACTCTGTTAAAATCCTGACGGTTCCAGTACAAATTTGTAAGAAAACTCTCTAGGTGTGGTAAAACTCTTAAAATACGTAATTAGAGTTTCCAGAAATGATTAAAACCTTGGAAGAACCCCTTGAAATTAAAGTAAATAGATTCTTCCTACATTTCCTGCCGTTTGTTATCACAGACATTACCAGTGGAAAGCCGTGAAATGACCAGCAAACTGATAATATTTACAACTCCGGGCACTTTAGGGAGCGTTTTCACTTGAATTTGCTTTCAAATATTAGGAATTCTTGTTTATACGGCTCAAAATTTGTGCAGAAAGCCTGTAAGTGAGGACTGAACGCTTATGTTTACAATTGAGACTGCATTACTCTGGCGACTTTTGTATGACTCTGTTAAAATCATGACGGTTCCAGAACATATTTGTAAGAAAACTCTCTAGTTGTGGTAAAACTCTTAAAATACGTAATTAGAGTTTCCAGAAATGATTAAAACCTTGGAAGAACCCCTTGAAATTAAAGTAAATAGATTCTTCCCACATTTCCTGCCGTTTGTAATCACAGACATTACCAGTGGAAAGCCGTGAAATGACCAGCAAACTGATAATATTTACAACTCTGGGCACTTTAGGGAGCGTTTTCACTTGAATTTGCTTTCAAATATTAGGAATTCTTGTTTATACAGCTCATAATTTTTGTAGAAAGCCTGTAAGTGAGGTTTAAACTGCGTATGTTTACAATTGAGGCCCCATTACTCTGGCGACTATTGTATGACTCTGTTAAAATCCTGACGGTTCCAGTACATATTTGTAAGAAAACTCTCTAGTTGTGGTAAAACTCCTAAAATACGCAATTAGAGTTTCCAGAAATGATTTAAATCTTGGAAGAACCCCTTGAAATTAAAGTAAATAGATTCTTCCTACATTTCCTGCCGTTTGTAATCACAGACATTACCAATGGAAAGCCGTAAAATGACCAGCAAACTGATAATATTTAAAACTCCGGGCACTTTAGGGAGCGTTTTCACTTGAATTTGCTTTCAAATATTAGGAATTCTTGTTTATACAGCTCAAAATTTGTGTAGAAAGCCTGTAAGTGAGGTCTAAACTGCGTATGTTTACAATTGAGGCCCCATTACTCTGGCGACTTTTGAATGACTCTGTTAAAATCCTTACGGTTCCAGTACATATTTGCAAGAAAACTCTCTAGTTGTGGTAAAACTCTTAAAATACGTAATTAGAGTTTCCAGAAATGATTAAAACCTTGGAAGAACCCCTTGAAATTAAAGTAAATAGATTCTTCCTACATTTCCTGCCGTTTGTAATCACAGACATTACCAGTGGAAAGCCGTGAAATGACCAGCAAACTGATAATATTTACAACTCCGGGCACTTTAGGGAGCGTTTTCACTTGAATTTGCTTTCAAATATTAGGAATTCTTGTTTATACAGCTCAAAATTTGTGCAGAAAGCCTCTAAGTGAGGACTGTACTGCTTATGTTTACAATTGAGGTCGCATTACTCTGGCGACTTTTCTATGACTCTGTTAAAATCCTGACGGTTCCAGTACAAATTTGTAAGAAAACTCTCTAGTTGTGGTAAAACTCTTAAAATACGTAATTAGAGTTTCCAGAAATGATTAAAACCTTGGAAGAACCCCTTGAAATTAAAGTAAATAGATTCTTCCTACATTTCCTGCCGTTTGTAATCACAGACATTACCAGTGGAAAGCCGTGAAATGACCAGCAAACTGATAATATTTACAACTCTGGGCACTTTAGGGAGCGTTTTCACTTGAATTTGCTTTCAAATATTAGGAATTCTTGTTTATACAGCTCAAAATTTGTGCAGAAAGCCTGTAAGTGAGGACTGTACTGCTTATGTTTACAATTGAGGCCGCATTACTCTGGCGACTTTTGTATGACTCTGTTAAAATCCTGACGGTTCCTGTACAAATTTGTAAGAAAACTCTCTAGTTGTGGTAAAACTCTTAAAATACGTAATTAGAGTTTCCAGAAATGATTAAAACCTTGGAAGAACCCCTTGAAATTAAAGTAAATAGATTCTTCCTACATTTCCTGCCGTTTGTTATCACAGACATTACCAAAGGAAAGCCGTGAAATGACCAGCAAACTGATAATATTTACAACTCTGGGCACTTTAGGGAGCGTTTTCACTTGAATTTGCTTTCAAATATTAGGAATTCTTGTTTATACGGCTCAAAATTTGTGTAGAAAGCCTTTAAGTGAGGTTTAAACTGTGTATGTTTACAATTGAGGCCCCATTACTCTGGCGACTTTTGTATGACTCTGTTAAAATCCTGACGGTTCCAGTACAAATTTGTAAGAAAACTCTCTAGTTGTGGTAAAACTCTTAAAATACGCAATAGGAGTTTCCAGAAATGATTAAAAACTTGGAAGAACCCCTTGAAATTAAAGTAAATAGATTCTTCCTACATTTCCTGCCGTTTGTAATCACAGACATTACCAGTGGAAAGCCGGGAAATGACCAGCAAACTGATAATATTTACAACGCTGGGCACTTGAGGGAGCGTTTTCACTTGAATTTGCTTTCAAATATTAGGAATTCTTGTTTATACAGCTCAAAATTTGTGCAGAAAGCCTCTAAGTGAGGACTGTACTGCTTATGTTTACAATTGAGGTCGCATTACTCTGGCGACTTTTCTATGACTCTGTTAAAATCCTGACGGTTCCAGTACAAATTTGTAAGAAAACTCTCTAGTTGTGGTAAAACTCTTAAAATACGTAATTAGAGTTTCCAGAAATGATTAAAACCTTGGAAGAACCCCTTGAAATTAAAGTAAATAGATTCTTCCTACATTTCCTGCCGTTTGTAATCACAGACATTACCAGTGGAAAGCCGTGAAATGACCAGCAAACTGATAATATTTACAACTCTGGGCACTTTAGGGAGCGTTTTCACTTGAATTTGCTTTCAAATATTAGGAATTCTTGTTTATACAGCTCATAATTTTTGTAGAAAGCCTGTAAGTGAGGTTTAAACTGCGTATGTTTACAATTGAGGCCCCATTACTCTGGCGACTATTGTATGACTCTGTTAAAATCCTTACGGTCCCAGTACATATTTGTAAGAAAACTCTCTAGTTGTGGTAAAACTCTTAAAATACGCAATTAGAGTTTCCAGAAATGATTAAAATCTTGGAAGAACCCCTTGAAATTAAAGTAAATGGATTCTTCCTACATTTCCTGCCGTTTGTTATCACAGACATTACCAATGGAAAGCCGTGAAATGACCAGCAAACTGATAATATTTAAAACTCCGGGCACTTTAGGGAGCGTTTTCACTTGAATTTGCTTTCAAATATTAGGAATTCTTGTTTATACGGCTCAAAATTTGTGTAGAAAGCCTGTAAGTGATGACTGTAGCTTATGTTTACAATTGAGGCCGCATTACTCTGGCGACTTTTGTATGACTCTGTTAAAATCCTGACGGTTCCAGTACATATTTGTAAGAAAACTCTCTAGTTGTGGTAAAACTCTTAAAATACGTAATTAGAGTTTCCAGAAATGATTAAAACCTTGGAAGAACCCCTTGAAATTAAAGTAAATAGATTCTTCCTACATTTCCTGCCGTTTGTAATCACAGACATTACCAGTGGAAAGCCGTGAAATGTCCAGCAAACTGATAATATTTACAACTCCGGGCACTTTAGGGAGCGTTTTCACTTGAATTTGCTTTCAAATATTAGGAATTCTTGTTTATACAGCTGAAAATTTGTGCAGAAAGCCTGTAAGTGAGGACTGAACGCTTATGTTTACAATTGAGGCCGCATTACTCTGGCGACTTTTGTATGACTCTGTTAAAATCCTGACGGTTCCAGAACAAATTTGTAAGAAAACTCTCTAGGTGTGGTAAAACTCTTAAAATACGTAATTAGAGTTTCCAGAAATGATTAAAACCTTGGAAGAACCCCTTGAAATTAAAGTAAATAGATTCTTCCTACATTTCCTGCCGTTTGTTATCACAGACATTACCAGTGGAAAGCCGTGAAATGACCAGCAAACTGATAATATTTACAACTCCGGGCACTTTAGGGAGCGTTTTCACTTGAATTTGCTTTCAAATATTAGGAATTCTTGTTTATACGGCTCAAAATTTGTGTAGAAAGCCTGTAAGTGATGACTGTAGCTTATGTTTACAATTGAGGCCGCATTACTCTGGCGACTTTTGTATGACTCTGTTAAAATCCTGACGGTTCCAGTACATATTTGTAAGAAAACTCTCTAGTTGTGGTAAAACTCTTAAAATACATAATTAGAGTTTCCAGAAATGATTAAAACCTTGGAAGAACCCCTTGAAATTAAAGTAAATAGATTCTTCCTACATTTCCTGCCGTTTGTAATCACAGACATTACCAGTGGAAAGCCGTGAAATGTCCAGCAAACTGATAATATTTACAACTCCGGGCACTTTAGGGAGCGTTTTCACTTGAATTTGCTTTCAAATATTAGGAATTCTTGTTTATACAGCTGAAAATTTGTGCAGAAAGCCTGTAAGTGAGGACTGAACGCTTATGTTTACAATTGAGGCCGCATTACTCTGGCGACTTTTGTATGACTCTGTTAAAATCCTGACGGTTCCAGTACAAATTTGTAAGAAAACTCTCTAGGTGTGGTAAAACTCTTAAAATACGTAATTAGAGTTTCCAGAAATGATTAAAACCTTGGAAGAACCCCTTGAAATTAAAGTAAATAGATTCTTCCTACATTTCCTGCCGTTTGTTATCACAGACATTACCAGTGGAAAGCCGTGAAATGACCAGCAAACTGATAATATTTACAACTCCGGGCACTTTAGGGAGCGTTTTCACTTGAATTTGCTTTCAAATATTAGGAATTCTTGTTTATACAGCTCAAAATTTGTGCAGAAAGCCTCTAAGTGAGGACTGTACTGCTTATGTTTACAATTGAGGTCGCATTACTCTGGCGACTTTTCTATGACTCTGTTAAAATCCTGACGGTTCCAGTACAAATTTGTAAGAAAACTCTCTAGTTGTGGTAAAACTCTTAAAATACGTAATTAGAGTTTCCAGAAATGATTAAAACCTTGGAAGAACCCCTTGAAATTAAAGTAAATAGATTCTTCCTACATTTCCTGCCGTTTGTAATCACAGACATTACCAGTGGAAAGCCGTGAAATGACCAGCAAACTGATAATATTTACAACTCCGGGCACTTTAGGGAGCGTTTTCACTTGAATTTGCTTTCAAATATTAGGAATTCTTGTTTATACGGCTCAAAATTTGTGTAGAAAGCCTTTAAGTGAGGTTTAAACTGTGTATGTTTACAATTGAGGCCCCATTACTCTGGCGACTTTTGTATGACTCTGTTAAAATCCTGACGGTTCCAGTACAAATTTGTAAGAAAACTCTCTAGTTGTGGTAAAACTCTTAAAATACGCAATAGGAGTTTCCAGAAATGATTAAAAACTTGGAAGAACCCCTTGAAATTAAAGTAAATAGATTCTTCCTACATTTCCTGCCGTTTGTAATCACAGACATTACCAGTGGAAAGCCGGGAAATGACCAGCAAACTGATAATATTTACAACGCTGGGCACTTGAGGGAGCGTTTTCACTTGAATTTGCTTTCAAATATTAGGAATTCTTGTTTATACAGCTCAAAATTTGTGCAGAAAGCCTCTAAGTGAGGACTGTACTGCTTATGTTTACAATTGAGGTCGCATTACTCTGGCGACTTTTCTATGACTCTGTTAAAATCCTGACGGTTCCAGTACAAATTTGTAAGAAAACTCTCTAGTTGTGGTAAAACTCTTAAAATACGTAATTAGAGTTTCCAGAAATGATTAAAACCTTGGAAGAACCCCTTGAAATTAAAGTAAATAGATTCTTCCTACATTTCCTGCCGTTTGTAATCACAGACATTACCAGTGGAAAGCCGTGAAATGACCAGCAAACTGATAATATTTACAACTCTGGGCACTTTAGGGAGCGTTTTCACTTGAATTTGCTTTCAAATATTAGGAATTCTTGTTTATACAGCTCATAATTTTTGTAGAAAGCCTGTAAGTGAGGTTTAAACTGCGTATGTTTACAATTGAGGCCCCATTACTCTGGCGACTATTGTATGACTCTGTTAAAATCCTTACGGTCCCAGTACATATTTGTAAGAAAACTCTCTAGTTGTGGTAAAACTCTTAAAATACGCAATTAGAGTTTCCAGAAATGATTAAAATCTTGGAAGAACCCCTTGAAATTAAAGTAAATGGATTCTTCCTACATTTCCTGCCGTTTGTAATCACAGACATTACCAGTGGAAAGCCGTGAAATGACCAGCAAACTGATAATATTTACAACTCCGGGCACTTTAGGGAGCGTTTTCACTTGAATTTGCTTTCAAATATTAGGAATTCTTGTTTATACAGCTGAAAATTTGTGCAGAAAGCCTGTAAGTGAGGACTGAACGCTTATGTTTACAATTGAGGCCGCATTACTCTGGCGACTTTTGTATGACTCTGTTAAAATCCTGACGGTTCCAGTACAAATTTGTAAGAAAACTCTCTAGGTGTGGTAAAACTCTTAAAATACGTAATTAGAGTTTCCAGAAATGATTAAAACCTTGGAAGAACCCCTTGAAATTAAAGTAAATAGATTCTTCCTACATTTCCTGCCGTTTGTTATCACAGACATTACCAGTGGAAAGCCGTGAAATGACCAGCAAACTGATAATATTTACAACTCCGGGCACTTTAGGGAGCGTTTTCACTTGAATTTGCTTTCAAATATTAGGAATTCTTGTTTATACGGCTCAAAATTTGTGCAGAAAGCCTGTAAGTGAGGACTGAACGCTTATGTTTACAATTGAGACTGCATTACTCTGGCGACTTTTGTATGACTCTGTTAAAATCATGACGGTTCCAGAACATATTTGTAAGAAAACTCTCTAGTTGTGGTAAAACTCTTAAAATACGTAATTAGAGTTTCCAGAAATGATTAAAACCTTGGAAGAACCCCTTGAAATTAAAGTAAATAGATTCTTCCCACATTTCCTGCCGTTTGTAATCACAGACATTACCAGTGGAAAGCCGTGAAATGACCAGCAAACTGATAATATTTACAACTCTGGGCACTTTAGGGAGCGTTTTCACTTGAATTTGCTTTCAAATATTAGGAATTCTTGTTTATACAGCTCATAATTTTTGTAGAAAGCCTGTAAGTGAGGTTTAAACTGCGTATGTTTACAATTGAGGCCCCATTACTCTGGCGACTATTGTATGACTCTGTTAAAATCCTGACGGTTCCAGTACATATTTGTAAGAAAACTCTCTAGTTGTGGTAAAACTCCTAAAATACGCAATTAGAGTTTCCAGAAATGATTTAAATCTTGGAAGAACCCCTTGAAATTAAAGTAAATAGATTCTTCCTACATTTCCTGCCGTTTGTAATCACAGACATTACCAATGGAAAGCCGTAAAATGACCAGCAAACTGATAATATTTAAAACTCCGGGCACTTTAGGGAGCGTTTTCACTTGAATTTGCTTTCAAATATTAGGAATTCTTGTTTATACAGCTCAAAATTTGTGTAGAAAGCCTGTAAGTGAGGTCTAAACTGCGTATGTTTACAATTGAGGCCCCATTACTCTGGCGACTTTTGAATGACTCTGTTAAAATCCTTACGGTTCCAGTACATATTTGCAAGAAAACTCTCTAGTTGTGGTAAAACTCTTAAAATACGTAATTAGAGTTTCCAGAAATGATTAAAACCTTGGAAGAACCCCTTGAAATTAAAGTAAATAGATTCTTCCTACATTTCCTGCCGTTTGTAATCACAGACATTACCAGTGGAAAGCCGTGAAATGACCAGCAAACTGATAATATTTACAACTCCGGGCACTTTAGGGAGCGTTTTCACTTGAATTTGCTTTCAAATATTAGGAATTCTTGTTTATACAGCTCAAAATTTGTGCAGAAAGCCTCTAAGTGAGGACTGTACTGCTTATGTTTACAATTGAGGTCGCATTACTCTGGCGACTTTTCTATGACTCTGTTAAAATCCTGACGGTTCCAGTACAAATTTGTAAGAAAACTCTCTAGTTGTGGTAAAACTCTTAAAATACGTAATTAGAGTTTCCAGAAATGATTAAAACCTTGGAAGAACCCCTTGAAATTAAAGTAAATAGATTCTTCCTACATTTCCTGCCGTTTGTAATCACAGACATTACCAGTGGAAAGCCGTGAAATGACCAGCAAACTGATAATATTTACAACTCTGGGCACTTTAGGGAGCGTTTTCACTTGAATTTGCTTTCAAATATTAGGAATTCTTGTTTATACAGCTCAAAATTTGTGCAGAAAGCCTGTAAGTGAGGACTGTACTGCTTATGTTTACAATTGAGGCCGCATTACTCTGGCGACTTTTGTATGACTCTGTTAAAATCCTGACGGTTCCTGTACAAATTTGTAAGAAAACTCTCTAGTTGTGGTAAAACTCTTAAAATACGTAATTAGAGTTTCCAGAAATGATTAAAACCTTGGAAGAACCCCTTGAAATTAAAGTAAATAGATTCTTCCTACATTTCCTGCCGTTTGTTATCACAGACATTACCAAAGGAAAGCCGTGAAATGACCAGCAAACTGATAATATTTACAACTCTGGGCACTTTAGGGAGCGTTTTCACTTGAATTTGCTTTCAAATATTAGGAATTCTTGTTTATACGGCTCAAAATTTGTGTAGAAAGCCTTTAAGTGAGGTTTAAACTGTGTATGTTTACAATTGAGGCCCCATTACTCTGGCGACTTTTGTATGACTCTGTTAAAATCCTGACGGTTCCAGTACAAATTTGTAAGAAAACTCTCTAGTTGTGGTAAAACTCTTAAAATACGCAATAGGAGTTTCCAGAAATGATTAAAAACTTGGAAGAACCCCTTGAAATTAAAGTAAATAGATTCTTCCTACATTTCCTGCCGTTTGTAATCACAGACATTACCAGTGGAAAGCCGGGAAATGACCAGCAAACTGATAATATTTACAACGCTGGGCACTTGAGGGAGCGTTTTCACTTGAATTTGCTTTCAAATATTAGGAATTCTTGTTTATACAGCTCAAAATTTGTGCAGAAAGCCTCTAAGTGAGGACTGTACTGCTTATGTTTACAATTGAGGTCGCATTACTCTGGCGACTTTTCTATGACTCTGTTAAAATCCTGACGGTTCCAGTACAAATTTGTAAGAAAACTCTCTAGTTGTGGTAAAACTCTTAAAATACGTAATTAGAGTTTCCAGAAATGATTAAAACCTTGGAAGAACCCCTTGAAATTAAAGTAAATAGATTCTTCCTACATTTCCTGCCGTTTGTAATCACAGACATTACCAGTGGAAAGCCGTGAAATGACCAGCAAACTGATAATATTTACAACTCTGGGCACTTTAGGGAGCGTTTTCACTTGAATTTGCTTTCAAATATTAGGAATTCTTGTTTATACAGCTCATAATTTTTGTAGAAAGCCTGTAAGTGAGGTTTAAACTGCGTATGTTTACAATTGAGGCCCCATTACTCTGGCGACTATTGTATGACTCTGTTAAAATCCTTACGGTCCCAGTACATATTTGTAAGAAAACTCTCTAGTTGTGGTAAAACTCTTAAAATACGCAATTAGAGTTTCCAGAAATGATTAAAATCTTGGAAGAACCCCTTGAAATTAAAGTAAATGGATTCTTCCTACATTTCCTGCCGTTTGTAATCACAGACATTACCAGTGGAAAGCCGTGAAATGACCAGCAAACTGATAATATTTACAACTCCGGGCACTTTAGGGAGCGTTTTCACTTGAATTTGCTTTCAAATATTAGGAATTCTTGTTTATACAGCTGAAAATTTGTGCAGAAAGCCTGTAAGTGAGGACTGAACGCTTATGTTTACAATTGAGGCCGCATTACTCTGGCGACTTTTGTATGACTCTGTTAAAATCCTGACGGTTCCAGTACAAATTTGTAAGAAAACTCTCTAGGTGTGGTAAAACTCTTAAAATACGTAATTAGAGTTTCCAGAAATGATTAAAACCTTGGAAGAACCCCTTGAAATTAAAGTAAATAGATTCTTCCTACATTTCCTGCCGTTTGTTATCACAGACATTACCAGTGGAAAGCCGTGAAATGACCAGCAAACTGATAATATTTACAACTCCGGGCACTTTAGGGAGCGTTTTCACTTGAATTTGCTTTCAAATATTAGGAATTCTTGTTTATACGGCTCAAAATTTGTGCAGAAAGCCTGTAAGTGAGGACTGAACGCTTATGTTTACAATTGAGGCCGCATTACTCTGGCGACTTTTGTATGACTCTGTTAAAATCCTGACGGTTCCAGTACAAATTTGTAAGAAAACTCTCTAGTTGTGGTAAAACTCTTAAAATACGTAATTAGAGTTTCCAGAAATGATTAAAACCTTGGAAGAACCCCTTGAAATTAAAGTAAATAGATTCTTCCTACATTTCCTGCCGTTTGTTATCACAGACATTACCAGTGGAAAGCCGTGAAATGACCAGCAAACTGATAATATTTACAACTCCGGGCACTTTAGGGAGCGTTTTCACTTGAATTTGCTTTCAAATATTAGGAATTCTTGTTTATACGGCTCAAAATTTGTGCAGAAAGCCTGTAAGTGAGGACTGAACGCTTATGTTTACAATTGAGGCCGCATTACTCTGGCGACTTTTGTATGACTCTGTTAAAATCCTGACGGTTCAAGTACAAATTTGTAAGAAAACTCTCTAGGTGTGGTAAAACTCTTAAAATACGTAATTAGAGTTTCCAGAAATGATTAAAACCTTGGAAGAACCCCTTGAAATTAAAGTAAATAGATTCTTCCTACATTTCCTGCCGTTTGTTATCACAGACATTACCAGTGGAAAGCCGTGAAATGACCAGCAAACTGATAATATTTACAACTCCGGGCACTTTAGGGAGCGTTTTCACTTGAATTTGCTTTCAAATATTAGGAATTCTTGTTTATACAGCTCAAAATTTGTGTAGAAAGCCTGTAAGTGAGGACTGTACTGCTTATGTTTACAATTGAGGTCTCATTACTCTGGCGACTTTTGTATGACTCTGTTAAAATCATGACGGTTCCAGTACATATTTGTAAGAAAACTCTCTAGTTGTGGTAAAACTCTTAAAATACGTAATTAGAGTTTCCAGAAGTGATTAAAAACTTGGAAGAACCCCTTGAAATTAAAGTAAATATATTCTTCCTACATTTCCTGCCGTTTGTAATCGCAGACATTACCAGTGGAAAGCCGTGAAATGACCAGCAAACTGATATTTACAACTCCGGGCACTTTAGGGAGCGTTTTCACTTGAATTTGCTTTCAAATATTAGGAATTCTTGTTTATACAGCTGAAAATTTGTGCAGAAAGCCTGTAAGTGAGGACTGAACTGCTTATGTTTACAATTGAGGTCTCATTACTCTGGCGACTTTTGTATGACTCTGTTAAAATCCTGACGGTTCCAGTACAAATTTGTAAGAAAACTCTCTAGGTGTGGTAAAACTCTTAAAATACGTAATTAGAGTTTCCAGAAATGATTAAAACCTTGGAAGAACCCCTTGAAATTAAAGTAAATAGATTCTTCCTACATTTCCTGCCGTTTGTTATCACAGACATTACCAGTGGAAAGCCGTGAAATGACCAGCAAACTGATAATATTTACAACTCCGGGCACTTTAGGGAGCGTTTTCACTTGAATTTGCTTTCAAATATTAGGAATTCTTGTTTATACGGCTCAAAATTTGTGTAGAAAGCCTTTAAGTGAGGTTTAAACTGTGTATGTTTACAATTGAGGCCCCATTACTCTGGCGACTTTTGTATGACTCTGTTAAAATCCTGACGGTTCCAGTACAAATTTGTAAGAAAACTCTCTAGTTGTGGTAAAACTCTTAAAATACGCAATAGGAGTTTCCAGAAATGATTAAAAACTTGGAAGAACCCCTTGAAATTAAAGTAAATAGATTCTTCCTACATTTCCTGCCGTTTGTAATCACAGACATTACCAGTGGAAAGCCGTGAAATGACCAGCAAACTGATAATATTTACAACTCCGGGCACTTTAGGGAGCGTTTTCACTTGAATTTGCTTTCAAATATTAGGAATTCTTGTTTATACAGCTCAAAATTTGTGCAGAAAGCCTCTAAGTGAGGACTGTACTGCTTATGTTTACAATTGAGGTCGCATTACTCTGGCGACTTTTCTATGACTCTGTTAAAATCCTGACGGTTCCAGTACAAATTTGTAAGAAAACTCTCTAGTTGTGGTAAAACTCTTAAAATACGTAATTAGAGTTTCCAGAAATGATTAAAACCTTGGAAGAACCCCTTGAAATTAAAGTAAATAGATTCTTCCTACATTTCCTGCCGTTTGTAATCACAGACATTACCAGTGGAAAGCCGTGAAATGACCAGCAAACTGATAATATTTACAACTCCGGGCACTTTAGGGAGCGTTTTCACTTGAATTTGCTTTCAAATATTAGGAATTCTTGTTTATACAGCTCAAAATTTGTGCAGAAAGCCTCTAAGTGAGGACTGTACTGCTTATGTTTACAATTGAGGTCGCATTACTCTGGCGACTTTTCTATGACTCTGTTAAAATCCTGACGGTTCCAGTACAAATTTGTAAGAAAACTCTCTAGTTGTGGTAAAACTCTTAAAATACGTAATTAGAGTTTCCAGAAATGATTAAAACCTTGGAAGAACCCCTTGAAATTAAAGTAAATAGATTCTTCCTACATTTCCTGCCGTTTGTAATCACAGACATTACCAGTGGAAAGCCGTGAAATGACCAGCAAACTGATAATATTTACAACTCCGGGCACTTTAGGGAGCGTTTTCACTTGAATTTGCTTTCAAATATTAGGAATTCTTGTTTATACGGCTCAAAATTTGTGTAGAAAGCCTTTAAGTGAGGTTTAAACTGTGTATGTTTACAATTGAGGCCCCATTACTCTGGCGACTTTTGTATGACTCTGTTAAAATCCTGACGGTTCCAGTACAAATTTGTAAGAAAACTCTCTAGTTGTGGTAAAACTCTTAAAATACGCAATAGGAGTTTCCAGAAATGATTAAAAACTTGGAAGAACCCCTTGAAATTAAAGTAAATAGATTCTTCCTACATTTCCTGCCGTTTGTAATCACAGACATTACCAGTGGAAAGCCGGGAAATGACCAGCAAACTGATAATATTTACAACGCTGGGCACTTGAGGGAGCGTTTTCACTTGAATTTGCTTTCAAATATTAGGAATTCTTGTTTATACAGCTCAAAATTTGTGCAGAAAGCCTCTAAGTGAGGACTGTACTGCTTATGTTTACAATTGAGGTCGCATTACTCTGGCGACTTTTCTATGACTCTGTTAAAATCCTGACGGTTCCAGTACAAATTTGTAAGAAAACTCTCTAGTTGTGGTAAAACTCTTAAAATACGTAATTAGAGTTTCCAGAAATGATTAAAACCTTGGAAGAACCCCTTGAAATTAAAGTAAATAGATTCTTCCTACATTTCCTGCCGTTTGTAATCACAGACATTACCAGTGGAAAGCCGTGAAATGACCAGCAAACTGATAATATTTACAACTCTGGGCACTTTAGGGAGCGTTTTCACTTGAATTTGCTTTCAAATATTAGGAATTCTTGTTTATACAGCTCATAATTTTTGTAGAAAGCCTGTAAGTGAGGTTTAAACTGCGTATGTTTACAATTGAGGCCCCATTACTCTGGCGACTATTGTATGACTCTGTTAAAATCCTTACGGTCCCAGTACATATTTGTAAGAAAACTCTCTAGTTGTGGTAAAACTCTTAAAATACGCAATTAGAGTTTCCAGAAATGATTAAAATCTTGGAAGAACCCCTTGAAATTAAAGTAAATGGATTCTTCCTACATTTCCTGCCGTTTGTAATCACAGACATTACCAGTGGAAAGCCGTGAAATGACCAGCAAACTGATAATATTTACAACTCCGGGCACTTTAGGGAGCGTTTTCACTTGAATTTGCTTTCAAATATTAGGAATTCTTGTTTATACAGCTGAAAATTTGTGCAGAAAGCCTGTAAGTGAGGACTGAACGCTTATGTTTACAATTGAGGCCGCATTACTCTGGCGACTTTTGTATGACTCTGTTAAAATCCTGACGGTTCCAGTACAAATTTGTAAGAAAACTCTCTAGGTGTGGTAAAACTCTTAAAATACGTAATTAGAGTTTCCAGAAATGATTAAAACCTTGGAAGAACCCCTTGAAATTAAAGTAAATAGATTCTTCCTACATTTCCTGCCGTTTGTTATCACAGACATTACCAGTGGAAAGCCGTGAAATGACCAGCAAACTGATAATATTTACAACTCCGGGCACTTTAGGGAGCGTTTTCACTTGAATTTGCTTTCAAATATTAGGAATTCTTGTTTATACGGCTCAAAATTTGTGCAGAAAGCCTGTAAGTGAGGACTGAACGCTTATGTTTACAATTGAGGCCGCATTACTCTGGCGACTTTTGTATGACTCTGTTAAAATCCTGACGGTTCCAGTACAAATTTGTAAGAAAACTCTCTAGGTGTGGTAAAACTCTTAAAATACGTAATTAGAGTTTCCAGAAATGATTAAAACCTTGGAAGAACCCCTTGAAATTAAAGTAAATAGATTCTTCCCACATTTCCTGCCGTTTGTAATCACAGACATTACCAGTGGAAAGCCGTGAAATGACCAGCAAACTGATAATATTTACAACTCTGGGCACTTTAGGGAGCGTTTTCACTTGAATTTGCTTTCAAATATTAGGAATTCTTGTTTATACAGCTCATAATTTTTGTAGAAAGCCTGTAAGTGAGGTTTAAACTGCGTATGTTTACAATTGAGGCCCCATTACTCTGGCGACTATTGTATGACTCTGTTAAAATCCTGACGGTTCCAGTACATATTTGTAAGAAAACTCTCTAGTTGTGGTAAAACTCCTAAAATACGCAATTAGAGTTTCCAGAAATGATTTAAATCTTGGAAGAACCCCTTGAAATTAAAGTAAATAGATTCTTCCTACATTTCCTGCCGTTTGTAATCACAGACATTACCAATGGAAAGCCGTAAAATGACCAGCAAACTGATAATATTTAAAACTCCGGGCACTTTAGGGAGCGTTTTCACTTGAATTTGCTTTCAAATATTAGGAATTCTTGTTTATACAGCTCAAAATTTGTGTAGAAAGCCTGTAAGTGAGGTCTAAACTGCGTATGTTTACAATTGAGGCCCCATTACTCTGGCGACTTTTGAATGACTCTGTTAAAATCCTTACGGTTCCAGTACATATTTGCAAGAAAACTCTCTAGTTGTGGTAAAACTCTTAAAATACGTAATTAGAGTTTCCAGAAATGATTAAAACCTTGGAAGAACCCCTTGAAATTAAAGTAAATAGATTCTTCCTACATTTCCTGCCGTTTGTAATCACAGACATTACCAGTGGAAAGCCGTGAAATGACCAGCAAACTGATAATATTTACAACTCCGGGCACTTTAGGGAGCGTTTTCACTTGAATTTGCTTTCAAATATTAGGAATTCTTGTTTATACAGCTCAAAATTTGTGCAGAAAGCCTATAAGTGAGGACTGTACTGCTTATGTTTACAATTGAGGTCGCATTACTCTGGCGACTTTTCTATGACTCTGTTAAAATCCTGACGGTTCCAGTACAAATTTGTAAGAAAACTCTCTAGTTGTGGTAAAACTCTTAAAATACGTAATTAGAGTTTCCAGAAATGATTAAAACCTTGGAAGAACCCCTTGAAATTAAAGTAAATAGATTCTTCCTACATTTCCTGCCGTTTGTAATCACAGACATTACCAGTGGAAAGCCGTGAAATGACCAGCAAACTGATAATATTTACAACTCTGGGCACTTTAGGGAGCGTTTTCACTTGAATTTGCTTTCAAATATTAGGAATTCTTGTTTATACAGCTCAAAATTTGTGCAGAAAGCCTGTAAGTGAGGACTGTACTGCTTATGTTTACAATTGAGGCCGCATTACTCTGGCGACTTTTGTATGACTCTGTTAAAATCCTGACGGTTCCTGTACAAATTTGTAAGAAAACTCTCTAGTTGTGGTAAAACTCTTAAAATACGTAATTAGAGTTTCCAGAAATGATTAAAACCTTGGAAGAACCCCTTGAAATTAAAGTAAATAGATTCTTCCTACATTTCCTGCCGTTTGTTATCACAGACATTACCAAAGGAAAGCCGTGAAATGACCAGCAAACTGATAATATTTACAACTCTGGGCACTTTAGGGAGCGTTTTCACTTGAATTTGCTTTCAAATATTAGGAATTCTTGTTTATACGGCTCAAAATTTGTGTAGAAAGCCTTTAAGTGAGGTTTAAACTGTGTATGTTTACAATTGAGGCCCCATTACTCTGGCGACTTTTGTATGACTCTGTTAAAATCCTGACGGTTCCAGTACAAATTTGTAAGAAAACTCTCTAGTTGTGGTAAAACTCTTAAAATACGCAATAGGAGTTTCCAGAAATGATTAAAAACTTGGAAGAACCCCTTGAAATTAAAGTAAATAGATTCTTCCTACATTTCCTGCCGTTTGTAATCACAGACATTACCAGTGGAAAGCCGGGAAATGACCAGCAAACTGATAATATTTACAACGCTGGGCACTTGAGGGAGCGTTTTCACTTGAATTTGCTTTCAAATATTAGGAATTCTTGTTTATACAGCTCAAAATTTGTGCAGAAAGCCTCTAAGTGAGGACTGTACTGCTTATGTTTACAATTGAGGTCGCATTACTCTGGCGACTTTTCTATGACTCTGTTAAAATCCTGACGGTTCCAGTACAAATTTGTAAGAAAACTCTCTAGTTGTGGTAAAACTCTTAAAATACGTAATTAGAGTTTCCAGAAATGATTAAAACCTTGGAAGAACCCCTTGAAATTAAAGTAAATAGATTCTTCCTACATTTCCTGCCGTTTGTAATCACAGACATTACCAGTGGAAAGCCGTGAAATGACCAGCAAACTGATAATATTTACAACTCTGGGCACTTTAGGGAGCGTTTTCACTTGAATTTGCTTTCAAATATTAGGAATTCTTGTTTATACAGCTCATAATTTTTGTAGAAAGCCTGTAAGTGAGGTTTAAACTGCGTATGTTTACAATTGAGGCCCCATTACTCTGGCGACTATTGTATGACTCTGTTAAAATCCTTACGGTCCCAGTACATATTTGTAAGAAAACTATCTAGTTGTGGTAAAACTCTTAAAATACGCAATTAGAGTTTCCAGAAATGATTAAAATCTTGGAAGAACCCCTTGAAATTAAAGTAAATGGATTCTTCCTACATTTCCTGCCGTTTGTAATCACAGACATTACCAGTGGAAAGCCGTGAAATGACCAGCAAACTGATAATATTTACAACTCCGGGCACTTTAGGGAGCGTTTTCACTTGAATTTGCTTTCAAATATTAGGAATTCTTGTTTATACAGCTGAAAATTTGTGCAGAAAGCCTGTAAGTGAGGACTGAACGCTTATGTTTACAATTGAGGCCGCATTACTCTGGCGACTTTTGTATGACTCTGTTAAAATCCTGACGGTTCCAGTACAAATTTGTAAGAAAACTCTCTAGGTGTGGTAAAACTCTTAAAATACGTAATTAGAGTTTCCAGAAATGATTAAAACCTTGGAAGAACCCCTTGAAATTAAAGTAAATAGATTCTTCCTACATTTCCTGCCGTTTGTTATCACAGACATTACCAGTGGAAAGCCGTGAAATGACCAGCAAACTGATAATATTTACAACTCCGGGCACTTTAGGGAGCGTTTTCACTTGAATTTGCTTTCAAATATTAGGAATTCTTGTTTATACGGCTCAAAATTTGTGCAGAAAGCCTGTAAGTGAGGACTGAACGCTTATGTTTACAATTGAGGCCGCATTACTCTGGCGACTTTTGTATGACTCTGTTAAAATCCTGACGGTTCCAGTACAAATTTGTAAGAAAACTCTCTAGGTGTGGTAAAACTCTTAAAATACGTAATTAGAGTTTCCAGAAATGATTAAAACCTTGGAAGAACCCCTTGAAATTAAAGTAAATAGATTCTTCCTACATTTCCTGCCGTTTGTTATCACAGACATTACCAGTGGAAAGCCGTGAAATGACCAGCAAACTGATAATATTTACAACTCCGGGCACTTTAGGGAGCGTTTTCACTTGAATTTGCTTTCAAATATTAGGAATTCTTGTTTATACGGCTCAAAATTTGTGCAGAAAGCCTGTAAGTGAGGACTGAACGCTTATGTTTACAATTGAGGCCGCATTACTCTGGCGACTTTTGTATGACTCTGTTAAAATCCTGACGGTTCAAGTACAAATTTGTAAGAAAACTCTCTAGGTGTGGTAAAACTCTTAAAATACGTAATTAGAGTTTCCAGAAATGATTAAAACCTTGGAAGAACCCCTTGAAATTAAAGTAAATAGATTCTTCCTACATTTCCTGCCGTTTGTTATCACAGACATTACCAGTGGAAAGCCGTGAAATGACCAGCAAACTGATAATATTTACAACTCCGGGCACTTTAGGGAGCGTTTTCACTTGAATTTGCTTTCAAATATTAGGAATTCTTGTTTATACAGCTCAAAATTTGTGTAGAAAGCCTGTAAGTGAGGACTGTACTGCTTATGTTTACAATTGAGGTCTCATTACTCTGGCGACTTTTGTATGACTCTGTTAAAATCCTGACGGTTCCAGTACAAATTTGTAAGAAAACTCTCTAGTTGTGGTAAAACTCTTAAAATACGTAATTAGAGTTTCCAGAAGTGATTAAAAACTTGGAAGAACCCCTTGAAATTAAAGTAAATATATTCTTCCTACATTTCCTGCCGTTTGTAATCGCAGACATTACCAGTGGAAAGCCGTGAAATGACCAGCAAACTGATATTTACAACTCCGGGCACTTTAGGGAGCGTTTTCACTTGAATTTGCTTTCAAATATTAGGAATTCTTGTTTATACAGCTGAAAATTTGTGCAGAAAGCCTGTAAGTGAGGACTGAACTGCTTATGTTTACAATTGAGGTCTCATTACTCTGGCGACTTTTGTATGACTCTGTTAAAATCCTGACGGTTCCAGTACAAATTTGTAAGAAAACTCTCTAGGTGTGGTAAAACTCTTAAAATACGTAATTAGAGTTTCCAGAAATGATTAAAACCTTGGAAGAACCCCTTGAAATTAAAGTAAATAGATTCTTCCTACATTTCCTGCCGTTTGTTATCACAGACATTACCAGTGGAAAGCCGTGAAATGACCAGCAAACTGATAATATTTACAACTCCGGGCACTTTAGGGAGCGTTTTCACTTGAATTTGCTTTCAAATATTAGGAATTCTTGTTTATACGGCTCAAAATTTGTGTAGAAAGCCTTTAAGTGAGGTTTAAACTGTGTATGTTTACAATTGAGGCCCCATTACTCTGGCGACTTTTGTATGACTCTGTTAAAATCCTGACGGTTCCAGTACAAATTTGTAAGAAAACTCTCTAGTTGTGGTAAAACTCTTAAAATACGCAATAGGAGTTTCCAGAAATGATTAAAAACTTGGAAGAACCCCTTGAAATTAAAGTAAATAGATTCTTCCTACATTTCCTGCCGTTTGTAATCACAGACATTACCAGTGGAAAGCCGTGAAATGACCAGCAAACTGATAATATTTACAACTCCGGGCACTTTAGGGAGCGTTTTCACTTGAATTTGCTTTCAAATATTAGGAATTCTTGTTTATACAGCTCAAAATTTGTGCAGAAAGCCTCTAAGTGAGGACTGTACTGCTTATGTTTACAATTGAGGTCGCATTACTCTGGCGACTTTTCTATGACTCTGTTAAAATCCTGACGGTTCCAGTACAAATTTGTAAGAAAACTCTCTAGTTGTGGTAAAACTCTTAAAATACGTAATTAGAGTTTCCAGAAATGATTAAAACCTTGGAAGAACCCCTTGAAATTAAAGTAAATAGATTCTTCCTACATTTCCTGCCGTTTGTAATCACAGACATTACCAGTGGAAAGCCGTGAAATGACCAGCAAACTGATAATATTTACAACTCCGGGCACTTTAGGGAGCGTTTTCACTTGAATTTGCTTTCAAATATTAGGAATTCTTGTTTATACAGCTCAAAATTTGTGCAGAAAGCCTCTAAGTGAGGACTGTACTGCTTATGTTTACAATTGAGGTCGCATTACTCTGGCGACTTTTCTATGACTCTGTTAAAATCCTGACGGTTCCAGTACAAATTTGTAAGAAAACTCTCTAGTTGTGGTAAAACTCTTAAAATACGTAATTAGAGTTTCCAGAAATGATTAAAACCTTGGAAGAACCCCTTGAAATTAAAGTAAATAGATTCTTCCTACATTTCCTGCCGTTTGTAATCACAGACATTACCAGTGGAAAGCCGTGAAATGACCAGCAAACTGATAATATTTACAACTCCGGGCACTTTAGGGAGCGTTTTCACTTGAATTTGCTTTCAAATATTAGGAATTCTTGTTTATACGGCTCAAAATTTGTGTAGAAAGCCTTTAAGTGAGGTTTAAACTGTGTATGTTTACAATTGAGGCCCCATTACTCTGGCGACTTTTGTATGACTCTGTTAAAATCCTGACGGTTCCAGTACAAATTTGTAAGAAAACTCTCTAGTTGTGGTAAAACTCTTAAAATACGCAATAGGAGTTTCCAGAAATGATTAAAAACTTGGAAGAACCCCTTGAAATTAAAGTAAATAGATTCTTCCTACATTTCCTGCCGTTTGTAATCACAGACATTACCAGTGGAAAGCCGTGAAATGACCAGCAAACTGATAATATTTACAACTCCGGGCACTTTAGGGAGCGTTTTCACTTGAATTTGCTTTCAAATATTAGGAATTCTTGTTTATACAGCTCAAAATTTGTGCAGAAAGCCTCTAAGTGAGGACTGTACTGCTTATGTTTACAATTGAGGTCGCATTACTCTGGCGACTTTTCTATGACTCTGTTAAAATCCTGACGGTTCCAGTACAAATTTGTAAGAAAACTCTCTAGTTGTGGTAAAACTCTTAAAATACGTAATTAGAGTTTCCAGAAATGATTAAAACCTTGGAAGAACCCCTTGAAATTAAAGTAAATAGATTCTTCCTACATTTCCTGCCGTTTGTAATCACAGACATTACCAGTGGAAAGCCGTGAAATGACCAGCAAACTGATAATATTTACAACTCCGGGCACTTTAGGGAGCGTTTTCACTTGAATTTGCTTTCAAATATTAGGAATTCTTGTTTATACAGCTCAAAATTTGTGCAGAAAGCCTCTAAGTGAGGACTGTACTGCTTATGTTTACAATTGAGGTCGCATTACTCTGGCGACTTTTCTATGACTCTGTTAAAATCCTGACGGTTCCAGTACAAATTTGTAAGAAAACTCTCTAGTTGTGGTAAAACTCTTAAAATACGTAATTAGAGTTTCCAGAAATGATTAAAACCTTGGAAGAACCCCTTGAAATTAAAGTAAATAGATTCTTCCTACATTTCCTGCCGTTTGTTATCACAGACATTACCAGTGGAAAGCCGTGAAATGACCAGCAAACTGATAATATTTACAACTCCGGGCACTTTAGGGAGCGTTTTCACTTGAATTTGCTTTCAAATATTAGGAATTCTTGTTTATACGGCTCAAAATTTGTGTAGAAAGCCTGTAAGTGATGACTGTAGCTTATGTTTACAATTGAGGCCGCATTACTCTGGCGACTTTTGTATGACTCTGTTAAAATCCTGACGGTTCCAGTACATATTTGTAAGAAAACTCTCTAGTTGTGGTAAAACTCTTAAAATACATAATTAGAGTTTCCAGAAATGATTAAAACCTTGGAAGAACCCCTTGAAATTAAAGTAAATAGATTCTTCCTACATTTCCTGCCGTTTGTTATCACAGACATTACCAGTGGAAAGCCGTGAAATGACCAGCAAACTGATAATATTTACAACTCCGGGCACTTTAGGTAGCGTTTTCACTTGAATTTGCTTTCAAATATTAGGAATTCTTGTTTATACAGCTCAAAATTTGTGTAGAAAGCCTGTAAGTGAGGACTGTACTGCTTATGTTTACAATTGAGGTCTCATTACTCTGGCGACTTTTGTATGACTCTGTTAAAATCATGACGGTTCCAGTACATATTTGTAAGAAAACTCTCTAGTTGTGGTAAAACTCTTAAAATACGTAATTAGAGTTTCCAGAAGTGATTAAAAACTTGGAAGAACCCCTTGAAATTAAAGTAAATATATTCTTCCTACATTTCCTGCCGTTTGTAATCGCAGACATTACCAGTGGAAAGCCGTGAAATGACCAGCAAACTGATAATATTTACAACTCCGGGCACTTTAGGGAGCGTTTTCACTTGAATTTGCTTTCAAATATTAGGAATTCTTGTTTATACAGCTGAAAATTTGTGCAGAAAGCCTGTAAGTGAGGACTGAACTGCTTATGTTTACAATTGAGGTCTCATTACTCTGGCGACTTTTGTATGACTCTGTTAAAATCCTGACGGTTCCAGTACAAATTTGTAAGAAAATTCTCTAGGTGTGGTAAAACTCTTAAAATACGTAATTAGAGTTTCCAGAAATGATTAAAACCTTGGAAGAACCCCTTGAAATTAAAGTAAATAGATTCTTCCTACATTTCCTGCCGTTTGTTATCACAGACATTACCAGTGGAAAGCCGTGAAATGACCAGCAAACTGATAATATTTACAACTCCGGGCACTTTAGGGAGCGTTTTCACTTGAATTTGCTTTCAAATATTAGGAATTCTTGTTTATACGGCTCAAAATTTGTGTAGAAAGCCTTTAAGTGAGGTTTAAACTGTGTATGTTTACAATTGAGGCCCCATTACTCTGGCGACTTTTCTATGACTCTGTTAAAATCCTGACGGTTCCAGTACATATTTGTAAGAAAACTCTCTAGTTGTGGTAAAACTCTTAAAATACGCAATTAGAGTTTCCAGAAATGATTAAAAACTTTGAACAACCCCTTGAAATTAAAGTAAATAGATTCTTCCTACATTTCCTGCCGTTTGTAATCACAGACATTACCAGTGGAAAGCCGGGAAATGACCAGCAAACTGATAATATTTACAACGCTGGGCACTTGAGGGAGCGTTTTCACTTGAATTTGCTTTCAAATATTAGGAATTCTTGTTTATACAGCTCAAAATTTGTGTAGAAAGCCTGTAAGTGAGGACTGTACTGCTTATGTTTACAATTGAGACTGCATTACTCTGGCGACTTTTGTATGACTCTGTTAAAATCATGACGGTTCCAGTACATATTTGCAAGAAAACTCTCTAGTTGTGTTAAAACTCTTAAAATACGTAATTAGAGTTTCCAGAAATGATTAAAACCTTGGAAGAACCCCTTGAAATTAAAGTAAATAGATTCTTCCTACATTTCCTGCCGTTTGTAATCACAGACATTACCAGTGGAAAGCCGTGAAATGACCAGCAAACTGATAATATTTACAACTCCGGGCACTTTAGGGAGCGTTTTCACTTGAATTTGCTTTCAAATATTAGGAATTCTTGTTTATACAGCTCAAAATTTGTGCAGAAAGCCTCTAAGTGAGGACTGTACTGCTTATGTTTACAATTGAGGTCGCATTACTCTGGCGACTTTTCTATGACTCTGTTAAAATCCTGACGGTTCCAGTACAAATGTGTAAGAAAACTCTCTAGTTGTGGTAAAACTCTTAAAATACGTAATTAGAGTTTCCAGAAATGATTAAAACCTTGGAAGAACCCCTTGAAATTAAAGTAAATAGATTCTTCCTACATTTCCTGCCGTTTGTAATCACAGACATTACCAGTGGAAAGCCGTGAAATGACCAGCAAACTGATAATATTTACAACTCTGGGCACTTTAGGGAGCGTTTTCACTTGAATTTGCTTTCAAATATTAGGAATTCTTGTTTATACAGCTCAAAATTTGTGCAGAAAGCCTGTAAGTGAGGACTGTACTGCTTATGTTTACAATTGAGGCCGCATTACTCTGGCGACTTTTGTATGACTCTGTTAAAATCCTGACGGTTCCAGTACAAATTTGTAAGAAAACTCTCTAGTTGTGGTAAAACTCTTAAAATACGCAATAGGAGTTTCCAGAAATGATTAAAAACTTGGAAGAACCCCTTGAAATTAAAGTAAATAGATTCTTCCTACATTTCCTGCCGTTTGTAATCACAGACATTACCAGTGGAAAGCCGGGAAATGACCAGCAAACTGATAATATTTACAACGCTGGGCACTTGAGGGAGCGTTTTCACTTGAATTTGCTTTCAAATATTAGGAATTCTTGTTTATACAGCTCAAAATTTGTGCAGAAAGCCTCTAAGTGAGGACTGTACTGCTTATGTTTACAATTGAGGTCGCATTACTCTGGCGACTTTTCTATGACTCTGTTAAAATCCTGACGGTTCCAGTACAAATTTGTAAGAAAACTCTCTAGTTGTGGTAAAACTCTTAAAATACGTAATTAGAGTTTCCAGAAATGATTAAAACCTTGGAAGAACCCCTTGAAATTAAAGTAAATAGATTCTTCCTACATTTCCTGCCGTTTGTAATCACAGACATTACCAGTGGAAAGCCGTGAAATGACCAGCAAACTGATAATATTTACAACTCTGGGCACTTTAGGGAGCGTTTTCACTTGAATTTGCTTTCAAATATTAGGAATTCTTGTTTATACAGCTCATAATTTTTGTAGAAAGCCTGTAAGTGAGGTTTAAACTGCGTATGTTTACAATTGAGGCCCCATTACTCTGGCGACTATTGTATGACTCTGTTAAAATCCTTACGGTCCCAGTACATATTTGTAAGAAAACTCTCTAGTTGTGGTAAAACTCTTAAAATACGCAATTAGAGTTTCCAGAAATGATTAAAATCTTGGAAGAACCCCTTGAAATTAAAGTAAATGGATTCTTCCTACATTTCCTGCCGTTTGTTATCACAGACATTACCAATGGAAAGCCGTGAAATGACCAGCAAACTGATAATATTTAAAACTCCGGGCACTTTAGGGAGCGTTTTCACTTGAATTTGCTTTCAAATATTAGGAATTCTTGTTTATACAGCTCAAAATTTGTGTAGAAAGCCTGTAAGTGATGACTGTAGCTTATGTTTACAATTGAGGCCGCATTACTCTGGCGACTTTTGTATGACTCTGTTAAAATCCTGACGGTTCCAGTACATATTTGTAAGAAAACTCTCTAGTTGTGGTAAAACTCTTAAAATACGTAATTAGAGTTTCCAGAAATGATTAAAACCTTGGAAGAACCCCTTGAAATTAAAGTAAATAGATTCTTCCTACATTTCCTGCCGTTTGTAATCACAGACATTACCAGTGGAAAGCCGTGAAATGTCCAGCAAACTGATAATATTTACAACTCCGGGCACTTTAGGGAGCGTTTTCACTTGAATTTGCTTTCAAATATTAGGAATTCTTGTTTATACAGCTGAAAATTTGTGCAGAAAGCCTGTAAGTGAGGACTGAACGCTTATGTTTACAATTGAGGCCGCATTACTCTGGCGACTTTTGTATGACTCTGTTAAAATCCTGACGGTTCCAGTACAAATTTGTAAGAAAACTCTCTAGGTGTGGTAAAACTCTTAAAATACGTAATTAGAGTTTCCAGAAATGATTAAAACCTTGGAAGAACCCCTTGAAATTAAAGTAAATAGATTCTTCCTACATTTCCTGCCGTTTGTTATCACAGACATTACCAGTGGAAAGCCGTGAAATGACCAGCAAACTGATAATATTTACAACTCCGGGCACTTTAGGGAGCGTTTTCACTTGAATTTGCTTTCAAATATTAGGAATTCTTGTTTATACGGCTCAAAATTTGTGCAGAAAGCCTGTAAGTGAGGACTGAACGCTTATGTTTACAATTGAGGCCGCATTACTCTGGCGACTTTTGTATGACTCTGTTAAAATCCTGACGGTTCAAGTACAAATTTGTAAGAAAACTCTCTAGGTGTGGTAAAACTCTTAAAATACGTAATTAGAGTTTCCAGAAATGATTAAAACCTTGGAAGAACCCCTTGAAATTAAAGTAAATAGATTCTTCCTACATTTCCTGCCGTTTGTTATCACAGACATTACCAGTGGAAAGCCGTGAAATGACCAGCAAACTGATAATATTTACAACTCCGGGCACTTTAGGGAGCGTTTTCACTTGAATTTGCTTTCAAATATTAGGAATTCTTGTTTATACAGCTCAAAATTTGTGTAGAAAGCCTGTAAGTGAGGACTGTACTGCTTATGTTTACAATTGAGGTCACATTACTCTGGCGACTTTTGTATGACTCTGTTAAAATCATGACGGTTCCAGTACATATTTGTAAGAAAACTCTCTAGTTGTGGTAAAACTCTTAAAATACATAATTAGAGTTTCCAGAAGTGATTAAAAACTTGGAAGAACCCCTTGAAATTAAAGTAAATATATTCTTCCTACATTTCCTGCCGTTTGTAATCGCAGACATTACCAGTGGAAAGCCGTGAAATGACCAGCAAACTGATAATATTTACAACTCCGGGCACTTTAGGGAGCGTTTTCACTTGAATTTGCTTTCAAATATTAGGAATTCTTGTTTATACAGCTGAAAATTTGTGCAGAAAGCCTGTAAGTGAGGACTGAACTGCTTATGTTTACAATTGAAGTCTCATTACTCTGGCGACTTTTGTATGACTCTGTTAAAATCCTGACGGTTCCAGTACAAATTTGTAAGAAAACTCTCTAGGTGTGGTAAAACTCTTAAAATACGTAATTAGAGTTTCCAGAAATGATTAAAACCTTGGAAGAACCCCTTGAAATTAAAGTAAATAGATTCTTCCTACATTTCCTGCCGTTTGTTATCACAGACATTACCAGTGGAAAGCCGTGAAATGACCAGCAAACTGATAATATTTACAACTCCGGGCACTTTAGGGAGCGTTTTCACTTGAATTTGCTTTCAAATATTAGGAATTCTTGTTTATACGGCTCAAAATTTGTGTAGAAAGCCTTTAAGTGAGGTTTAAACTGTGTATGTTTACAATTGAGGCCCCATTACTCTGGCGACTTTTGTATGACTCTGTTAAAATCCTGACGGTTCCAGTACAAATTTGTAAGAAAACTCTCTAGTTGTGGTAAAACTCTTAAAATACGCAATAGGAGTTTCCAGAAATGATTAAAACCTTGGAAGAACCCCTTGAAATTAAAGTAAATAGATTCTTCCTACATTTCCTGCCGTTTGTAATCACAGACATTACCAGTGGAAAGCCGTGAAATGTCCAGTAAACTGATAATATTTACAACTCCGGGCACTTTAGGGAGCGTTTTCACTTGAATTTGCTTTCAAATATTAGGAATTCTTGTTTATACAGCTGAAAATTTGTGCAGAAAGCCTGTAAGTGAGGACTGAACGCTTATGTTTACAATGGAGGCCGCATTACTCTGGCGACTTTTGTATGACTCTGTTAAAATCCTGACGGTTCCAGTACAAATTTGTAAGAAAACTCTCTAGGTGTGGTAAAACTCTTAAAATACGTAATTAGAGTTTCCAGAAATGATTAAAACCTTGGAAGAACCCCTTGAAATTAAAGTAAATAGATTCTTCCTACATTTCCTGCCGTTTGTTATCACAGACATTACCAGTGGAAAGCCGTGAAATGACCAGCAAACTGATAATATTTACAACTCCGGGCACTTTAGGTAGCGTTTTCACTTGAATTTGCTTTCAAATATTAGGAATTCTTGTTTATACAGCTCAAAATTTGTGTAGAAAGCCTGTAAGTGAGGACTGTACTGCTTATGTTTACAATTGAGGTCTCATTACTCTGGCGACTTTTGTATGACTCTGTTAAAATCATGACGGTTCCAGTACATATTTGTAAGAAAACTCTCTAGTTGTGGTAAAACTCTTAAAATACGTAATTAGAGTTTCCAGAAGTGATTAAAAACTTGGAAGAACCCCTTGAAATTAAAGTAAATATATTCTTCCTACATTTCCTGCCGTTTGTAATCGCAGACATTACCAGTGGAAAGCCGTGAAATGACCAGCAAACTGATAATATTTACAACTCCGGGCACTTTAGGGAGCGTTTTCACTTGAATTTGCTTTCAAATATTAGGAATTCTTGTTTATACAGCTGAAAATTTGTGCAGAAAGCCTGTAAGTGAGGACTGAACTGCTTATGTTTACAATTGAGGTCTCATTACTCTGGCGACTTTTGTATGACTCTGTTAAAATCCTGACGGTTCCAGTACAAATTTGTAAGAAAACTCTCTAGGTGTGGTAAAACTCTTAAAATACGTAATTAGAGTTTCCAGAAATGATTAAAACCTTGGAAGAACCCCTTGAAATTAAAGTAAATAGATTCTTCCTACATTTCCTGCCGTTTGTTATCACAGACATTACCAGTGGAAAGCCGTGAAATGACCAGCAAACTGATAATATTTACAACTCCGGGCACTTTAGGGAGCGTTTTCACTTGAATTTGCTTTCAAATATTAGGAATTCTTGTTTATACGCCTCAAAATTTGTGTAGAAAGCCTTTAAGTGAGGTTTAAACTGTGTATGTTTACAATTGAGGCCCCATTACTCTGGCGACTTTTCTATGAATCTGTTAAAATCCTGACGGTTCCAGTACATATTTGTAAGAAAACTCTCTAGTTGTGGTAAAACTCTTAAAATACGCAATTAGAGTTTCCAGAAATGATTAAAAACTTTGAACAACCCCTTGAAATTAAAGTAAATAGATTCTTCCTACATTTCCTGCCGTTTGTAATCACAGACATTACCAGTGGAAAGCCGGGAAATGACCAGCAAACTGATAATATTTACAACGCTGGGCACTTGAGGGAGCGTTTTCACTTGAATTTGCTTTCAAATATTAGGAATTCTTGTTTATACGGCTCAAAATTTGTGTAGAAAGCCTGTAAGTGATGACTGTAGCTTATGTTTACAATTGAGGCCGCATTACTCTGGCGACTTTTGTATGACTCTGTTAAAATCCTGACGGTTCCAGTACATATTTGTAAGAAAACTCTCTAGTTGTGGTAAAACTCTTAAAATACGTAATTAGAGTTTCCAGAAATGATTAAAACCTTGGAAGAACCCCTTGAAATTAAAGTAAATAGATTCTTCCTACATTTCCTGCCGTTTGTAATCACAGACATTACCAGTGGAAAGCCGTGAAATGTCCAGCAAACTGATAATATTTACAACTCCGGGCACTTTAGGGAGCGTTTTCACTTGAATTTGCTTTCAAATATTAGGAATTCTTGTTTATACAGCTGAAAATTTGTGCAGAAAGCCTGTAAGTGAGGACTGAACGCTTATGTTTACAATTGAGGCCGCATTACTCTGGCGACTTTTGTATGACTCTGTTAAAATCCTGACGGTTCCAGTACAAATTTGTAAGAAAACTCTCTAGGTGTGGTAAAACTCTTAAAATACGTAATTAGAGTTTCCAGAAATGATTAAAACCTTGGAAGAACCCCTTGAAATTAAAGTAAATAGATTCTTCCTACATTTCCTGCCGTTTGTTATCACAGACATTACCAGTGGAAAGCCGTGAAATGACCAGCAAACTGATAATATTTACAACTCCGGGCACTTTAGGGAGCGTTTTCACTTGAATTTGCTTTCAAATATTAGGAATTCTTGTTTATACGGCTCAAAATTTGTGTAGAAAGCCTGTAAGTGATGACTGTAGCTTATGTTTACAATTGAGGCCGCATTACTCTGGCGACTTTTGTATGACTCTGTTAAAATCCTGACGGTTCCAGTACATATTTGTAAGAAAACTCTCTAGTTGTGGTAAAACTCTTAAAATACATAATTAGAGTTTCCAGAAATGATTAAAACCTTGGAAGAACCCCTTGAAATTAAAGTAAATAGATTCTTCCTACATTTCCTGCCGTTTGTAATCACAGACATTACCAGTGGAAAGCCGTGAAATGTCCAGCAAACTGATAATATTTACAACTCCGGGCACTTTAGGGAGCGTTTTCACTTGAATTTGCTTTCAAATATTAGGAATTCTTGTTTATACAGCTGAAAATTTGTGCAGAAAGCCTGTAAGTGAGGACTGAACGCTTATGTTTACAATGGAGGCCGCATTACTCTGGCGACTTTTGTATGACTCTGTTAAAATCCTGACGGTTCCAGTACAAATTTGTAAGAAAACTCTCTAGGTGTGGTAAAACTCTTAAAATACGTAATTAGAGTTTCCAGAAATGATTAAAACCTTGGAAGAACCCCTTGAAATTAAAGTAAATAGATTCTTCCTACATTTCCTGCCGTTTGTTATCACAGACATTACCAGTGGAAAGCCGTGAAATGACCAGCAAACTGATAATATTTACAACTCCGGGCACTTTAGGTAGCGTTTTCACTTGAATTTGCTTTCAAATATTAGGAATTCTTGTTTATACAGCTCAAAATTTGTGTAGAAAGCCTGTAAGTGAGGACTGTACTGCTTATGTTTACAATTGAGGTCTCATTACTCTGGCGACTTTTGTATGACTCTGTTAAAATCATGACGGTTCCAGTACATATTTGTAAGAAAACTCTCTAGTTGTGGTAAAACTCTTAAAATACGTAATTAGAGTTTCCAGAAGTGATTAAAAACTTGGAAGAACCCCTTGAAATTAAAGTAAATATATTCTTCCTACATTTCCTGCCGTTTGTAATCGCAGACATTACCAGTGGAAAGCCGTGAAATGACCAGCAAACTGATAATATTTACAACTCCGGGCACTTTAGGGAGCGTTTTCACTTGAATTTGCTTTCAAATATTAGGAATTCTTGTTTATACAGCTGAAAATTTGTGCAGAAAGCCTGTAAGTGAGGACTGAACTGCTTATGTTTACAATTGAGGTCTCATTACTCTGGCGACTTTTGTATGACTCTGTTAAAATCCTGACGGTTCCAGTACAAATTTGTAAGAAAATTCTCTAGGTGTGGTAAAACTCTTAAAATACGTAATTAGAGTTTCCAGAAATGATTAAAACCTTGGAAGAACCCCTTGAAATTAAAGTAAATAGATTCTTCCTACATTTCCTGCCGTTTGTTATCACAGACATTACCAGTGGAAAGCCGTGAAATGACCAGCAAACTGATAATATTTACAACTCCGGGCACTTTAGGGAGCGTTTTCACTTGAATTTGCTTTCAAATATTAGGAATTCTTGTTTATACGGCTCAAAATTTGTGTAGAAAGCCTTTAAGTGAGGTTTAAACTGTGTATGTTTACAATTGAGGCCCCATTACTCTGGCGACTTTTCTATGACTCTGTTAAAATCCTGACGGTTCCAGTACATATTTGTAAGAAAACTCTCTAGTTGTGGTAAAACTCTTAAAATACGCAATTAGAGTTTCCAGAAATGATTAAAACCTTGGAAGAACCCCTTGAAATTAAAGTAAATAGATTCTTCCTACATTTCCTGCCGTTTGTAATCACAGACATTACCAGTGGAAAGCCGTGAAATGTCCAGCAAACTGATAATATTTACAACTCCGGGCACTTTAGGGAGCGTTTTCACTTGAATTTGCTTTCAAATATTAGGAATTCTTGTTTATACAGCTGAAAATTTGTGCAGAAAGCCTGTAAGTGAGGACTGAACGCTTATGTTTACAATTGAGTCCGCATTACTCTGGCGACTTTTGTATGACTCTGTTAAAATCCTGACGGTTCCAGTACAAATTTGTAAGAAAACTCTCTAGGTGTGGTAAAACTCTTAAAATACGTAATTAGAGTTTCCAGAAATGATTAAAACCTTGGAAGAACCCCTTGAAATTAAAGTAAATAGATTCTTCCTACATTTCCTGCCGTTTGTTATCACAGACATTACCAGTGGAAAGCCGTGAAATGACCAGCAAACTGATAATATTTACAACTCCGGGCACTTTAGGGAGCGTTTTCACTTGAATTTGCTTTCAAATATTAGGAATTCTTGTTTATACGGCTCAAAATTTGTGCAGAAAGCCTGTAAGTGAGGACTGAACGCTTATGTTTACAATTGAGGCCGCATTACTCTGGCGACTTTTGTATGACTCTGTTAAAATCCTGACGGTTCAAGTACAAATTTGTAAGAAAACTCTCTAGGTGTGGTAAAACTCTTAAAATACGTAATTAGAGTTTCCAGAAATGATTAAAACCTTGGAAGAACCCCTTGAAATTAAAGTAAATAGATTCTTCCTACATTTCCTGCCGTTTGTTATCACAGACATTACCAGTGGAAAGCCGTGAAATGACCAGCAAACTGATAATATTTACAACTCCGGGCACTTTAGGGAGCGTTTTCACTTGAATTTGCTTTCAAATATTAGGAATTCTTGTTTATACAGCTCAAAATTTGTGTAGAAAGCCTGTAAGTGAGGACTGTACTGCTTATGTTTACAATTGAGGTCACATTACTCTGGCGACTTTTGTATGACTCTGTTAAAATCATGACGGTTCCAGTACATATTTGTAAGAAAACTCTCTAGTTGTGGTAAAACTCTTAAAATACATAATTAGAGTTTCCAGAAGTGATTAAAAACTTGGAAGAACCCCTTGAAATTAAAGTAAATATATTCTTCCTACATTTCCTGCCGTTTGTAATCGCAGACATTACCAGTGGAAAGCCGTGAAATGACCAGCAAACTGATAATATTTACAACTCCGGGCACTTTAGGGAGCGTTTTCACTTGAATTTGCTTTCAAATATTAGGAATTCTTGTTTATACAGCTGAAAATTTGTGCAGAAAGCCTGTAAGTGAGGACTGAACTGCTTATGTTTACAATTGAAGTCTCATTACTCTGGCGACTTTTGTATGACTCTGTTAAAATCCTGACGGTTCCAGTACAAATTTGTAAGAAAACTCTCTAGGTGTGGTAAAACTCTTAAAATACGTAATTAGAGTTTCCAGAAATGATTAAAACCTTGGAAGAACCCCTTGAAATTAAAGTAAATAGATTCTTCCTACATTTCCTGCCGTTTGTTATCACAGACATTACCAGTGGAAAGCCGTGAAATGACCAGCAAACTGATAATATTTACAACTCCGGGCACTTTAGGGAGCGTTTTCACTTGAATTTGCTTTCAAATATTAGGAATTCTTGTTTATACGGCTCAAAATTTGTGTAGAAAGCCTTTAAGTGAGGTTTAAACTGTGTATGTTTACAATTGAGGCCCCATTACTCTGGCGACTTTTGTATGACTCTGTTAAAATCCTGACGGTTCCAGTACAAATTTGTAAGAAAACTCTCTAGTTGTGGTAAAACTCTTAAAATACGCAATAGGAGTTTCCAGAAATGATTAAAACCTTGGAAGAACCCCTTGAAATTAAAGTAAATAGATTCTTCCTACATTTCCTGCCGTTTGTAATCACAGACATTACCAGTGGAAAGCCGTGAAATGTCCAGTAAACTGATAATATTTACAACTCCGGGCACTTTAGGGAGCGTTTTCACTTGAATTTGCTTTCAAATATTAGGAATTCTTGTTTATACAGCTGAAAATTTGTGCAGAAAGCCTGTAAGTGAGGACTGAACGCTTATGTTTACAATGGAGGCCGCATTACTCTGGCGACTTTTGTATGACTCTGTTAAAATCCTGACGGTTCCAGTACAAATTTGTAAGAAAACTCTCTAGGTGTGGTAAAACTCTTAAAATACGTAATTAGAGTTTCCAGAAATGATTAAAACCTTGGAAGAACCCCTTGAAATTAAAGTAAATAGATTCTTCCTACATTTCCTGCCGTTTGTTATCACAGACATTACCAGTGGAAAGCCGTGAAATGACCAGCAAACTGATAATATTTACAACTCCGGGCACTTTAGGTAGCGTTTTCACTTGAATTTGCTTTCAAATATTAGGAATTCTTGTTTATACAGCTCAAAATTTGTGTAGAAAGCCTGTAAGTGAGGACTGTACTGCTTATGTTTACAATTGAGGTCTCATTACTCTGGCGACTTTTGTATGACTCTGTTAAAATCATGACGGTTCCAGTACATATTTGTAAGAAAACTCTCTAGTTGTGGTAAAACTCTTAAAATACGTAATTAGAGTTTCCAGAAGTGATTAAAAACTTGGAAGAACCCCTTGAAATTAAAGTAAATATATTCTTCCTACATTTCCTGCCGTTTGTAATCGCAGACATTACCAGTGGAAAGCCGTGAAATGACCAGCAAACTGATAATATTTACAACTCCGGGCACTTTAGGGAGCGTTTTCACTTGAATTTGCTTTCAAATATTAGGAATTCTTGTTTATACAGCTGAAAATTTGTGCAGAAAGCCTGTAAGTGAGGACTGAACTGCTTATGTTTACAATTGAGGTCTCATTACTCTGGCGACTTTTGTATGACTCTGTTAAAATCCTGACGGTTCCAGTACAAATTTGTAAGAAAACTCTCTAGGTGTGGTAAAACTCTTAAAATACGTAATTAGAGTTTCCAGAAATGATTAAAACCTTGGAAGAACCCCTTGAAATTAAAGTAAATAGATTCTTCCTACATTTCCTGCCGTTTGTTATCACAGACATTACCAGTGGAAAGCCGTGAAATGACCAGCAAACTGATAATATTTACAACTCCGGGCACTTTAGGGAGCGTTTTCACTTGAATTTGCTTTCAAATATTAGGAATTCTTGTTTATACGCCTCAAAATTTGTGTAGAAAGCCTTTAAGTGAGGTTTAAACTGTGTATGTTTACAATTGAGGCCCCATTACTCTGGCGACTTTTCTATGAATCTGTTAAAATCCTGACGGTTCCAGTACATATTTGTAAGAAAACTCTCTAGTTGTGGTAAAACTCTTAAAATACGCAATTAGAGTTTCCAGAAATGATTAAAAACTTTGAACAACCCCTTGAAATTAAAGTAAATAGATTCTTCCTACATTTCCTGCCGTTTGTAATCACAGACATTACCAGTGGAAAGCCGGGAAATGACCAGCAAACTGATAATATTTACAACGCTGGGCACTTGAGGGAGCGTTTTCACTTGAATTTGCTTTCAAATATTAGGAATTCTTGTTTATACGGCTCAAAATTTGTGTAGAAAGCCTGTAAGTGATGACTGTAGCTTATGTTTACAATTGAGGCCGCATTACTCTGGCGACTTTTGTATGACTCTGTTAAAATCCTGACGGTTCCAGTACATATTTGTAAGAAAACTCTCTAGTTGTGGTAAAACTCTTAAAATACGTAATTAGAGTTTCCAGAAATGATTAAAACCTTGGAAGAACCCCTTGAAATTAAAGTAAATAGATTCTTCCTACATTTCCTGCCGTTTGTAATCACAGACATTACCAGTGGAAAGCCGTGAAATGTCCAGCAAACTGATAATATTTACAACTCCGGGCACTTTAGGGAGCGTTTTCACTTGAATTTGCTTTCAAATATTAGGAATTCTTGTTTATACAGCTGAAAATTTGTGCAGAAAGCCTGTAAGTGAGGACTGAACGCTTATGTTTACAATTGAGGCCGCATTACTCTGGCGACTTTTGTATGACTCTGTTAAAATCCTGACGGTTCCAGTACAAATTTGTAAGAAAACTCTCTAGGTGTGGTAAAACTCTTAAAATACGTAATTAGAGTTTCCAGAAATGATTAAAACCTTGGAAGAACCCCTTGAAATTAAAGTAAATAGATTCTTCCTACATTTCCTGCCGTTTGTTATCACAGACATTACCAGTGGAAAGCCGTGAAATGACCAGCAAACTGATAATATTTACAACTCCGGGCACTTTAGGGAGCGTTTTCACTTGAATTTGCTTTCAAATATTAGGAATTCTTGTTTATACGGCTCAAAATTTGTGTAGAAAGCCTGTAAGTGATGACTGTAGCTTATGTTTACAATTGAGGCCGCATTACTCTGGCGACTTTTGTATGACTCTGTTAAAATCCTGACGGTTCCAGTACATATTTGTAAGAAAACTCTCTAGTTGTGGTAAAACTCTTAAAATACATAATTAGAGTTTCCAGAAATGATTAAAACCTTGGAAGAACCCCTTGAAATTAAAGTAAATAGATTCTTCCTACATTTCCTGCCGTTTGTAATCACAGACATTACCAGTGGAAAGCCGTGAAATGTCCAGCAAACTGATAATATTTACAACTCCGGGCACTTTAGGGAGCGTTTTCACTTGAATTTGCTTTCAAATATTAGGAATTCTTGTTTATACAGCTGAAAATTTGTGCAGAAAGCCTGTAAGTGAGGACTGAACGCTTATGTTTACAATGGAGGCCGCATTACTCTGGCGACTTTTGTATGACTCTGTTAAAATCCTGACGGTTCCAGTACAAATTTGTAAGAAAACTCTCTAGGTGTGGTAAAACTCTTAAAATACGTAATTAGAGTTTCCAGAAATGATTAAAACCTTGGAAGAACCCCTTGAAATTAAAGTAAATAGATTCTTCCTACATTTCCTGCCGTTTGTTATCACAGACATTACCAGTGGAAAGCCGTGAAATGACCAGCAAACTGATAATATTTACAACTCCGGGCACTTTAGGTAGCGTTTTCACTTGAATTTGCTTTCAAATATTAGGAATTCTTGTTTATACAGCTCAAAATTTGTGTAGAAAGCCTGTAAGTGAGGACTGTACTGCTTATGTTTACAATTGAGGTCTCATTACTCTGGCGACTTTTGTATGACTCTGTTAAAATCATGACGGTTCCAGTACATATTTGTAAGAAAACTCTCTAGTTGTGGTAAAACTCTTAAAATACGTAATTAGAGTTTCCAGAAGTGATTAAAAACTTGGAAGAACCCCTTGAAATTAAAGTAAATATATTCTTCCTACATTTCCTGCCGTTTGTAATCGCAGACATTACCAGTGGAAAGCCGTGAAATGACCAGCAAACTGATAATATTTACAACTCCGGGCACTTTAGGGAGCGTTTTCACTTGAATTTGCTTTCAAATATTAGGAATTCTTGTTTATACAGCTGAAAATTTGTGCAGAAAGCCTGTAAGTGAGGACTGAACTGCTTATGTTTACAATTGAGGTCTCATTACTCTGGCGACTTTTGTATGACTCTGTTAAAATCCTGACGGTTCCAGTACAAATTTGTAAGAAAATTCTCTAGGTGTGGTAAAACTCTTAAAATACGTAATTAGAGTTTCCAGAAATGATTAAAACCTTGGAAGAACCCCTTGAAATTAAAGTAAATAGATTCTTCCTACATTTCCTGCCGTTTGTTATCACAGACATTACCAGTGGAAAGCCGTGAAATGACCAGCAAACTGATAATATTTACAACTCCGGGCACTTTAGGGAGCGTTTTCACTTGAATTTGCTTTCAAATATTAGGAATTCTTGTTTATACGGCTCAAAATTTGTGTAGAAAGCCTTTAAGTGAGGTTTAAACTGTGTATGTTTACAATTGAGGCCCCATTACTCTGGCGACTTTTCTATGACTCTGTTAAAATCCTGACGGTTCCAGTACATATTTGTAAGAAAACTCTCTAGTTGTGGTAAAACTCTTAAAATACGCAATTAGAGTTTCCAGAAATGATTAAAAACTTTGAACAACCCCTTGAAATTAAAGTAAATAGATTCTTCCTACATTTCCTGCCGTTTGTAATCACAGACATTACCAGTGGAAAGCCGGGAAATGACCAGCAAACTGATAATATTTACAACGCTGGGCACTTGAGGGAGCGTTTTCACTTGAATTTGCTTTCAAATATTAGGAATTCTTGTTTATACAGCTCAAAATTTGTGTAGAAAGCCTGTAAGTGAGGACTGTACTGCTTATGTTTACAATTGAGACTGCATTACTCTGGCGACTTTTGTATGACTCTGTTAAAATCATGACGGTTCCAGTACATATTTGCAAGAAAACTCTCTAGTTGTGTTAAAACTCTTAAAATACGTAATTAGAGTTTCCAGAAATGATTAAAACCTTGGAAGAACCCCTTGAAATTAAAGTAAATAGATTCTTCCTACATTTCCTGCCGTTTGTAATCACAGACATTACCAGTGGAAAGCCGTGAAATGACCAGCAAACTGATAATATTTACAACTCCGGGCACTTTAGGGAGCGTTTTCACTTGAATTTGCTTTCAAATATTAGGAATTCTTGTTTATACAGCTCAAAATTTGTGCAGAAAGCCTCTAAGTGAGGACTGTACTGCTTATGTTTACAATTGAGGTCGCATTACTCTGGCGACTTTTCTATGACTCTGTTAAAATCCTGACGGTTCCAGTACAAATGTGTAAGAAAACTCTCTAGTTGTGGTAAAACTCTTAAAATACGTAATTAGAGTTTCCAGAAATGATTAAAACCTTGGAAGAACCCCTTGAAATTAAAGTAAATAGATTCTTCCTACATTTCCTGCCGTTTGTAATCACAGACATTACCAGTGGAAAGCCGTGAAATGACCAGCAAACTGATAATATTTACAACTCTGGGCACTTTAGGGAGCGTTTTCACTTGACTTTGCTTTCAAATATTAGGAATTCTTGTTTATACAGCTCAAAATTTGTGCAGAAAGCCTGTAAGTGAGGACTGTACTGCTTATGTTTACAATTGAGGCCGCATTACTCTGGCGACTTTTGTATGACTCTGTTAAAATCCTGACGGTTCCAGTACAAATTTGTAAGAAAACTCTCTAGTTGTGGTAAAACTCTTAAAATACGCAATAGGAGTTTCCAGAAATGATTAAAAACTTGGAAGAACCCCTTGAAATTAAAGTAAATAGATTCTTCCTACATTTCCTGCCGTTTGTAATCACAGACATTACCAGTGGAAATCCGGGAAATGACCAGCAAACTGATAATATTTACAACGCTGGGCACTTGAGGGAGCGTTTTCACTTGAATTTGCTTTCAAATATTAGGAATTCTTGTTTATACAGCTCAAAATTTGTGCAGAAAGCCTCTAAGTGAGGACTGTACTGCTTATGTTTACAATTGAGGTCGCATTACTCTGGCGACTTTTCTATGACTCTGTTAAAATCCTGACGGTTCCAGTACAAATTTGTAAGAAAACTCTCTAGTTGTGGTAAAACTCTTAAAATACGTAATTAGAGTTTCCAGAAATGATTAAAACCTTGGAAGAACCCCTTGAAATTAAAGTAAATAGATTCTTCCTACATTTCCTGCCGTTTGTAATCACAGACATTACCAGTGGAAAGCCGTGAAATGACCAGCAAACTGATAATATTTACAACTCTGGGCACTTTAGGGAGCGTTTTCACTTGAATTTGCTTTCAAATATTAGGAATTCTTGTTTATACAGCTCATAATTTTTGTAGAAAGCCTGTAAGTGAGGTTTAAACTGCGTATGTTTACAATTGAGGCCCCATTACTCTGGCGACTATTGTATGACTCTGTTAAAATCCTTACGGTCCCAGTACATATTTGTAAGAAAACTCTCTAGTTGTGGTAAAACTCTTAAAATACGCAATTAGAGTTTCCAGAAATGATTAAAATCTTGGAAGAACCCCTTGAAATTAAAGTAAATGGATTCTTCCTACATTTCCTGCCGTTTGTTATCACAGACATTACCAATGGAAAGCCGTGAAATGACCAGCAAACTGATAATATTTAAAACTCCGGGCACTTTAGGGAGCGTTTTCACTTGAATTTGCTTTCAAATATTAGGAATTCTTGTTTATACAGCTCAAAATTTGTGTAGAAAGCCTGTAAGTGATGACTGTAGCTTATGTTTACAATTGAGGCCGCATTACTCTGGCGACTTTTGTATGACTCTGTTAAAATCCTGACGGTTCCAGTACATATTTGTAAGAAAACTCTCTAGTTGTGGTAAAACTCTTAAAATACGTAATTAGAGTTTCCAGAAATGATTAAAACCTTGGAAGAACCCCTTGAAATTAAAGTAAATAGATTCTTCCTACATTTCCTGCCGTTTGTAATCACAGACATTACCAGTGGAAAGCCGTGAAATGTCCAGCAAACTGATAATATTTACAACTCCGGGCACTTTAGGGAGCGTTTTCACTTGAATTTGCTTTCAAATATTAGGAATTCTTGTTTATACAGCTGAAAATTTGTGCAGAAAGCCTGTAAGTGAGGACTGAACGCTTATGTTTACAATTGAGGCCGCATTACTCTGGCGACTTTTGTATGACTCTGTTAAAATCCTGACGGTTCCAGTACAAATTTGTAAGAAAACTCTCTAGGTGTGGTAAAACTCTTAAAATACATAATTAGAGTTTCCAGAAGTGATTAAAAACTTGGAAGAACCCCTTGAAATTAAAGTAAATATATTCTTCCTACATTTCCTGCCGTTTGTAATCGCAGACATTACCAGTGGAAAGCCGTGAAATGACCAGCAAACTGATAATATTTACAACTCCGGGCACTTTAGGGAGCGTTTTCACTTGAATTTGCTTTCAAATATTAGGAATTCTTGTTTATACAGCTGAAAATTTGTGCAGAAAGCCTGTAAGTGAGGACTGAACTGCTTATGTTTACAATTGAAGTCTCATTACTCTGGCGACTTTTGTATGACTCTGTTAAAATCCTGACGGTTCCAGTACAAATTTGTAAGAAAACTCTCTAGGTGTGGTAAAACTCTTAAAATACGTAATTAGAGTTTCCAGAAATGATTAAAACCTTGGAAGAACCCCTTGAAATTAAAGTAAATAGATTCTTCCTACATTTCCTGCCGTTTGTTATCACAGACATTACCAGTGGAAAGCCGTGAAATGACCAGCAAACTGATAATATTTACAACTCCGGGCACTTTAGGGAGCGTTTTCACTTGAATTTGCTTTCAAATATTAGGAATTCTTGTTTATACGGCTCAAAATTTGTGTAGAAAGCCTTTAAGTGAGGTTTAAACTGTGTATGTTTACAATTGAGGCCCCATTACTCTGGCGACTTTTGTATGACTCTGTTAAAATCCTGACGGTTCCAGTACAAATTTGTAAGAAAACTCTCTAGTTGTGGTAAAACTCTTAAAATACGCAATAGGAGTTTCCAGAAATGATTAAAAACTTGGAAGAACCCCTTGAAATTAAAGTAAATAGATTCTTCCTACATTTCCTGCCGTTTGTAATCACAGACATTACCAGTGGAAAGCCGGGAAATGACCAGCAAACTGATAATATTTACAACGCTGGGCACTTGAGGGAGCGTTTTCACTTGAATTTGCTTTCAAATATTAGGAATTCTTGTTTATACAGCTCAAAATTTGTGCAGAAAGCCTCTAAGTGAGGACTGTACTGCTTATGTTTACAATTGAGGTCGCATTACTCTGGCGACTTTTCTATGACTCTGTTAAAATCCTGACGGTTCCAGTACAAATTTGTAAGAAAACTCTCTAGTTGTGGTAAAACTCTTAAAATACGTAATTAGAGTTTCCAGAAATGATTAAAACCTTGGAAGAACCCCTTGAAATTAAAGTAAATAGATTCTTCCTACATTTCCTGCCGTTTGTAATCACAGACATTACCAGTGGAAAGCCGTGAAATGACCAGCAAACTGAAAATATTTACAACTCTGGGCACTTTAGGGAGCGTTTTCACTTGAATTTGCTTTCAAATATTAGGAATTCTTGTTTATACAGCTGAAAATTTGTGCAGAAAGGCTGTAAGTGAGGACTGAACGCTTATGTTTACAATTGAGGCCGCATTACTCTGGCGACTTTTGTATGACTCTGTTAAAATCCTGACGGTTCCAGTACAAATTTGTAAGAAAACTCTCTAGGTGTGGTAAAACTCTTAAAATACGTAATTAGAGTTTCCAGAAATGATTAAAACCTTGGAAGAACCCCTTGAAATTAAAGTAAATAGATTCTTCCTACATTTCCTGCCGTTTGTTATCACAGACATTACCAGTGGAAAGCCGTGAAATGACCAGCAAACTGATAATATTTACAACTCCGGGCACTTTAGGGAGCGTTTTCACTTGAATTTGCTTTCAAATATTAGGAATTCTTGTTTATACGGCTCAAAATTTGTGTAGAAAGCCTGTAAGTGATGACTGTAGCTTATGTTTACAATTGAGGCCGCATTACTCTGGCGACTTTTGTATGACTCTGTTAAAATCCTGACGGTTCCAGTACATATTTGTAAGAAAACTCTCTAGTTGTGGTAAAACTCTTAAAATACGTAATTAGAGTTTCCAGAAATGATTAAAACCTTGGAAGAACCCCTTGAAATTAAAGTAAATAGATTCTTCCTACATTTCCTGCCGTTTGTAATCACAGACATTACCAGTGGAAAGCCGTGAAATGACCAGCAAACTGAAAATATTTACAACTCTGGGCACTTTAGGGAGCGTTTTCACTTGAATTTGCTTTCAAATATTAGGAATTCTTGTTTATACAGCAGAAAATTTGTGCAGAAAGGCTGTAAGTGAGGACTGAACGCTTATGTTTACAATTGAGGCCGCATTACTCTGGCGACTTTTGTATGACTCTGTTAAAATCCTGACGGTTCCAGTACAAATTTGTAAGAAAACTCTCTAGGTGTGGTAAAACTCTTAAAATACGTAATTAGAGTTTCCAGAAATGATTAAAACCTTGGAAGAACCCCTTGAAATTAAAGTAAATAGATTCTTCCTACATTTCCTGCCGTTTGTTATCACAGACATTACCAGTGGAAAGCCGTGAAATGACCAGCAAACTGATAATATTTACAACTCCGGGCACTTTAGGGAGCGTTTTCACTTGAATTTGCTTTCAAATATTAGGAATTCTTGTTTATACGGCTCAAAATTTGTGTAGAAAGCCTGTAAGTGATGACTGTAGCTTATGTTTACAATTGAGGCCGCATTACTCTGGCGACTTTTGTATGACTCTGTTAAAATCCTGACGGTTACAGTACATATTTGTAAGAAAACTCTCTAGTTGTGGTAAAACTCTTAAAATACGTAATTAGAGTTTCCACAAATGATTAAAACCTTGGAAGAACCCCTTGAAATTAAAGTAAATAGATTCTTCCTACATTTCCTGCCGTTTGTAATCACAGACATTACCAGTGGAAAGCCGTGAAATGTCCAGCAAACTGATAATATTTACAACTCCGGGCACTTTAGGGAGCGTTTTCACTTGAATTTGCTTTCAAATATTAGGAATTCTTGTTTATACAGCTGAAAATTTGTGCAGAAAGGCTGTAAGTGAGGACTGAACGCTTATGTTTACAATTGAGGCCGCATTACTCTGGCGACTTTTGTATGACTCTGTTAAAATCCTGACGGTTCCAGTACAAATTTGTAAGAAAACTCTCTAGGTGTGGTAAAACTCTTAAAATACGTAATTAGAGTTTCCAGAAATGATTAAAACCTTGGAAGAACCCCTTGAAATTAAAGTAAATAGATTCTTCCTACATTTCCTGCCGTTTGTTATCACAGACATTACCAGTGGAAAGCCGTGAAATGACCAGCAAACTGATAATATTTACAACTCCGGGCACTTTAGGGAGCGTTTTCACTTGAATTTGCTTTCAAATATTAGGAATTCTTGTTTATACGGCTCAAAATTTGTGTAGAAAGCCTTTAAGTGAGGTTTAAACTGTGTATGTTTACAATTGAGGCCCCATTACTCTGGCGACTTTTGTATGACTCTGTTAAAATCCTGGCGGTTCCAGTACAAATTTGTAAGAAAACTCTCTAGTTGTGGTAAAACTCTTAAAATACGCAATAGGAGTTTCCAGAAATGATTAAAAACTTGGAAGAACCCCTTGAAATTAAAGTAAATAGATTCTTCCTACATTTCCTGCCGTTTGTAATCACAGACATTACCAGTGGAAAGCCGGGAAATGACCAGCAAACTGATAATATTTACAACGCTGGGCACTTGAGGGAGCGTTTTCACTTGAATTTGCTTTCAAATATTAGGAATTCTTGTTTATACAGCTCAAAATTAGTGCAGAAAGCCTCTAAGTGAGGACTGTACTGCTTATGTTTACAATTGAGGTCGCATTACTCTGGCGACTTTTGTATGACTCTGTTAAAATCCTGACGGTTCCAGTACAAATTTGTAAGAAAACTCTCTAGGTGTGGTAAAACTCTTAAAATACGTAATTAGAGTTTCCAGAAATGATTAAAACCTTGGAAGAACCCCTTGAAATTAAAGTAAATAGATTCTTCCTACATTTCCTGCCGTTTGTAATCACAGACATTACCAGTGGAAAGCCGGGAAATGACCAGCAAACTGATAATATTTACAACGCTGGGCACTTTAGGGAGCGTTTTCACTTGAATTTGCTTTCAAATATTAGGAATTCTTGTTTATACAGCTGAAAATTTGTGCAGAAAGGCTGTAAGTGAGGACTGAACGCTTATGTTTACAATTGAGGCCGCATTACTCTGGCGACTTTTGTATGACTCTGTTAAAATCCTGACGGTTCCAGTACAAATTTGTAAGAAAACTCTCTAGGTGTGGTAAAACTCTTAAAATACGTAAGTAGAGTTTCCAGAAATGATTAAAACCTTGGAAGAACCCCTTGAAATTAAAGTAAATAGATTCTTCCTACATTTCCTGCCGTTTGTTATCACAGACATTACCAGTGGAAAGCCGTGAAATGACCAGCAAACTGATAATATTTACAACTCCGGGCACTTTAGGGAGCGTTTTCACTTGAATTTGCTTTCAAATATTAGGAATTCTTGTTTATACGGCTCAAAATTTGTGTAGAAAGCCTGTAAGTGATGACTGTAGCTTATGTTTACAATTGAGGCCGCATTACTCTGGCGACTTTTGTATGACTCTGTTAAAATCCTGACGGTTCCAGTACATATTTGTAAGAAAACTCTCTAGTTGTGGTAAAACTCTTAAAATACGTAATTAGAGTTTCCAGAAATGATTAAAACCTTGGAAGAACCCCTTGAAATTAAAGTAAATAGATTCTTCCTACATTTCCTGCCGTTTGTAATCACAGACATTACCAGTGGAAAGCCGTGAAATGACCAGCAAACTGAAAATATTTACAACTCTGGGCACTTTAGGGAGCGTTTTCACTTGAATTTGCTTTCAAATATTAGGAATTCTTGTTTATACAGCAGAAAATTTGTGCAGAAAGGCTGTAAGTGAGGACTGAACGCTTATGTTTACAATTGAGGCCGCATTACTCTGGCGACTTTTGTATGACTCTGTTAAAATCCTGACGGTTCCAGTACAAATTTGTAAGAAAACTCTCTAGGTGTGGTAAAACTCTTAAAATACGTAATTAGAGTTTCCAGAAATGATTAAAACCTTGGAAGAACCCCTTGAAATTAAAGTAAATAGATTCTTCCTACATTTCCTGCCGTTTGTTATCACAGACATTACCAGTGGAAAGCCGTGAAATGACCAGCAAACTGATAATATTTACAACTCCGGGCACTTTAGGGAGCGTTTTCACTTGAATTTGCTTTCAAATATTAGGAATTCTTGTTTATACGGCTCAAAATTTGTGTAGAAAGCCTGTAAGTGATGACTGTAGCTTATGTTTACAATTGAGGCCGCATTACTCTGGCGACTTTTGTATGACTCTGTTAAAATCCTGACGGTTACAGTACATATTTGTAAGAAAACTCTCTAGTTGTGGTAAAACTCTTAAAATACGTAATTAGAGTTTCCACAAATGATTAAAACCTTGGAAGAACCCCTTGAAATTAAAGTAAATAGATTCTTCCTACATTTCCTGCCGTTTGTAATCACAGACATTACCAGTGGAAAGCCGTGAAATGTCCAGCAAACTGATAATATTTACAACTCCGGGCAATTTAGGGAGCGTTTTCACTTGAATTTGCTTTCAAATATTAGGAATTCTTGTTTATACAGCTGAAAATTTGTGCAGAAAGGCTGTAAATGAGGACTGAACGCTTATGTTTACAATTGAGGCCGCATTACTCTGGCGACTTTTGTATGACTCTGTTAAAATCCTGACGGTTCCAGTACAAATTTGTAAGAAAACTCTCTAGGTGTGGTAAAACTCTTAAAATACGTAATTAGAGTTTCCAGAAATGATTAAAACCTTGGAAGAACCCCTTGAAATTAAAGTAAATAGATTCTTCCTACATTTCCTGCCGTTTGTTATCACAGACATTACCAGTGGAAAGCCGTGAAATGACCAGCAAACTGATAATATTTACAACTCCGGGCACTTTAGGGAGCGTTTTCACTTGAATTTGCTTTCAAATATTAGGAATTCTTGTTTATACGGCTCAAAATTTGTGTAGAAAGCCTTTAAGTGAGGTTTAAACTGTGTATGTTTACAATTGAGGCCCCATTACTCTGGCGACTTTTGTATGACTCTGTTAAAATCCTGGCGGTTCCAGTACAAATTTGTAAGAAAACTCTCTAGTTGTGGTAAAACTCTTAAAATACGCAATAGGAGTTTCCAGAAATGATTAAAAACTTGGAAGAACCCCTTGAAATTAAAGTAAATAGATTCTTCCTACATTTCCTGCCGTTTGTAATCACAGACATTACCAGTGGAAAGCCGGGAAATGACCAGCAAACTGATAATATTTACAACGCTGGGCACTTGAGGGAGCGTTTTCACTTGAATTTGCTTTCAAATATTAGGAATTCTTGTTTATACAGCTCAAAATTTGTGCAGAAAGCCTCTAAGTGAGGACTGTACTGCTTATGTTTACAATTGAGGTCGCATTACTCTGGCGACTTTTCTATGACTCTGTTAAAATCCTGACGGTTCCAGTACAAATTTGTAAGAAAACTCTCTAGTTGTGGTAAAACTCTTAAAATACGTAATTAGAGTTTCCAGAAATGATTAAAACCTTGGAAGAACCCCTTGAAATTAAAGTAAATAGATTCTTCCTACATTTCCTGCCGTTTGTAATCACAGACATTACCAGTGGAAAGCCGTGAAATGACCAGCAAACTGAAAATATTTACAACTCTGGGCACTTTAGGGAGCGTTTTCACTTGAATTTGCTTTCAAATATTAGGAATTCTTGTTTATACAGCTGAAAATTTGTGCAGAAAGGCTGTAAGTGAGGACTGAACGCTTATGTTTACAATTGAGGCCGCATTACTCTGGCGACTTTTGTATGACTCTGTTAAAATCCTGACGGTTCCAGTACAAATTTGTAAGAAAACTCTCTAGGTGTGGTAAAACTCTTAAAATACGTAATTAGAGTTTCCAGAAATGATTAAAACGTTGGAAGAACCCCTTGAAATTAAAGTAAATAGATTCTTCCTACATTTCCTGCCGTTTGTTATCACAGACATTACCAGTGGAAAGCCGTGAAATGACCAGCAAACTGATAATATTTACAACTCCGGGCACTTTAGGGAGCGTTTTCACTTGAATTTGCTTTCAAATATTAGGAATTCTTGTTTATACGGCTCAAAATTTGTGTAGAAAGCCTGTAAGTGATGACTGTAGCTTATGTTTACAATTGAGGCCGCATTACTCTGGCGACTTTTGTATGACTCTGTTAAAATCCTGACGGTTCCAGTACATATTTGTAAGAAAACTCTCTAGTTGTGGTAAAACTCTTAAAATACGTAATTAGAGTTTCCAGAAATGATTAAAACCTTGGAAGAACCCCTTGAAATTAAAGTAAATAGATTCTTCCTACATTTCCTGCCGTTTGTAATCACAGACATTACCAGTGGAAAGCCGTGAAATGACCAGCAAACTGAAAATATTTACAACTCTGGGCACTTTAGGGAGCGTTTTCACTTGAATTTGCTTTCAAATATTAGGAATTCTTGTTTATACGGCTCAAAATTTGTGTAGAAAGCCTGTAAGTGATGACTGTAGCTTATGTTTACAATTGAGGCCGCATTACTCTGGCGACTTTTGTATGACTCTGTTAAAATCCTGACGGTTCCAGTACATATTTGTAAGAAAACTCTCTAGTTGTGGTAAAACTCTTAAAATACGTAATTAGAGTTTCCAGAAATGATTAAAACCTTGGAAGAACCCCTTGAAATTAAAGTAAATAGATTCTTCCTACATTTCCTGCCGTTTGTAATCACAGACATTACCAGTGGAAAGCCGTGAAATGACCAGCAAACTGAAAATATTTACAACTCTGGGCACTTTAGGGAGCGTTTTCACTTGAATTTGCTTTCAAATATTAGGAATTCTTGTTTATACAGCAGAAAATTTGTGCAGAAAGGCTGTAAGTGAGGACTGAACGCTTATGTTTACAATTGAGGCCGCATTACTCTGGCGACTTTTGTATGACTCTGTTAAAATCCTGACGGTTCCAGTACAAATTTGTAAGAAAACTCTCTAGGTGTGGTAAAACTCTTAAAATACGTAATTAGAGTTTCCAGAAATGATTAAAACCTTGGAAGAACCCCTTGAAATTAAAGTAAATAGATTCTTCCTACATTTCCTGCCGTTTGTTATCACAGACATTACCAGTGGAAAGCCGTGAAATGACCAGCAAACTGATAATATTTACAACTCCGGGCACTTTAGGGAGCGTTTTCACTTGAATTTGCTTTCAAATATTAGGAATTCTTGTTTATACGGCTCAAAATTTGTGTAGAAAGCCTGTAAGTGATGACTGTAGCTTATGTTTACAATTGAGGCCGCATTACTCTGGCGACTTTTGTATGACTCTGTTAAAATCCTGACGGTTACAGTACATATTTGTAAGAAAACTCTCTAGTTGTGGTAAAACTCTTAAAATACGTAATTAGAGTTTCCACAAATGATTAAAACCTTGGAAGAACCCCTTGAAATTAAAGTAAATAGATTCTTCCTACATTTCCTGCCGTTTGTAATCACAGACATTACCAGTGGAAAGCCGTGAAATGTCCAGCAAACTGATAATATTTACAACTCCGGGCACTTTAGGGAGCGTTTTCACTTGAATTTGCTTTCAAATATTAGGAATTCTTGTTTATACAGCTGAAAATTTGTGCAGAAAGGCTGTAAATGAGGACTGAACGCTTATGTTTACAATTGAGGCCGCATTACTCTGGCGACTTTTGTATGACTCTGTTAAAATCCTGACGGTTCCAGTACAAATTTGTAAGAAAACTCTCTAGGTGTGGTAAAACTCTTAAAATACGTAATTAGAGTTTCCAGAAATGATTAAAACCTTGGAAGAACCCCTTGAAATTAAAGTAAATAGATTCTTCCTACATTTCCTGCCGTTTGTTATCACAGACATTACCAGTGGAAAGCCGTGAAATGACCAGCAAACTGATAATATTTACAACTCCGGGCACTTTAGGGAGCGTTTTCACTTGAATTTGCTTTCAAATATTAGGAATTCTTGTTTATACGGCTCAAAATTTGTGTAGAAAGCCTTTAAGTGAGGTTTAAACTGTGTATGTTTACAATTGAGGCCCCATTACTCTGGCGACTTTTGTATGACTCTGTTAAAATCCTGGCGGTTCCAGTACAAATTTGTAAGAAAACTCTCTAGTTGTGGTAAAACTCTTAAAATACGCAATAGGAGTTTCCAGAAATGATTAAAAACTTGGAAGAACCCCTTGAAATTAAAGTAAATAGATTCTTCCTACATTTCCTGCCGTTTGTAATCACAGACATTACCAGTGGAAAGCCGGGAAATGACCAGCAAACTGATAATATTTACAACGCTGGGCACTTGAGGGAGCGTTTTCACTTGAATTTGCTTTCAAATATTAGGAATTCTTGTTTATACAGCTCAAAATTTGTGCAGAAAGCCTCTAAGTGAGGACTGTACTGCTTATGTTTACAATTGAGGTCGCATTACTCTGGCGACTTTTCTATGACTCTGTTAAAATCCTGACGGTTCCAGTACAAATTTGTAAGAAAACTCTCTAGTTGTGGTAAAACTCTTAAAATACGTAATTAGAGTTTCCAGAAATGATTAAAACCTTGGAAGAACCCCTTGAAATTAAAGTAAATAGATTCTTCCTACATTTCCTGCCGTTTGTAATCACAGACATTACCAGTGGAAAGCCGTGAAATGACCAGCAAACTGAAAATATTTACAACTCTGGGCACTTTAGGGAGCGTTTTCACTTGAATTTGCTTTCAAATATTAGGAATTCTTGTTTATACAGCTGAAAATTTGTGCAGAAAGGCTGTAAGTGAGGACTGAACGCTTATGTTTACAATTGAGGCCGCATTACTCTGGCGACTTTTGTATGACTCTGTTAAAATCCTGACGGTTCCAGTACAAATTTGTAAGAAAACTCTCTAGGTGTGGTAAAACTCTTAAAATACGTAATTAGAGTTTCCAGAAATGATTAAAACCTTGGAAGAACCCCTTGAAATTAAAGTAAATAGATTCTTCCTACATTTCCTGCCGTTTGTTATCACAGACATTACCAGTGGAAAGCCGTGAAATGACCAGCAAACTGATAATATTTACAACTCCGGGCACTTTAGGGAGCGTTTTCACTTGAATTTGCTTTCAAATATTAGGAATTCTTGTTTATACGGCTCAAAATTTGTGTAGAAAGCCTGTAAGTGATGACTGTAGCTTATGTTTACAATTGAGGCCGCATTACTCTGGCGACTTTTGTATGACTCTGTTAAAATCCTGACGGTTCCAGTACATATTTGTAAGAAAACTCTCTAGTTGTGGTAAAACTCTTAAAATACGTAATTAGAGTTTCCAGAAATGATTAAAACCTTGGAAGAACCCCTTGAAATTAAAGTAAATAGATTCTTCCTACATTTCCTGCCGTTTGTAATCACAGACATTACCAGTGGAAAGCCGTGAAATGACCAGCAAACTGAAAATATTTACAACTCTGGGCACTTTAGGGAGCGTTTTCACTTGAATTTGCTTTCAAATATTAGGAATTCTTGTTTATACAGCTGAAAATTTGTGCAGAAAGGCTGTAAGTGAGGACTGAACGCTTATGTTTACAATTGAGGCCGCATTACTCTGGCGACTTTTGTATGACTCTGTTAAAATCCTGACGGTTCCAGTACAAATTTGTAAGAAAACTCTCTAGGTGTGGTAAAACTCTTAAAATACGTAATTAGAGTTTCCAGAAATGATTAAAACCTTGGAAGAACCCCTTGAAATTAAAGTAAATAGATTCTTCCTACATTTCCTGCCGTTTGTTATCACAGACATTACCAGTGGAAAGCCGTGAAATGACCAGCAAACTGATAATATTTACAACTCCGGGCACTTTAGGGAGCGTTTTCACTTGAATTTGCTTTCAAATATTAGGAATTCTTGTTTATACGGCTCAAAATTTGTGTAGAAAGCCTGTAAGTGATGACTGTAGCTTATGTTTACAATTGAGGCCGCATTACTCTGGCGACTTTTGTATGACTCTGTTAAAATCCTGACGGTTACAGTACATATTTGTAAGAAAACTCTCTAGTTGTGGTAAAACTCTTAAAATACGTAATTAGAGTTTCCACAAATGATTAAAACCTTGGAAGAACCCCTTGAAATTAAAGTAAATAGATTCTTCCTACATTTCCTGCCGTTTGTAATCACAGACATTACCAGTGGAAAGCCGTGAAATGTCCAGCAAACTGATAATATTTACAACTCCGGGCACTTTAGGGAGCGTTTTCACTTGAATTTGCTTTCAAATATTAGGAATTCTTGTTTATACAGCTGAAAATTTGTGCAGAAAGGCTGTAAGTGAGGACTGAACGCTTATGTTTCAATTGAGGCCGCATTACTCTGGCGACTTTTGTTTGACTCTGTTAAAATCCTGACGGTTCCAGTACAAATTTGTAAGAAAACTCTCTAGGTGTGGTAAAACTCTTAAAATACGTAATTAGAGTTTCCAGAAATGATTAAAACCTTGGAAGAACCCCTTGAAATTAAAGTAAATAGATTCTTCCTACATTTCCTGCCGTTTGTTATCACAGACATTACCAGTGGAAAGCCGTGAAATGACCAGCAAACTGATAATATTTACAACTCCGGGCACTTTAGGGAGCGTTTTCACTTGAATTTGCTTTCAAATATTAGGAATTCTTGTTTATACGGCTCAAAATTTGTGTAGAAAGCCTGTAAGTGATGACTGTAGCTTATGTTTACAATTGAGGCCGCATTACTCTGGCGACTTTTGTATGACTCTGTTAAAATCCTGACGGTTCCAGTACATATTTGTAAGAAAACTCTCTAGTTGTGGTAAAACTCTTAAAATACATAATTAGAGTTTCCAGAAATGATTAAAACCTTGGAAGAACCACTTGAAATTAAAGTAAATAGATTCTTCCTACATTTCCTGCCGTTTGTAATCACAGACATTACCAGTGGAAAGCCGTGAAATGTCCAGCAAACTGATAACATTTACAACTCCGGGCACTTTAGGGAGCGTTTTCACTTGAATTTGCTTTCAAATATTAGGAATTCTTGTTTATACAGCTCAAAATTTGTGTAGAAAGCCTGTAAGTGAGGACTGTACTGCTTATGTTTACAATTGAGGTCTCATTACTCTGGCGACTTTTGTATGACTCTGTTAAAATCATGACGGTTCCAGTACATATTTGTAAGAAAACTCTCTAGTTGTGGTAAAACTCTTAAAATTCGTAATTAGAGTTTCCAGAAGTGATTAAAAACTTGGAAGAACCCCTTGAAATTAAAGTAAATATATTCTACCTACATTTCCTGCCGTTTGTAATCGCAGACATTACCAGTGGAAAGCCGTGAAATGACCAGCAAACTGATAATATTTACAACTCCGGGCACTTTAGGGAGCGTTTTCACTTGAATTTGCTTTCAAATATTAGGAATTCTTGTTTATACAGCTCATAATTTTTGTAGAAAGCCTGTAAGTGAGGTTTAAAATGCATATGTTTACAATTGAGGCCCCATTACTCTGCCGACTATTGTATGACTCTGTTAAAATCCTGACGGTTCCAGTACATATTTGTAAGAAAACTCTCTAGTTGTGGTAAAACTCTTAAAATACGCAATTAGAGTTTCCAGAAATGATTAAAATCTTGGAAGAACCCCTTGAAATTAAAGTAAATAGATTCTTCCTACATTTCCTGCCGTTTGTAATCACAGACATTACCAGTGGAAAGCCGGGAAATGACCAGCAAACTGATAATATTTACAACGCTGGGCACTTGAGGGAGCGTTTTCACTTGAATTTGCTTTCAAATATTAGGAATTCTTGTTTATACAGCTCAAAATTTGTGCAGAAAGCCTCTAAGTGAGGACTGTACTGCTTATGTTTACAATTGAGGTCGCATTACTCTGGCGACTTTTCTATGACTCTGTTAAAATCCTGACGGTTCCAGTACAAATTTGTAAGAAAACTCTCTAGTTGTGGTAAAACTCTTAAAATACGTAATTAGAGTTTCCAGAAATGATTAAAACCTTGGAAGAACCCCTTGAAATTAAAGTAAATAGATTCTTCCTACATTTCCTGCCGTTTGTAATCACAGACATTACCAGTGGAAAGCCGTGAAATGACCAGCAAACTGATAATATTTACAACTCTGGGCACTTTAGGGAGCGTTTTCACTTGAATTTGCTTTCAAATATTAGGAATTCTTGTTTATACAGCTCATAATTTTTGTAGAAAGCCTGTAAGTGAGGTTTAAACTGCGTATGTTTACAATTGAGGCCCCATTACTCTGGCGACTATTGTATGACTCTGTTAAAATCCTTACGGTCCCAGTACATATTTGTAAGAAAACTCTCTAGTTGTGGTAAAACTCTTAAAATACGCAATTAGAGTTTCCAGAAATGATTAAAATCTTGGAAGAACCCCTTGAAATTAAAGTAAATGGATTCTTCCTACATTTCCTGCCGTTTGTTATCACAGACATTACCAATGGAAAGCCGTGAAATGACCAGCAAACTGATAATATTTAAAACTCCGGGCACTTTAGGGAGCGTTTTCACTTGAATTTGCTTTCAAATATTAGGAATTCTTGTTTATACGGCTCAAAATTTGTGTAGAAAGCCTGTAAGTGATGACTGTAGCTTATGTTTACAATTGAGGCCGCATTACTCTGGCGACTTTTGTATGACTCTGTTAAAATCCTGACGGTTCCAGTACAAATTTGTAAGAAAACTCTCTAGGTGTGGTAAAACTCTTAAAATACGTAATTAGAGTTTCCAGAAATGATTAAAACCTTGGAAGAACCCCTTGAAATTAAAGTAAATAGATTCTTCCTACATTTCCTGCCGTTTGTTATCACAGACATTACCAGTGGAAAGCCGTGAAATGACCAGCAAACTGATAATATTTACAACTCCGGGCACTTTAGGGAGCGTTTTCACTTGAATTTGCTTTCAAATATTAGGAATTCTTGTTTATACAGCTCAAAATTTGTGTAGAAAGCCTGTAAGTGAGGACTGTACTGCTTATGTTTACAATTGAGGTCTCATTACTCTGGCGACTTTTGTATGACTCTGTTAAAATCATGACGGTTCCAGTACATATTTGTAAGAAAACTCTCTAGTTGTGGTAAAACTCTTAAAATACGTAATTAGAGTTTCCAGAAGTGATTAAAAACTTGGAAGAACCCCTTGAAATTAAAGTAAATATATTCTTCCTACATTTCCTGCCGTTTGTAATCGCAGACATTACCAGTGGAAAGCCGTGAAATGACCAGCAAACTGATAATATTTACAACTCCGGGCACTTTAGGGAGCGTTTTCACTTGAATTTGCTTTCAAATATTAGGAATTCTTGTTTATACGGCTCAAAATTTGTGTAGAAAGCCTTTAAGTGAGGTTTAAACTGTGTATGTTTACAATTGAGGCCCCATTACTCTGGCGACTTTTGTATGACTCTGTTAAAATCCTGACGGTTCCAGTACAAATTTGTAAGAAAACTCTCTAGTTGTGGTAAAACTCTTAAAATACGCAATAGGAGTTTCCAGAAATGATTAAAAACTTGGAAGAACCCCTTGAAATTAAAGTAAATAGATTCTTCCTACATTTCCTGCCGTTTGTAATCACAGACATTACCAGTGGAAAGCCGGGAAATGACCAGCAAACTGATAATATTTACAACGCTGGGCACTTGAGGGAGCATTTTCACTTGAATTTGCTTTCAAATATTAGGAATTCTTGTTTATACAGCTCAAAATTTGTGCAGAAAGCCTCTAAGTGAGGACTGTACTGCTTATGTTTACAATTGAGGTCGCATTACTCTGGCGACTTTTCTATGACTCTGTTAAAATCCTGACGGTTCCAGTACAAATTTGTAAGAAAACTCTCTAGTTGTGGTAAAACTCTTAAAATACGTAATTAGAGTTTCCAGAAATGATTAAAACCTTGGAAGAACCCCTTGAAATTAAAGTAAATAGATTCTTCCTACATTTCCTGCCGTTTGTAATCACAGACATTACCAGTGGAAAGCCGTGAAATGACCAGCAAACTGAAAGTATTTACAACTCTGGGCACTTTAGGGAGCGTTTTCACTTGAATTTGCTTTCAAATATTAGGAATTCTTGTTTATACAGCTGAAAATTTGTGCAGAAAGGCTGTAAGTGAGGACTGAACGCTTATGTTTACAATTGAGGCCGCATTACTCTGGCGACTTTTGTATGACTCTGTTAAAATCCTGACGGTTCCAGTACAAATTTGTAAGAAAACTCTCTAGGTGTGGTAAAACTCTTAAAATACGTAATTAGAGTTTCCAGAAATGATTAAAACCTTGGAAGAACCCCTTGAAATTAAAGTAAATAGATTCTTCCTACATTTCCTGCCGTTTGTTATCACAGACATTACCAGTGGAAAGCCGTGAAATGACCAGCAAACTGATAATATTTACAACTCCGGGCACTTTAGGGAGCGTTTTCACTTGAATTTGCTTTCAAATATTAGGAATTCTTGTTTATACGGCTCAAAATTTGTGTAGAAAGCCTGTAAGTGATGACTGTAGCTTATGTTTACAATTGAGGCCGCATTACTCTGGCGACTTTTGTATGACTCTGTTAAAATCCTGACGGTTCCAGTACATATTTGTAAGAAAACTCTCTAGTTGTGGTAAAACTCTTAAAATACGTAATTAGAGTTTCCACAAATGATTAAAACCTTGGAAGAACCCCTTGAAATTAAAGTAAATAGATTCTTCCTACATTTCCTGCCGTTTGTAATCACAGACATTACCAGTGGAAAGCCGTGAAATGTCCAGCAAACTGATAATATTTACAACTCCGGGCACTTTAGGGAGCGTTTTCACTTGAATTTGCTTTCAAATATTAGGAATTCTTGTTTATACAGCTGAAAATTTGTGCAGAAAGGCTGTAAGTGAGGACTGAACGCTTATGTTTACAATTGAGGCCGCATTACTCTGGCGACTTTTGTATGACTCTGTTAAAATCCTGACGGTTCCAGTACAAATTTGTAAGAAAACTCTCTAGGTGTGGTAAAACTCTTAAAATACGTAATTAGAGTTTCCAGAAATGATTAAAACCTTGGAAGAACCCCTTGAAATTAAAGTAAATAGATTCTTCCTACATTTCCTGCCGTTTGTTATCACAGACATTACCAGTGGAAAGCCGTGAAATGACCAGCAAACTGATAATATTTACAACTCCGGGCACTTTAGGGAGCGTTTTCACTTGAATTTGCTTTCAAATATTAGGAATTCTTGTTTATACGGCTCAAAATTTGTGTAGAAAGCCTGTAAGTGATGACTGTAGCTTATGTTTACAATTGAGGCCGCATTACTCTGGCGACTTTTGTATGACTCTGTTAAAATCCTGACGGTTCCAGTACATATTTGTAAGAAAACTCTCTAGTTGTGGTAAAACTCTTAAAATACGTAATTAGAGTTTCCAGAAATGATTAAAACCTTGGAAGAACCCCTTGAAATTAAAGTAAATAGATTCTTCCTACATTTCCTGCCGTTTGTAATCACAGACATTACCAGTGGAAAGCCGTGAAATGTCCAGCAAACTGATAATATTTACAACTCCGGGCACTTTAGGGAGCGTTTTCACTTGAATTTGCTTTCAAATATTAGGAATTCTTGTTTATACAGCTGAAAATTTGTGCAGAAAGCCTGTAAGTGAGGACTGAACGCTTATGTTTACAATTGAGGCCGCATTACTCTGGCGACTTTTGTATGACTCTGTTAAAATCCTGACGGTTCCAGTACAAATTTGTAAGAAAACTCTCTAGGTGTGGTAAAACTCTTAAAATACGTAATTAGAGTTTCCAGAAATGATTAAAACCTTGGAAGAACCCCTTGAAATTAAAGTAAATAGATTCTTCCTACATTTCCTGCCGTTTGTTATCACAGACATTACCAGTGGAAAGCCGTGAAATGACCAGCAAACTGATAATATTTACAACTCCGGGCACTTTAGGGAGCGTTTTCACTTGAATTTGCTTTCAAATATTAGGAATTCTTGTTTATACAGCTCAAAATTTGTGTAGAAAGCCTGTAAGTGAGGACTGTACTGCTTATGTTTACAATTGAGGTCTCATTACTCTGGCGACTTTTGTATGACTCTGTTAAAATCATGACGGTTCCAGTACATATTTGTAAGAAAACTCTCTAGTTGTGGTAAAACTCTTAAAATACGTAATTAGAGTTTCCAGAAGTGATTAAAAACTTGGAAGAACCCCTTGAAATTAAAGTAAATATATTCTTCCTACATTTCCTGCCGTTTGTAATCGCAGACATTACCAGTGGAAAGCCGTGAAATGACCAGCAAACTGATAATATTTACAACTCCGGGCACTTTAGGGAGCGTTTTCACTTGAATTTGCTTTCAAATATTAGGAATTCTTGTTTATACAGCTGAAAATTTGTGCAGAAAGCCTGTAAGTGAGGACTGAACTGCTTATGTTTACAATTGAGGTCTCATTACTCTGGCGACATTTGTATGACTCTGTTAAAATCCTGACGGTTCCAGTACAAATTTGTAAGAAAACTCTCTAGGTGTGGTAAAACTCTTAAAATACGTAATTAGAGTTTCCAGAAATGATTAAAACCTTGGAAGAACCCCTTGAAATTAAAGTAAATAGATTCTTCCTACATTTCCTGCCGTTTGTTATCACAGACATTACCAGTGGAAAGCCGTGAAATGACCAGCAAACTGATAATATTTACAACTCCGGGCACTTTAGGGAGCGTTTTCACTTGAATTTGCTTTCAAATATTAGGAATTCTTGTTTATACGGCTCAAAATTTGTGTAGAAAGCCTTTAAGTGAGGTTTAAACTGTGTATGTTTACAATTGAGGCCCCATTACTCTGGCGACTTTTGTATGACTCTGTTAAAATCCTGACGGTTCCAGTACAAATTTGTAAGAAAACTCTCTAGTTGTGGTAAAACTCTTAAAATACGCAATAGGAGTTTCCAGAAATGATTAAAAACTTGGAAGAACCCCTTGAAATTAAAGTAAATAGATTCTTCCTACATTTCCTGCCGTTTGTAATCACAGACATTACCAGTGGAAAGCCGGGAAATGACCAGCAAACTGATAATATTTACAACGCTGGGCACTTGAGGGAGCGTTTTCACTTGAATTTGCTTTCAAATATTAGGAATTCTTGTTTATACAGCTCAAAATTTGTGCAGAAAGCCTCTAAGTGAGGACTGTACTGCTTATGTTTACAATTGAGGTCGCATTACTCTGGCGACTTTTGTATGACTCTGTTAAAATCCTGACGGTTCCAGTACAAATTTGTAAGAAAACTCTCTAGTTGTGGTAAAACTCTTAAAATACGTAATTAGAGTTTCCAGAAATGATTAAAACCTTGGAAGAACCCCTTGAAATTAAAGTAAATAGATTCTTCCTACATTTCCTGCCGTTTGTAATCACAGACATTACCAGTGGAAAGCCGTGAAATGACCAGCAAACTGAAAATATTTACAACTCTGGGCACTTTAGGGAGCGTTTTCACTTGAATTTGCTTTCAAATATTAGGAATTCTTGTTTATACAGCTGAAAATTTGTGCAGAAAGGCTGTAAGTGAGGACTGAACGCTTATGTTTACAATTGAGGCCGCATTACTCTGGCGACTTTTGTATGACTCTGTTAAAATCCTGACGGTTCCAGTACAAATTTGTAAGAAAACTCTCTAGGTGTGGTAAAACTCTTAAAATACGTAATTAGAGTTTCCAGAAATGATTAAAACCTTGGAAGAACCCCTTGAAATTAAAGTAAATAGATTCTTCCTACATTTCCTGCCGTTTGTTATCACAGACATTACCAGTGGAAAGCCGTGAAATGACCAGCAAACTGATAATATTTACAACTCCGGGCACTTTAGGGAGCGTTTTCACTTGAATTTGCTTTCAAATATTAGGAATTCTTGTTTATACTGCTCAAAATTTGTGTAGAAAGCCTGTAAGTGATGACTGTAGCTTATGTTTACAATTGAGGCCGCATTACTCTGGCGACTTTTGTATGACTCTGTTAAAATCCTGACGGTTCCAGTACATATTTGTAAGAAAACTCTCTAGTTGTGGTAAAACTCTTAAAATACGTAATTAGAGTTTCCACAAATGATTAAAACCTTGGAAGAACCCCTTGAAATTAAAGTAAATAGATTCTTCCTACATTTCCTGCCGTTTGTAATCACAGACATTACCAGTGGAAAGCCGTGAAATGTCCAGCAAACTGATAATATTTACAACTCCGGGCACTTTAGGGAGCGTTTTCACTTGAATTTGCTTTCAAATATTAGGAATTCTTGTTTATACAGCTGAAAATTTGTGCAGAAAGGCTGTAAGTGAGGACTGAACGCTTATGTTTACAATTGAGGCCGCATTACTCTGGCGACTTTTGTATGACTCTGTTAAAATCCTGACGGTTCCAGTACAAATTTGTAAGAAAACTCTCTAGGTGTGGTAAAACTCTTAAAATACGTAATTAGAGTTTCCAGAAATGATTAAAACCTTGGAAGAACGCCTTGAAATTAAAGTAAATAGATTCTTCCTACATTTCCTGCCGTTTGTTATCACAGACATTACCAGTGGAAAGCCGTGAAATGACCAGCAAACTGATAATATTTACAACTCCGGGCACTTTAGGGAGCGTTTTCACTTGAATTTGCTTTCAAATATTAGGAATTCTTGTTTATACGGCTCAAAATTTGTGCAGAAAGCCTGTAAGTGAGGACTGAACGCTTATGTTTACAATTGAGGCCGCATTACTCTGGCGACTTTTGTATGACTCTGTTAAAATCCTGACGGTTCAAGTACAAATTTGTAAGAAAACTCTCTAGGTGTGGTAAAACTCTTAAAATACGTAATTAGAGTTTCCAGAAATGATTAAAACCTTGGAAGAACCCCTTGAAATTAAAGTAAATAGATTCTTCCTACATTTCCTGCCGTTTGTTATCACAGACATTACCAGTGGAAAGCCGTGAAATGACCAGCAAACTGATAATATTTACAACTCCGGGCACTTTAGGGAGCGTTTTCACTTGAATTTGCTTTCAAATATTAGGAATTCTTGTTTATACAGCTCAAAATTTGTGTAGAAAGCCTGTAAGTGAGGACTGTACTGCTTATGTTTACAATTGAGGTCTCATTACTCTGGCGACTTTTGTATGACTCTGTTAAAATCATGACGGTTCCAGTACATATTTGTAAGAAAACTCTCTAGTTGTGGTAAAACTCTTAAAATACGTAATTAGAGTTTCCAGAAGTGATTAAAAACTTGGAAGAACCCCTTGAAATTAAAGTAAATATATTCTTCCTACATTTCCTGCCGTTTGTAATCGCAGACATTACCAGTGGAAAGCCGTGAAATGACCAGCAAACTGATAATATTTACAACTCCGGGCACTTTAGGGAGCGTTTTCACTTGAATTTGCTTTCAAATATTAGGAATTCTTGTTTATACAGCTGAAAATTTGTGCAGAAAGCCTGTAAGTGAGGACTGAACTGCTTATGTTTACAATTGAGGTCTCATTACTCTGGCGACTTTTGTATGACTCTGTTAAAATCCTGACGGTTCCAGTACAAATTTGTAAGAAAACTCTCTAGGTGTGGTAAAACTCTTAAAATACGTAATTAGAGTTTCCAGAAATGATTAAAACCTTGGAAGAACCCCTTGAAATTAAAGTAAATAGATTCTTCCTACATTTCCTGCCGTTTGTTATCACAGACATTACCAGTGGAAAGCCGTGAAATGACCAGCAAACTGATAATATTTACAACTCCGGGCACTTTAGGGAGCGTTTTCACTTGAATTTGCTTTCAAATATTAGGAATTCTTGTTTATACGGCTCAAAATTTGTGTAGAAAGCCTTTAAGTGAGGTTTAAACTGTGTATGTTTACAATTGAGGCCGCATTACTCTGGCGACTTTTGTATGACTCTGTTAAAATCCTGACGGTTCCAGTACAAATTTGTAAGAAAACTCTCTAGTTGTGGTAAAACTCTTAAAATACGCAATAGGAGTTTCCAGAAATGATTAAAAACTTGGAAGAACCCCTTGAAATTAAAGTAAATAGATTCTTCCTACATTTCCTGCCGTTTGTAATCACAGACATTACCAGTGGAAAGCCGGGAAATGACCAGCAAACTGATAATATTTACAACGCTGGGCACTTGAGGGAGCGTTTTCACTTGAATTTGCTTTCAAATATTAGGAATTCTTGTTTATACAGCTCAAAATTTGTGCAGAAAGCCTCTAAGTGAGGACTGTACTGCTTATGTTTACAATTGAGGTCGCATTACTCTGGCGACTTTTCTATGACTCTGTTAAAATCCTGACGGTTCCAGTACAAATTTGTAAGAAAACTCTCTAGTTGTGGTAAAACTCTTAAAATACGTAATTAGAGTTTCCAGAAATGATTAAAACCTTGGAAGAACCCCTTGAAATTAAAGTAAATAGATTCTTCCTACATTTCCTGCCGTTTGTAATCACAGACATTACCAGTGGAAAGCCGTGAAATGACCAGCAAACTGAAAATATTTACAACTCTGGGCACTTTAGGGAGCGTTTTCACTTGAATTTGCTTTCAAATATTAGGAATTCTTGTTTATACAGCTGAAAATTTGTGCAGAAAGGCTGTAAGTGAGGACTGAACGCTTATGTTTACAATTGAGGCCGCATTACTCTGGCGACTTTTCTATGACTCTGTTAAAATCCTGACGGTTCCAGTACAAATTTGTAAGAAAACTCTCTAGGTGTGGTAAAACTCTTAAAATACGTAATTAGAGTTTCCAGAAATGATTAAAACCTTGGAAGAACCCCTTGAAATTAAAGTAAATAGATTCTTCCTACATTTCCTGCCGTTTGTTATCACAGACATTACCAGTGGAAAGCCGTGAAATGACCAGCAAACTGATAATATTTACAACTCCGGGCACTTTAGGGAGCGTTTTCACTTGAATTTGCTTTCAAATATTAGGAATTCTTGTTTATACGGCTCAAAATTTGTGTAGAAAGCCTGTAAGTGATGACTGTAGCTTATGTTTACAATTGAGGCCGCATTACTCTGGCGACTTTTGTATGACTCTGTTAAAATCCTGACGGTTCCAGTACATATTTGTAAGAAAACTCTCTAGTTGTGGTAAAACTCTTAAAATACGTAATTAGAGTTTCCAGAAATGATTAAAACCTTGGAAGAACCCCTTGAAATTAAAGTAAATAGATTCTTCCTACATTTCCTGCCGTTTGTAATCACAGACATTACCAGTGGAAAGCCGTGAAATGACCAGCAAACTGAAAATATTTACAACTCTGGGCACTTTAGGGAGCGTTTTCACTTGAATTTGCTTTCAAATATTAGGAATTCTTGTTTATACAGCTGAAAATTTGTGCAGAAAGGCTGTAAGTGAGGACTGAACGCTTATGTTTACAATTGAGGCCGCATTACTCTGGCGACTTTTGTATGACTCTGTTAAAATCCTGACGGTTCCAGTACAAATTTGTAAGAAAACTCTCTAGGTGTGGTAAAACTCTTAAAATACGTAATTAGAGTTTCCAGAAATGATTAAAACCTTGGAAGAACCCCTTGAAATTAAAGTAAATAGATTCTTCCTACATTTCCTGCCGTTTGTTATCACAGACATTACCAGTGGAAAGCCGTGAAATGACCAGCAAACTGATAATATTTACAACTCCGGGCACTTTAGGGAGCGTTTTCACTTGAATTTGCTTTCAAATATTAGGAATTCTTGTTTATACGGCTCAAAATTTGTGTAGAAAGCCTGTAAGTGATGACTGTAGCTTATGTTTACAATTGAGGCCGCATTACTCTGGCGACTTTTGTATGACTCTGTTAAAATCCTGACGGTTCCAGTACATATTTGTAAGAAAACTCTCTAGGTGTGGTAAAACTCTTAAAATACGTAATTAGAGTTTCCAGAAATGATTAAAACCTTGGAAGAACCCCTTGAAATTAAAGTAAATAGATTCTTCCTACATTTCCTGCCGTTTGTAATCACAGACATTACCAGTGGAAAGCCGTGAAATGTCCAGCAAACTGATAATATTTACAACTCCGGGCACTTTAGGGAGCGTTTTCACTTGAATTTGCTTTCAAATATTAGGAATTCTTGTTTATACAGCTGAAAATTTGTGCAGAAAGCCTGTAAGTGAGGACTGAACGCTTATGTTTACAATTGAGGCCGCATTACTCTGGCGACTTTTGTATGACTCTGTTAAAATCCTGACGGTTCCAGTACAAATTTGTAAGAAAACTCTCTAGGTGTGGTAAAACTCTTAAAATACGTAATTAGAGTTTCCAGAAATGATTAAAACCTTGGAAGAACCCCTTGAAATTAAAGTAAATAGATTCTTCCTACATTTCCTGCCGTTTGTTATCACAGACATTACCAGTGGAAAGCCGTGAAATGACCAGCAAACTGATAATATTTACAACTCCGGGCACTTTAGGGAGCGTTTTCACTTGAATTTGCTTTCAAATATTAGGAATTCTTGTTTATACGGCTCAAAATTTGTGCAGAAAGCCTGTAAGTGAGGACTGAACGCTTATGTTTACAATTGAGGCCGCATTACTCTGGCGACTTTTGTATGACTCTGTTAAAATCCTGACGGTTCAAGTACAAATTTGTAAGAAAACTCTCTAGGTGTGGTAAAACTCTTAAAATACGTAATTAGAGTTTCCAGAAATGATTAAAACCTTGGAAGAACCCCTTGAAATTAAAGTAAATAGATTCTTCCTACATTTCCTGCCGTTTGTTATCACAGACATTACCAGTGGAAAGCCGTGAAATGACCAGCAAACTGATAATATTTACAACTCCGGGCACTTTAGGGAGCGTTTTCACTTGAATTTGCTTTCAAATATTAGGAATTCTTGTTTATACAGCTCAAAATTTGTGTAGAAAGCCTGTAAGTGAGGACTGTACTGCTTATGTTTACAATTGAGGTCACATTACTCTGGCGACTTTTGTATGACTCTGTTAAAATCATGACGGTTCCAGTACATATTTGTAAGAAAACTCTCTAGTTGTGGTAAAACTCTTAAAATACATAATTAGAGTTTCCAGAAGTGATTAAAAACTTGGAAGAACCCCTTGAAATTAAAGTAAATATATTCTTCCTACATTTCCTGCCGTTTGTAATCGCAGACATTACCAGTGGAAAGCCGTGAAATGACCAGCAAACTGATAATATTTACAACTCCGGGCACTTTAGGGAGCGTTTTCACTTGAATTTGCTTTCAAATATTAGGAATTCTTGTTTATACAGCTGAAAATTTGTGCAGAAAGCCTGTAAGTGAGGACTGAACTGCTTATGTTTACAATTGAAGTCTCATTACTCTGGCGACTTTTGTATGACTCTGTTAAAATCCTGACGGTTCCAGTACAAATTTGTAAGAAAACTCTCTAGGTGTGGTAAAACTCTTAAAATACGTAATTAGAGTTTCCAGAAATGATTAAAACCTTGGAAGAACCCCTTGAAATTAAAGTAAATAGATTCTTCCTACATTTCCTGCCGTTTGTTATCACAGACATTACCAGTGGAAAGCCGTGAAATGACCAGCAAACTGATAATATTTACAACTCCGGGCACTTTAGGGAGCGTTTTCACTTGAATTTGCTTTCAAATATTAGGAATTCTTGTTTATACGGCTCAAAATTTGTGTAGAAAGCCTTTAAGTGAGGTTTAAACTGTGTATGTTTACAATTGAGGCCCCATTACTCTGGCGACTTTTGTATGACTCTGTTAAAATCCTGACGGTTCCAGTACAAATTTGTAAGAAAACTCTCTAGTTGTGGTAAAACTCTTAAAATACGCAATAGGAGTTTCCAGAAATGATTAAAAACTTGGAAGAACCCCTTGAAATTAAAGTAAATAGATTCTTCCTACATTTCCTGCCGTTTGTAATCACAGACATTACCAGTGGAAAGCCGGGAAATGACCAGCAAACTGATAATATTTACAACGCTGGGCACTTGAGGGAGCGTTTTCACTTGAATTTGCTTTCAAATATTAGGAATTCTTGTTTATACAGCTCAAAATTTGTGCAGAAAGCCTCTAAGTGAGGACTGTACTGCTTATGTTTACAATTGAGGTCGCATTACTCTGGCGACTTTTCTATGACTCTGTTAAAATCCTGACGGTTCCAGTACAAATTTGTAAGAAAACTCTCTAGTTGTGGTAAAACTCTTAAAATACGTAATTAGAGTTTCCAGAAATGATTAAAACCTTGGAAGAACCCCTTGAAATTAAAGTAAATAGATTCTTCCTACATTTCCTGCCGTTTGTAATCACAGACATTACCAGTGGAAAGCCGTGAAATGACCAGCAAACTGAAAATATTTACAACTCTGGGCACTTTAGGGAGCGTTTTCACTTGAATTTGCTTTCAAATATTAGGAATTCTTGTTTATACAGCTGAAAATTTGTGCAGAAAGGCTGTAAGTGAGGACTGAACGCTTATGTTTACAATTGAGGCCGCATTACTCTGGCGACTTTTGTATGACTCTGTTAAAATCCTGACGGTCCCAGTACAAATTTGTAAGAAAACTCTCTAGTTGTGGTAAAACTCTTAAAATACGCAATTAGAGTTTCCAGAGATGATTAAAATCTTGGAAGAACCCCTTGAAATTAAAGTAAATGGATTCTTCCTACATTTCCTGCCGTTTGTTATCACAGACATTACCAATGGAAAGCCGTGAAATGACCAGCAAACTGATAATATTTAAAACTCCGGGCACTTTAGGGAGCGTTTTCACTTGAATTTGCTTTCAAATATTAGGAATTCTTGTTTATACGGCTCAAAATTTGTGTAGAAAGCCTGTAAGTGATGACTGTAGCTTATGTTTACAATTGAGGCCGCATTACTCTGGCGACTTTTGTATGACTCTGTTAAAATCCTGACGGTTCCAGTACATATTTGTAAGAAAACTCTCTAGTTGTGGTAAAACTCTTAAAATACGTAATTAGAGTTTCCAGAAATGATTAAAACCTTGGAAGAACCCCTTGAAATTAAAGTAAATAGATTCTTCCTACATTTCCTGCCGTTTGTAATCACAGACATTACCAGTGGAAAGCCGTGAAATGTCCAGCAAACTGATAATATTTACAACTCCGGGCACTTTAGGGAGCGTTTTCACTTGAATTTGCTTTCAAATATTAGGAATTCTTGTTTATACAGCTGAAAATTTGTGCAGAAAGCCTGTAAGTGAGGACTGAACGCTTATGTTTACAATTGAGGCCGCATTACTCTGGCGACTTTTGTATGACTCTGTTAAAATCCTGACGGTTCCAGTACAAATTTGTAAGAAAACTCTCTAGGTGTGGTAAAACTCTTAAAATACGTAATTAGAGTTTCCAGAAATGATTAAAACCTTGGAAGAACCCCTTGAAATTAAAGTAAATAGATTCTTCCTACATTTCCTGCCGTTTGTTATCACAGACATTACCAGTGGAAAGCCGTGAAATGACCAGCAAACTGATAATATTTACAACTCCGGGCACTTTAGGGAGCGTTTTCACTTGAATTTGCTTTCAAATATTAGGAATTCTTGTTTATACAGCTCAAAATTTGTGTAGAAAGCCTGTAAGTGAGGACTGTACTGCTTATGTTTACAATTGAGGTCTCATTACTCTGGCGACTTTTGTATGACTCTGTTAAAATCATGACGGTTCCAGTACATATTTGTAAGAAAACTCTCTAGTTGTGGTAAAACTCTTAAAATACATAATTAGAGTTTCCAGAAGTGATTAAAAACTTGGAAGAACCCCTTGAAATTAAAGTAAATATATTCTTCCTACATTTCCTGCCGTTTGTAATCGCAGACATTACCAGTGGAAAGCCGTGAAATGACCAGCAAACTGATAATATTTACAACTCCGGGCACTTTAGGGAGCGTTTTCACTTGAATTTGCTTTCAAATATTAGGAATTCTTGTTTATACGGCTCAAAATTTGTGTAGAAAGCCTTTAAGTGAGGTTTAAACTGTGTATGTTTACAATTGAGGCCCCATTACTCTGGCGACTTTTGTATGACTCTGTTAAAATCCTGACGGTTCCAGTACAAATTTGTAAGAAAACTCTCTAGTTGTGGTAAAACTCTTAAAATACGCAATAGGAGTTTCCAGAAATGATTAAAAACTTGGAAGAACCCCTTGAAATTAAAGTAAATAGATTCTTCCTACATTTCCTGCCGTTTGTAATCACAGACATTACCAGTGGAAAGCCGGGAAATGACCAGCAAACTGATAATATTTACAACGCTGGGCACTTGAGGGAGCGTTTTCACTTGAATTTGCTTTCAAATATTAGGAATTCTTGTTTATACAGCTCAAAATTTGTGCAGAAAGCCTCTAAGTGAGGACTGTACTGCTTATGTTTACAATTGAGGTCGCATTACTCTGGCGACTTTTCTATGACTCTGTTAAAATCCTGACGGTTCCAGTACAAATTTGTAAGAAAACTCTCTAGTTGTGGTAAAACTCTTAAAATACGTAATTAGAGTTTCCAGAAATGATTAAAACCTTGGAAGAACCCCTTGAAATTAAAGTAAATAGATTCTTCCTACATTTCCTGCCGTTTGTAATCACAGACATTACCAGTGGAAAGCCGTGAAATGACCAGCAAACTGAAAGTATTTACAACTCTGGGCACTTTAGGGAGCGTTTTCACTTGAATTTGCTTTCAAATATTAGGAATTCTTGTTTATACAGCTGAAAATTTGTGCAGAAAGGCTGTAAGTGAGGACTGAACGCTTATGTTTACAATTGAGGCCGCATTACTCTGGCGACTTTTGTATGACTCTGTTAAAATCCTGACGGTTCCAGTACAAATTTGTAAGAAAACTCTCTAGGTGTGGTAAAACTCTTAAAATACGTAATTAGAGTTTCCAGAAATGATTAAAACCTTGGAAGAACCCCTTGAAATTAAAGTAAATAGATTCTTCCTACATTTCCTGCCGTTTGTTATCACAGACATTACCAGTGGAAAGCCGTGAAATGACCAGCAAACTGATAATATTTACAACTCCGGGCACTTTAGGGAGCGTTTTCACTTGAATTTGCTTTCAAATATTAGGAATTCTTGTTTATACGGCTCAAAATTTGTGTAGAAAGCCTGTAAGTGATGACTGTAGCTTATGTTTACAATTGAGGCCGCATTACTCTGGCGACTTTTGTATGACTCTGTTAAAATCCTGACGGTTCCAGTACATATTTGTAAGAAAACTCTCTAGTTGTGGTAAAACTCTTAAAATACGTAATTAGAGTTTCCACAAATGATTAAAACCTTGGAAGAACCCCTTGAAATTAAAGTAAATAGATTCTTCCTACATTTCCTGCCGTTTGTAATCACAGACATTACCAGTGGAAAGCCGTGAAATGTCCAGCAAACTGATAATATTTACAACTCCGGGCACTTTAGGGAGCGTTTTCACTTGAATTTGCTTTCAAATATTAGGAATTCTTGTTTATACAGCTGAAAATTTGTGCAGAAAGCCTGTAAGTGAGGACTGAACGCTTATGTTTACAATTGAGGCCGCATTACTCTGGCGACTTTTGTATGACTCTGTTAAAATCCTGACGGTTCCAGTACAAATTTGTAAGAAAACTCTCTAGGTGTGGTAAAACTCTTAAAATACGTAATTAGAGTTTCCAGAAATGATTAAAACCTTGGAAGAACCCCTTGAAATTAAAGTAAATAGATTCTTCCTACATTTCCTGCCGTTTGTTATCACAGACATTACCAGTGGAAAGCCGTGAAATGACCAGCAAACTGATAATATTTACAACTCCGGGCACTTTAGGGAGCGTTTTCACTTGAATTTGCTTTCAAATATTAGGAATTCTTGTTTATACAGCTCAAAATTTGTGTAGAAAGCCTGTAAGTGAGGACTGTACTGCTTATGTTTACAATTGAGGTCTCATTACTCTGGCGACTTTTGTATGACTCTGTTAAAATCATGACGGTTCCAGTACATATTTGTAAGAAAACTCTCTAGTTGTGGTAAAACTCTTAAAATACATAATTAGAGTTTCCAGAAGTGATTAAAAACTTGGAAGAACCCCTTGAAATTAAAGTAAATATATTCTTCCTACATTTCCTGCCGTTTGTAATCGCAGACATTACCAGTGGAAAGCCGTGAAATGACCAGCAAACTGATAATATTTACAACTCCGGGCACTTTAGGGAGCGTTTTCACTTGAATTTGCTTTCAAATATTAGGAATTCTTGTTTATACGGCTCAAAATTTGTGTAGAAAGCCTTTAAGTGAGGTTTAAACTGTGTATGTTTACAATTGAGGCCCCATTACTCTGGCGACTTTTGTATGACTCTGTTAAAATCCTGACGGTTCCAGTACAAATTTGTAAGAAAACTCTCTAGTTGTGGTAAAACTCTTAAAATACGCAATAGGAGTTTCCAGAAATGATTAAAAACTTGGAAGAACCCCTTGAAATTAAAGTAAATAGATTCTTCCTACATTTCCTGCCGTTTGTAATCACAGACATTACCAGTGGAAAGCCGGGAAATGACCAGCAAACTGATAATATTTACAACGCTGGGCACTTGAGGGAGCGTTTTCACTTGAATTTGCTTTCAAATATTAGGAATTCTTGTTTATACAGCTCAAAATTTGTGCAGAAAGCCTCTAAGTGAGGACTGTACTGCTTATGTTTACAATTGAGGTCGCATTACTCTGGCGACTTTTCTATGACTCTGTTAAAATCCTGACGGTTCCAGTACAAATTTGTAAGAAAACTCTCTAGTTGTGGTAAAACTCTTAAAATACGTAATTAGAGTTTCCAGAAATGATTAAAACCTTGGAAGAACCCCTTGAAATTAAAGTAAATAGATTCTTCCTACATTTCCTGCCGTTTGTAATCACAGACATTACCAGTGGAAAGCCGTGAAATGACCAGCAAACTGAAAGTATTTACAACTCTGGGCACTTTAGGGAGCGTTTTCACTTGAATTTGCTTTCAAATATTAGGAATTCTTGTTTATACAGCTGAAAATTTGTGCAGAAAGGCTGTAAGTGAGGACTGAACGCTTATGTTTACAATTGAGGCCGCATTACTCTGGCGACTTTTGTATGACTCTGTTAAAATCCTGACGGTTCCAGTACAAATTTGTAAGAAAACTCTCTAGGTGTGGTAAAACTCTTAAAATACGTAATTAGAGTTTCCAGAAATGATTAAAACCTTGGAAGAACCCCTTGAAATTAAAGTAAATAGATTCTTCCTACATTTCCTGCCGTTTGTTATCACAGACATTACCAGTGGAAAGCCGTGAAATGACCAGCAAACTGATAATATTTACAACTCCGGGCACTTTAGGGAGCGTTTTCACTTGAATTTGCTTTCAAATATTAGGAATTCTTGTTTATACGGCTCAAAATTTGTGTAGAAAGCCTGTAAGTGATGACTGTAGCTTATGTTTACAATTGAGGCCGCATTACTCTGGCGACTTTTGTATGACTCTGTTAAAATCCTGACGGTTCCAGTACATATTTGTAAGAAAACTCTCTAGTTGTGGTAAAACTCTTAAAATACGTAATTAGAGTTTCCACAAATGATTAAAACCTTGGAAGAACCCCTTGAAATTAAAGTAAATAGATTCTTCCTACATTTCCTGCCGTTTGTAATCACAGACATTACCAGTGGAAAGCCGTGAAATGTCCAGCAAACTGATAATATTTACAACTCCGGGCACTTTAGGGAGCGTTTTCACTTGAATTTGCTTTCAAATATTAGGAATTCTTGTTTATACAGCTGAAAATTTGTGCAGAAAGGCTGTAAGTGAGGACTGAACGCTTATGTTTACAATTGAGGCCGCATTACTCTGGCGACTTTTGTATGACTCTGTTAAAATCCTGACGGTTCCAGTACAAATTTGTAAGAAAACTCTCTAGGTGTGGTAAAACTCTTAAAATACGTAATTAGAGTTTCCAGAAATGATTAAAACCTTGGAAGAACCCCTTGAAATTAAAGTAAATAGATTCTTCCTACATTTCCTGCCGTTTGTTATCACAGACATTACCAGTGGAAAGCCGTGAAATGACCAGCAAACTGATAATATTTACAACTCCGGGCACTTTAGGGAGCGTTTTCACTTGAATTTGCTTTCAAATATTAGGAATTCTTGTTTATACGGCTCAAAATTTGTGCAGAAAGCCTGTAAGTGAGGACTGAACGCTTATGTTTACAATTGAGGCCGCATTACTCTGGCGACTTTTGTATGACTCTGTTAAAATCCTGACGGTTCCAGTACAAATTTGTAAGAAAACTCTCTAGGTGTGGTAAAACTCTTAAAATACGTAATTAGAGTTTCCAGAAATGATTAAAACCTTGGAAGAACCCCTTGAAATTAAAGTAAATAGATTCTTCCTACATTTCCTGCCGTTTGTTATCACAGACATTACCAGTGGAAAGCCGTGAAATGACCAGCAAACTGATAATATTTACAACTCCGGGCACTTTAGGGAGCGTTTTCACTTGAATTTGCTTTCAAATATTAGGAATTCTTGTTTATACGGCTCAAAATTTGTGTAGAAAGCCTGTAAGTGATGACTGTAGCTTATGTTTACAATTGAGGCCGCATTACTCTGGCGACTTTTGTATGACTCTGTTAAAATCCTGACGGTTCCAGTACATATTTGTAAGAAAACTCTCTAGTTGTGGTAAAACTCTTAAAATACGTAATTAGAGTTTCCACAAATGATTAAAACCTTGGAAGAACCCCTTGAAATTAAAGTAAATAGATTCTTCCTACATTTCCTGCCGTTTGTAATCACAGACATTACCAGTGGAAAGCCGTGAAATGTCCAGCAAACTGATAATATTTACAACTCCGGGCACTTTAGGGAGCGTTTTCACTTGAATTTGCTTTCAAATATTAGGAATTCTTGTTTATACAGCTGAAAATTTGTGCAGAAAGGCTGTAAGTGAGGACTGAACGCTTATGTTTACAATTGAGGCCGCATTACTCTGGCGACTTTTGTATGACTCTGTTAAAATCCTGACGGTTCCAGTACAAATTTGTAAGAAAACTCTCTAGGTGTGGTAAAACTCTTAAAATACGTAATTAGAGTTTCCAGAAATGATTAAAACCTTGGAAGAACCCCTTGAAATTAAAGTAAATAGATTCTTCCTACATTTCCTGCCGTTTGTTATCACAGACATTACCAGTGGAAAGCCGTGAAATGACCAGCAAACTGATAATATTTACAACTCCGGGCACTTTAGGGAGCGTTTTCACTTGAATTTGCTTTCAAATATTAGGAATTCTTGTTTATACGGCTCAAAATTTGTGTAGAAAGCCTGTAAGTGATGACTGTAGCTTATGTTTACAATTGAGGCCGCATTACTCTGGCGACTTTTGTATGACTCTGTTAAAATCCTGACGGTTCCAGTACATATTTGTAAGAAAACTCTCTAGTTGTGGTAAAACTCTTAAAATACGTAATTAGAGTTTCCAGAAATGATTAAAACCTTGGAAGAACCCCTTGAAATTAAAGTAAATAGATTCTTCCTACATTTCCTGCCGTTTGTAATCACAGACATTACCAGTGGAAAGCCGTGAAATGTCCAGCAAACTGATAATATTTACAACTCCGGGCACTTTAGGGAGCGTTTTCACTTGAATTTGCTTTCAAATATTAGGAATTCTTGTTTATACAGCTGAAAATTTGTGCAGAAAGCCTGTAAGTGAGGACTGAACGCTTATGTTTACAATTGAGGCCGCATTACTCTGGCGACTTTTGTATGACTCTGTTAAAATCCTGACGGTTCCAGTACAAATTTGTAAGAAAACTCTCTAGGTGTGGTAAAACTCTTAAAATACGTAATTAGAGTTTCCAGAAATGATTAAAACCTTGGAAGAACCCCTTGAAATTAAAGTAAATAGATTCTTCCTACATTTCCTGCCGTTTGTTATCACAGACATTACCAGTGGAAAGCCGTGAAATGACCAGCAAACTGATAATATTTACAACTCCGGGCACTTTAGGGAGCGTTTTCACTTGAATTTGCTTTCAAATATTAGGAATTCTTGTTTATACAGCTCAAAATTTGTGTAGAAAGCCTGTAAGTGAGGACTGTACTGCTTATGTTTACAATTGAGGTCTCATTACTCTGGCGACTTTTGTATGACTCTGTTAAAATCATGACGGTTCCAGTACATATTTGTAAGAAAACTCTCTAGTTGTGGTAAAACTCTTAAAATACGTAATTAGAGTTTCCAGAAGTGATTAAAAACTTGGAAGAACCCCTTGAAATTAAAGTAAATATATTCTTCCTACATTTCCTGCCGTTTGTAATCGCAGACATTACCAGTGGAAAGCCGTGAAATGACCAGCAAACTGATAATATTTACAACTCCGGGCACTTTAGGGAGCGTTTTCACTTGAATTTGCTTTCAAATATTAGGAATTCTTGTTTATACAGCTGAAAATTTGTGCAGAAAGCCTGTAAGTGAGGACTGAACTGCTTATGTTTACAATTGAGGTCTCATTACTCTGGCGACATTTGTATGACTCTGTTAAAATCCTGACGGTTCCAGTACAAATTTGTAAGAAAACTCTCTAGGTGTGGTAAAACTCTTAAAATACGTAATTAGAGTTTCCAGAAATGATTAAAACCTTGGAAGAACCCCTTGAAATTAAAGTAAATAGATTCTTCCTACATTTCCTGCCGTTTGTTATCACAGACATTACCAGTGGAAAGCCGTGAAATGACCAGCAAACTGATAATATTTACAACTCCGGGCACTTTAGGGAGCGTTTTCACTTGAATTTGCTTTCAAATATTAGGAATTCTTGTTTATACGGCTCAAAATTTGTGTAGAAAGCCTTTAAGTGAGGTTTAAACTGTGTATGTTTACAATTGAGGCCCCATTACTCTGGCGACTTTTGTATGACTCTGTTAAAATCCTGACGGTTCCAGTACAAATTTGTAAGAAAACTCTCTAGTTGTGGTAAAACTCTTAAAATACGCAATAGGAGTTTCCAGAAATGATTAAAAACTTGGAAGAACCCCTTGAAATTAAAGTAAATAGATTCTTCCTACATTTCCTGCCGTTTGTAATCACAGACATTACCAGTGGAAAGCCAGGAAATGACCAGCAAACTGATAATATTTACAACGCTGGGCACTTGAGGGAGCGTTTTCACTTGAATTTGCTTTCAAATATTAGGAATTCTTGTTTATACAGCTCAAAATTTGTGCAGAAAGCCTCTAAGTGAGGACTGTACTGCTTATGTTTACAATTGAGGTCGCATTACTCTGGCGACTTTTCTATGACTCTGTTAAAATCCTGACGGTTCCAGTACAAATTTTTAAGAAAACTCTCTAGTTGTGGTAAAACTCTTAAAATACGTAATTAGAGTTTCCAGAAATGATTAAAACCTTGGAAGAACCCCTTGAAATTAAAGTAAATAGATTCTTCCTACATTTCCTGCCGTTTGTAATCACAGACATTACCAGTGGAAAGCCGTGAAATGACCAGCAAACTGAAAATATTTACAACTCTGGGCACTTTAGGGAGCGTTTTCACTTGAATTTGCTTTCAAATATTAGGAATTCTTGTTTATACAGCTGAAAATTTGTGCAGAAAGGCTGTAAGTGAGGACTGAACGCTTATGTTTACAATTGAGGCCGCATTACTCTGGCGACTTTTGTATGACTCTGTTAAAATCCTGACGGTTCCAGTACAAATTTGTAAGAAAACTCTCTAGGTGTGGTAAAACTCTTAAAATACGTAATTAGAGTTTCCAGAAATGATTAAAACCTTGGAAGAACCCCTTGAAATTAAAGTAAATAGATTCTTCCTACATTTCCTGCCGTTTGTTATCACAGACATTACCAGTGGAAAGCCGTGAAATGACCAGCAAACTGATAATATTTACAACTCCGGGCACTTTAGGGAGCGTTTTCACTTGAATTTGCTTTCAAATATTAGGAATTCTTGTTTATACGGCTCAAAATTTGTGTAGAAAGCCTGTAAGTGATGACTGTAGCTTATGTTTACAATTGAGGCCGCATTACTCTGGCGACTTTTGTATGACTCTGTTAAAATCCTGACGGTTCCAGTACATATTTGTAAGAAAACTCTCTAGTTGTGGTAAAACTCTTAAAATACGTAATTAGAGTTTCCACAAATGATTAAAACCTTGGAAGAACCCCTTGAAATTAAAGTAAATAGATTCTTCCTACATTTCCTGCCGTTTGTAATCACAGACATTACCAGTGGAAAGCCGTGAAATGTCCAGCAAACTGATAATATTTACAACTCCGGGCACTTTAGGGAGCGTTTTCACTTGAATTTGCTTTCAAATATTAGGAATTCTTGTTTATACAGCTGAAAATTTGTGCAGAAAGGCTGTAAGTGAGGACTGAACGCTTATGTTTACAATTGAGGCCGCATTACTCTGGCGACTTTTGTATGACTCTGTTAAAATCCTGACGGTTCCAGTACAAATTTGTAAGAAAACTCTCTAGGTGTGGTAAAACTCTTAAAATACGTAATTAGAGTTTCCAGAAATGATTAAAACCTTGGAAGAACCCCTTGAAATTAAAGTAAATAGATTCTTCCTACATTTCCTGCCGTTTGTTATCACAGACATTACCAGTGGAAAGCCGTGAAATGACCAGCAAACTGATAATATTTACAACTCCGGGCACTTTAGGGAGCGTTTTCACTTGAATTTGCTTTCAAATATTAGGAATTCTTGTTTATACGGCTCAAAATTTGTGTAGAAAGCCTGTAAGTGATGACTGTAGCTTATGTTTACAATTGAGGCCGCATTACTCTGGCGACTTTTGTATGACTCTGTTAAAATCCTGACGGTTCCAGTACATATTTGTAAGAAAACTCTCTAGTTGTGGTAAAACTCTTAAAATACGTAATTAGAGTTTCCACAAATGATTAAAACCTTGGAAGAACCCCTTGAAATTAAAGTAAATAGATTCTTCCTACATTTCCTGCCGTTTGTAATCACAGACATTACCAGTGGAAAGCCGTGAAATGTCCAGCAAACTGATAATATTTACAACTCCGGGCACTTTAGGGAGCGTTTTCACTTGAATTTGCTTTCAAATATTAGGAATTCTTGTTTATACAGCTGAAAATTTGTGCAGAAAGGCTGTAAGTGAGGACTGAACGCTTATGTTTACAATTGAGGCCGCATTACTCTGGCGACTTTTGTATGACTCTGTTAAAATCCTGACGGTTCCAGTACAAATTTGTAAGAAAACTCTCTAGGTGTGGTAAAACTCTTAAAATACGTAATTAGAGTTTCCAGAAATGATTAAAACCTTGGAAGAACCCCTTGAAATTAAAGTAAATAGATTCTTCCTACATTTCCTGCCGTTTGTTATCACAGACATTACCAGTGGAAAGCCGTGAAATGACCAGCAAACTGATAATATTTACAACTCCGGGCACTTTAGGGAGCGTTTTCACTTGAATTTGCTTTCAAATATTAGGAATTCTTGTTTATACGGCTCAAAATTTGTGTAGAAAGCCTGTAAGTGATGACTGTAGCTTATGTTTACAATTGAGGCCGCATTACTCTGGCGACTTTTGTATGACTCTGTTAAAATCCTGACGGTTCCAGTACATATTTGTAAGAAAACTCTCTAGTTGTGGTAAAACTCTTAAAATACGTAATTAGAGTTTCCAGAAATGATTAAAACCTTGGAAGAACCCCTTGAAATTAAAGTAAATAGATTCTTCCTACATTTCCTGCCGTTTGTAATCACAGACATTACCAGTGGAAAGCCGGGAAATGACCAGCAAACTGATAATATTTACAACGCTGGGCACTTGAGGGAGCGTTTTCACTTGAATTTGCTTTCAAATATTAGGAATTCTTGTTTATACAGCTCAAAATTTGTGCAGAAAGCCTCTAAGTGAGGACTGTACTGCTTATGTTTACAATTGAGGTCGCATTACTCTGGCGACTTTTCTATGACTCTGTTAAAATCCTGACGGTTCCAGTACAAATTTTTAAGAAAACTCTCTAGTTGTGGTAAAACTCTTAAAATACGTAATTAGAGTTTCCAGAAATGATTAAAACCTTGGAAGAACCCCTTGAAATTAAAGTAAATAGATTCTTCCTACATTTCCTGCCGTTTGTAATCACAGACATTACCAGTGGAAAGCCGTGAAATGACCAGCAAACTGAAAATATTTACAACTCTGGGCACTTTAGGGAGCGTTTTCACTTGAATTTGCTTTCAAATATTAGGAATTCTTGTTTATACAGCTGAAAATTTGTGCAGAAAGGCTGTAAGTGAGGACTGAACGCTTATGTTTACAATTGAGGCCGCATTACTCTGGCGACTTTTGTATGACTCTGTTAAAATCCTGACGGTTCCAGTACAAATTTGTAAGAAAACTCTCTAGGTGTGGTAAAACTCTTAAAATACGTAATTAGAGTTTCCAGAAATGATTAAAACCTTGGAAGAACCCCTTGAAATTAAAGTAAATAGATTCTTCCTACATTTCCTGCCGTTTGTTATCACAGACATTACCAGTGGAAAGCCGTGAAATGACCAGCAAACTGATAATATTTACAACTCCGGGCACTTTAGGGAGCGTTTTCACTTGAATTTGCTTTCAAATATTAGGAATTCTTGTTTATACGGCTCAAAATTTGTGTAGAAAGCCTGTAAGTGATGACTGTAGCTTATGTTTACAATTGAGGCCGCATTACTCTGGCGACTTTTGTATGACTCTGTTAAAATCCTGACGGTTCCAGTACATATTTGTAAGAAAACTCTCTAGTTGTGGTAAAACTCTTAAAATACGTAATTAGAGTTTCCACAAATGATTAAAACCTTGGAAGAACCCCTTGAAATTAAAGTAAATAGATTCTTCCTACATTTCCTGCCGTTTGTAATCACAGACATTACCAGTGGAAAGCCGTGAAATGTCCAGCAAACTGATAATATTTACAACTCCGGGCACTTTAGGGAGCGTTTTCACTTGAATTTGCTTTCAAATATTAGGAATTCTTGTTTATACAGCTGAAAATTTGTGCAGAAAGGCTGTAAGTGAGGACTGAACGCTTATGTTTACAATTGAGGCCGCATTACTCTGGCGACTTTTGTATGACTCTGTTAAAATCCTGACGGTTCCAGTACAAATTTGTAAGAAAACTCTCTAGGTGTGGTAAAACTCTTAAAATACGTAATTAGAGTTTCCAGAAATGATTAAAACCTTGGAAGAACCCCTTGAAATTAAAGTAAATAGATTCTTCCTACATTTCCTGCCGTTTGTTATCACAGACATTACCAGTGGAAAGCCGTGAAATGACCAGCAAACTGATAATATTTACAACTCCGGGCACTTTAGGGAGCGTTTTCACTTGAATTTGCTTTCAAATATTAGGAATTCTTGTTTATACGGCTCAAAATTTGTGCAGAAAGCCTGTAAGTGAGGACTGAACGCTTATGTTTACAATTGAGGCCGCATTACTCTGGCGACTTTTGTATGACTCTGTTAAAATCCTGACGGTTCAAGTACAAATTTGTAAGAAAACTCTCTAGGTGTGGTAAAACTCTTAAAATACGTAATTAGAGTTTCCAGAAATGATTAAAACCTTGGAAGAACCCCTTGAAATTAAAGTAAATAGATTCTTCCTACATTTCCTGCCGTTTGTTATCACAGACATTACCAGTGGAAAGCCGTGAAATGACCAGCAAACTGATAATATTTACAACTCCGGGCACTTTAGGGAGCGTTTTCACTTGAATTTGCTTTCAAATATTAGGAATTCTTGTTTATACGGCTCAAAATTTGTGTAGAAAGCCTGTAAGTGATGACTGTAGCTTATGTTTACAATTGAGGCCGCATTACTCTGGCGACTTTTGTATGACTCTGTTAAAATCCTGACGGTTCCAGTACATATTTGTAAGAAAACTCTCTAGTTGTGGTAAAACTCTTAAAATACGTAATTAGAGTTTCCACAAATGATTAAAACCTTGGAAGAACCCCTTGAAATTAAAGTAAATAGATTCTTCCTACATTTCCTGCCGTTTGTAATCACAGACATTACCAGTGGAAAGCCGTGAAATGTCCAGCAAACTGATAATATTTACAACTCCGGGCACTTTAGGGAGCGTTTTCACTTGAATTTGCTTTCAAATATTAGGAATTCTTGTTTATACAGCTGAAAATTTGTGCAGAAAGGCTGTAAGTGAGGACTGAACGCTTATGTTTACAATTGAGGCCGCATTACTCTGGCGACTTTTGTATGACTCTGTTAAAATCCTGACGGTTCCAGTACAAATTTGTAAGAAAACTCTCTAGGTGTGGTAAAACTCTTAAAATACGTAATTAGAGTTTCCAGAAATGATTAAAACCTTGGAAGAACCCCTTGAAATTAAAGTAAATAGATTCTTCCTACATTTCCTGCCGTTTGTTATCACAGACATTACCAGTGGAAAGCCGTGAAATGACCAGCAAACTGATAATATTTACAACTCCGGGCACTTTAGGGAGCGTTTTCACTTGAATTTGCTTTCAAATATTAGGAATTCTTGTTTATACGGCTCAAAATTTGTGTAGAAAGCCTGTAAGTGATGACTGTAGCTTATGTTTACAATTGAGGCCGCATTACTCTGGCGACTTTTGTATGACTCTGTTAAAATCCTGACGGTTCCAGTACATATTTGTAAGAAAACTCTCTAGTTGTGGTAAAACTCTTAAAATACGTAATTAGAGTTTCCAGAAATGATTAAAACCTTGGAAGAACCCCTTGAAATTAAAGTAAATAGATTCTTCCTACATTTCCTGCCGTTTGTAATCACAGACATTACCAGTGGAAAGCCGTGAAATGTCCAGCAAACTGAGAATATTTACAACTCCGGGCACTTTAGGGAGCGTTTTCACTTGTATTTGCTTTCAAATATTAGGAATTCTTGTTTATACAGCTGAAAATTTGTGCAGAAAGCCTGTAAGTGAGGACTGAACGCTTATGTTTACAATTGAGGCCGCATTACTCTGGCGACTTTTGTATGACTCTGTTAAAATCCTGACGGTTCCAGTACAAATTTGTAAGAAAACTCTCTAGGTGTGGTAAAACTCTTAAAATACGTAATTAGAGTTTCCATAAATGATTAAAACCTTGGAAGAACCCCTTGAAATTAAAGTAAATAGATTCTTCCTACATTTCCTGCCGTTTGTTATCACAGACATTACCAGTGGAAAGCCGTGAAATGACCAGCAAACTGATAATATTTACAACTCCGGGCACTTTAGGGAGCGTTTTCACTTGAATTTGCTTTCAAATATTAGGAATTCTTGTTTATACAGCTCAAAATTTGTGTAGAAAGCCTGTAAGTGAGGACTGTACTGCTTATATTTACAATTGAGGTCTCATTACTCTGGCGACTTTTGTATGACTCTGTTAAAATCATGACGGTTCCAGTACATATTTGTAAGAAAACTCTCTAGTTGTGGTAAAACTCTTAAAATACGTAATTAGAGTTTCCAGAAGTGATTAAAAACTTGGAAGAACCCCTTGAAATTAAAGTAAATATATTCTTCCTACATTTCCTGCCGTTTGTAATCGCAGACATTACCAGTGGAAAGCCGTGAAATGACCAGCAAACTGATAATATTTACAACTCCGGGCACTTTAGGGAGCGTTTTCACTTGAATTTGCTTTCAAATATTAGGAATTCTTGTTTATACGGCTCAAAATTTGTGTAGAAAGCCTGTAAGTGATGACTGTAGCTTATGTTTACAATTGAGGCCGCATTACTCTGGCGACTTTTGTATGACTCTGTTAAAATCCTGACGGTTCCAGTACATATTTGTAAGAAAACTCTCTAGTTGTGGTAAAACTCTTAAAATACGTAATTAGAGTTTCCACAAATGATTAAAACCTTGGAAGAACCCCTTGAAATTAAAGTAAATAGATTCTTCCTACATTTCCTGCCGTTTGTAATCACAGACATTACCAGTGGAAAGCCGTGAAATGTCCAGCAAACTGATAATATTTACAACTCCGGGCACTTTAGGGAGCGTTTTCACTTGAATTTGCTTTCAAATATTAGGAATTCTTGTTTATACAGCTGAAAATTTGTGCAGAAAGCCTGTAAGTGAGGACTGAACGCTTATGTTTACAATTGAGGCCGCATTACTCTGGCGACTTTTGTATGACTCTGTTAAAATCCTGACGGTTCCAGTACAAATTTGTAAGAAAACTCTCTAGGTGTGGTAAAACTCTTAAAATACGTAATTAGAGTTTCCAGAAATGATTAAAACCTTGGAAGAACCCCTTGAAATTAAAGTAAATAGATTCTTCCTACATTTCCTGCCGTTTGTTATCACAGACATTACCAGTGGAAAGCCGTGAAATGACCAGCAAACTGATAATATTTACAACTCCGGGCACTTTAGGGAGCGTTTTCACTTGAATTTGCTTTCAAATATTAGGAATTCTTGTTTATACAGCTCAAAATTTGTGTAGAAAGCCTGTAAGTGAGGACTGTACTGCTTATGTTTACAATTGAGGTCTCATTACTCTGGCGACTTTTGTATGACTCTGTTAAAATCATGACGGTTCCAGTACATATTTGTAAGAAAACTCTCTAGTTGTGGTAAAACTCTTAAAATACGTAATTAGAGTTTCCAGAAGTGATTAAAAACTTGGAAGAACCCCTTGAAATTAAAGTAAATATATTCTTCCTACATTTCCTGCCGTTTGTAATCGCAGACATTACCAGTGGAAAGCCGTGAAATGACCAGCAAACTGATAATATTTACAACTCCGGGCACTTTAGGGAGCGTTTTCACTTGAATTTGCTTTCAAATATTAGGAATTCTTGTTTATACAGCTGAAAATTTGTGCAGAAAGCCTGTAAGTGAGGACTGAACTGCTTATGTTTACAATTGAGGTCTCATTACTCTGGCGACATTTGTATGACTCTGTTAAAATCCTGACGGTTCCAGTACAAATTTGTAAGAAAACTCTCTAGGTGTGGTAAAACTCTTAAAATACGTAATTAGAGTTTCCAGAAATGATTAAAACCTTGGAAGAACCCCTTGAAATTAAAGTAAATAGATTCTTCCTACATTTCCTGCCGTTTGTTATCACAGACATTACCAGTGGAAAGCCGTGAAATGACCAGCAAACTGATAATATTTACAACTCCGGGCACTTTAGGGAGCGTTTTCACTTGAATTTGCTTTCAAATATTAGGAATTCTTGTTTATACGGCTCAAAATTTGTGTAGAAAGCCTTTAAGTGAGGTTTAAACTGTGTATGTTTACAATTGAGGCCCCATTACTCTGGCGACTTTTGTATGACTCTGTTAAAATCCTGACGGTTCCAGTACAAATTTGTAAGAAAACTCTCTAGTTGTGGTAAAACTCTTAAAATACGCAATAGGAGTTTCCAGAAATGATTAAAAACTTGGAAGAACCCCTTGAAATTAAAGTAAATAGATTCTTCCTACATTTCCTGCCGTTTGTAATCACAGACATTACCAGTGGAAAGCCGGGAAATGACCAGCAAACTGATAATATTTACAACGCTGGGCACTTGAGGGAGCGTTTTCACTTGAATTTGCTTTCAAATATTAGGAATTCTTGTTTATACAGCTCAAAATTTGTGCAGAAAGCCTCTAAGTGAGGACTGTACTGCTTATGTTTACAATTGAGGTCGCATTACTCTGGCGACTTTTCTATGACTCTGTTAAAATCCTGACGGTTCCAGTACAAATTTTTAAGAAAACTCTCTAGTTGTGGTAAAACTCTTAAAATACGTAATTAGAGTTTCCAGAAATGATTAAAACCTTGGAAGAACCCCTTGAAATTAAAGTAAATAGATTCTTCCTACATTTCCTGCCGTTTGTAATCACAGACATTACCAGTGGAAAGCCGTGAAATGACCAGCAAACTGAAAATATTTACAACTCTGGGCACTTTAGGGAGCGTTTTCACTTGAATTTGCTTTCAAATATTAGGAATTCTTGTTTATACAGCTGAAAATTTGTGCAGAAAGGCTGTAAGTGAGGACTGAACGCTTATGTTTACAATTGAGGCCGCATTACTCTGGCGACTTTTGTATGACTCTGTTAAAATCCTGACGGTTCCAGTACAAATTTGTAAGAAAACTCTCTAGGTGTGGTAAAACTCTTAAAATACGTAATTAGAGTTTCCAGAAATGATTAAAACCTTGGAAGAACCCCTTGAAATTAAAGTAAATAGATTCTTCCTACATTTCCTGCCGTTTGTTATCACAGACATTACCAGTGGAAAGCCGTGAAATGACCAGCAAACTGATAATATTTACAACTCCGGGCACTTTAGGGAGCGTTTTCACTTGAATTTGCTTTCAAATATTAGGAATTCTTGTTTATACGGCTCAAAATTTGTGTAGAAAGCCTGTAAGTGATGACTGTAGCTTATGTTTACAATTGAGGCCGCATTACTCTGGCGACTTTTGTATGACTCTGTTAAAATCCTGACGGTTCCAGTACATATTTGTAAGAAAACTCTCTAGTTGTGGTAAAACTCTTAAAATACGTAATTAGAGTTTCCACAAATGATTAAAACCTTGGAAGAACCCCTTGAAATTAAAGTAAATAGATTCTTCCTACATTTCCTGCCGTTTGTAATCACAGACATTACCAGTGGAAAGCCGTGAAATGTCCAGCAAACTGATAATATTTACAACTCCGGGCACTTTAGGGAGCGTTTTCACTTGAATTTGCTTTCAAATATTAGGAATTCTTGTTTATACAGCTGAAAATTTGTGCAGAAAGGCTGTAAGTGAGGACTGAACGCTTATGTTTACAATTGAGGCCGCATTACTCTGGCGACTTTTGTATGACTCTGTTAAAATCCTGACGGTTCCAGTACAAATTTGTAAGAAAACTCTCTAGGTGTGGTAAAACTCTTAAAATACGTAATTAGAGTTTCCACAAATGATTAAAACCTTGGAAGAACCCCTTGAAATTAAAGTAAATAGATTCTTCCTACATTTCCTGCCGTTTGTTATCACAGACATTACCAGTGGAAAGCCGTGAAATGACCAGCAAACTGATAATATTTACAACTCCGGGCACTTTAGGGAGCGTTTTCACTTGAATTTGCTTTCAAATATTAGGAATTCTTGTTTATACGGCTCAAAATTTGTGCAGAAAGCCTGTAAGTGAGGACTGAACGCTTATGTTTACAATTGAGGCCGCATTACTCTGGCGACTTTTGTATGACTCTGTTAAAATCCTGACGGTTCAAGTACAAATTTGTAAGAAAACTCTCTAGGTGTGGTAAAACTCTTAAAATACGTAATTAGAGTTTCCAGAAATGATTAAAACCTTGGAAGAACCCCTTGAAATTAAAGTAAATAGATTCTTCCTACATTTCCTGCCGTTTGTTATCACAGACATTACCAGTGGAAAGCCGTGAAATGACCAGCAAACTGATAATATTTACAACTCCGGGCACTTTAGGGAGCGTTTTCACTTGAATTTGCTTTCAAATATTAGGAATTCTTGTTTATACAGCTCAAAATTTGTGTAGAAAGCCTGTAAGTGAGGACTGTACTGCTTATGTTTACAATTGAGGTCTCATTACTCTGGCGACTTTTGTATGACTCTGTTAAAATCATGACGGTTCCAGTACATATTTGTAAGAAAACTCTCTAGTTGTGGTAAAACTCTTAAAATACGTAATTAGAGTTTCCAGAAGTGATTAAAAACTTGGAAGAACCCCTTGAAATTAAAGTAAATATATTCTTCCTACATTTCCTGCCGTTTGTAATCGCAGACATTACCAGTGGAAAGCCGTGAAATGACCAGCAAACTGATAATATTTACAACTCCGGGCACTTTAGGGAGCGTTTTCACTTGAATTTGCTTTCAAATATTAGGAATTCTTGTTTATACAGCTGAAAATTTGTGCAGAAAGCCTGTAAGTGAGGACTGAACTGCTTATGTTTACAATTGAGGTCTCATTACTCTGGCGACTTTTGTATGACTCTGTTAAAATCCTGACGGTTCCAGTACAAATTTGTAAGAAAACTCTCTAGGTGTGGTAAAACTCTTAAAATACGTAATTAGAGTTTCCAGAAATGATTAAAACCTTGGAAGAACCCCTTGAAATTAAAGTAAATAGATTCTTCCTACATTTCCTGCCGTTTGTTATCACAGACATTACCAGTGGAAAGCCGTGAAATGACCAGCAAACTGATAATATTTACAACTCCGGGCACTTTAGGGAGCGTTTTCACTTGAATTTGCTTTCAAATATTAGGAATTCTTGTTTATACGGCTCAAAATTTGTGTAGAAAGCCTTTAAGTGAGGTTTAAACTGTGTATGTTTACAATTGAGGCCCCATTACTCTGGCGACTTTTGTATGACTCTGTTAAAATCCTGACGGTTCCAGTACAAATTTGTAAGAAAACTCTCTAGTTGTGGTAAAACTCTTAAAATACGCAATAGGAGTTTCCAGAAATGATTAAAAACTTGGAAGAACCCCTTGAAATTAAAGTAAATAGATTCTTCCTACATTTCCTGCCGTTTGTAATCACAGACATTACCAGTGGAAAGCCGGGAAATGACCAGCAAACTGATAATATTTACAACGCTGGGCACTTGAGGGAGCGTTTTCACTTGAATTTGCTTTCAAATATTAGGAATTCTTGTTTATACAGCTCAAAATTTGTGCAGAAAGCCTCTAAGTGAGGACTGTACTGCTTATGTTTACAATTGAGGTCGCATTACTCTGGCGACTTTTCTATGACTCTGTTAAAATCCTGACGGTTCCAGTACAAATTTGTAAGAAAACTCTCTAGTTGTGGTAAAACTCTTAAAATACGTAATTAGAGTTTCCAGAAATGATTAAAACCTTGGAAGAACCCCTTGAAATTAAAGTAAATAGATTCTTCCTACATTTCCTGCCGTTTGTAATCACAGACATTACCAGTGGAAAGCCGTGAAATGACCAGCAAACTGAAAATATTTACAACTCTGGGCACTTTAGGGAGCGTTTTCACTTGAATTTGCTTTCAAATATTAGGAATTCTTGTTTATACAGCTGAAAATTTGTGCAGAAAGGCTGTAAGTGAGGACTGAACGCTTATGTTTACAATTGAGGCCGCATTACTCTGGCGACTTTTGTATGACTCTGTTAAAATCCTGACGGTTCCAGTACAAATTTGTAAGAAAACTCTCTAGGTGTGGTAAAACTCTTAAAATACGTAATTAGAGTTTCCAGAAATGATTAAAACCTTGGAAGAACCCCTTGAAATTAAAGTAAATAGATTCTTCCTACATTTCCTGCCGTTTGTTATCACAGACATTACCAGTGGAAAGCCGTGAAATGACCAGCAAACTGATAATATTTACAACTCCGGGCACTTTAGGGAGCGTTTTCACTTGAATTTGCTTTCAAATATTAGGAATTCTTGTTTATACGGCTCAAAATTTGTGTAGAAAGCCTGTAAGTGATGACTGTAGCTTATGTTTACAATTGAGGCCGCATTACTCTGGCGACTTTTGTATGACTCTGTTAAAATCCTGACGGTTCCAGTACATATTTGTAAGAAAACTCTCTAGTTGTGGTAAAACTCTTAAAATACGTAATTAGAGTTTCCACAAATGATTAAAACCTTGGAAGAACCCCTTGAAATTAAAGTAAATAGATTCTTCCTACATTTCCTGCCGTTTGTAATCACAGACATTACCAGTGGAAAGCCGTGAAATGTCCAGCAAACTGATAATATTTACAACTCCGGGCACTTTAGGGAGTGTTTTCACTTGAATTTGCTTTCAAATATTAGGAATTCTTGTTTATACAGCTGAAAATTTGTGCAGAAAGGCTGTAAGTGAGGACTGAACGCTTATGTTTACAATTGAGGCCGCATTACTCTGGCGACTTTTGTATGACTCTGTTAAAATCCTGACGGTTCCAGTACAAATTTGTAAGAAAACTCTCTAGGTGTGGTAAAACTCTTAAAATACGTAATTAGAGTTTCCAGAAATGATTAAAACCTTGGAAGAACCCCTTGAAATTAAAGTAAATAGATTCTTCCTACATTTCCTGCCGTTTGTTATCACAGACATTACCAGTGGAAAGCCGTGAAATGACCAGCAAACTGATAATATTTACAACTCCGGGCACTTTAGGGAGCGTTTTCACTTGAATTTGCTTTCAAATATTAGGAATTCTTGTTTATACGGCTCAAAATTTGTGTAGAAAGCCTGTAAGTGATGACTGTAGCTTATGTTTACAATTGAGGCCGCATTACTCTGGCGACTTTTGTATGACTCTGTTAAAATCCTGACGGTTCCAGTACATATTTGTAAGAAAACTCTCTAGTTGTGGTAAAACTCTTAAAATACATAATTAGAGTTTCCAGAAATGATTAAAACCTTGGAAGAACCCCTTGAAATTAAAGTAAATAGATTCTTCCTACATTTCCTGCCGTTTGTAATCACAGACATTACCAGTGGAAAGCCGTGAAATGTCCAGCAAACTGATAATATTTACAACTCCGGGCACTTTAGGGAGCGTTTTCACTTGAATTTGCTTTCAAATATTAGGAATTCTTGTTTATACAGCTGAAAATTTGTGCAGAAAGCCTGTAAGTGAGGACTGAACGCTTATGTTTACAATTGAGGCCGCATTACTCTGGCGACTTTTGTATGACTCTGTTAAAATCCTGACGGTTCCAGTACAAATTTGTAAGAAAACTCTCTAGGTGTGGTAAAACTCTTAAAATACGTAATTAGAGTTTCCAGAAATGATTAAAACCTTGGAAGAACCCCTTGAAATTAAAGTAAATAGATTCTTCCTACATTTCCTGCCGTTTGTTATCACAGACATTACCAGTGGAAAGCCGTGAAATGACCAGCAAACTGATAATATTTACAACTCCGGGCACTTTAGGGAGCGTTTTCACTTGAATTTGCTTTCAAATATTAGGAATTCTTGTTTATACAGCTCAAAATTTGTGTAGAAAGCCTGTAAGTGAGGACTGTACTGCTTATGTTTACAATTGAGGTCTCATTACTCTGGCGACTTTTGTATGACTCTGTTAAAATCATGACGGTTCCAGTACATATTTGTAAGAAAACTCTCTAGTTGTGGTAAAACTCTTAAAATACGTAATTAGAGTTTCCAGAAGTGATTAAAAACTTGGAAGAACCCCTTGAAATTAAAGTAAATATATTCTTCCTACATTTCCTGCCGTTTGTAATCGCAGACATTACCAGTGGAAAGCCGTGAAATGACCAGCAAACTGATAATATTTACAACTCCGGGCACTTTAGGGAGCGTTTTCACTTGAATTTGCTTTCAAATATTAGGAATTCTTGTTTATACAGCTCATAATTTTTGTAGAAAGCCTGTAAGTGAGGTTTAAAATGCATATGTTTACAATTGAGGCCCCATTACTCTGCCGACTATTGTATGACTCTGTTAAAATCCTGACGGTTCCAGTACATATTTGTAAGAAAACTCTCTAGTTGTGGTAAAACTCTTAAAATACGCAATTAGAGTTTCCAGAAATGATTAAAATCTTGGAAGAACCCCTTGAAATTAAAGTAAATAGATTCTTCCTACATTTCCTGCCGTTTGTAATCACAGACATTACCAGTGGAAAGCCGGGAAATGACCAGCAAACTGATAATATTTACAACGCTGGGCACTTGAGGGAGCGTTTTCACTTGAATTTGCTTTCAAATATTAGGAATTCTTGTTTATACAGCTGAAAATTTGTGCAGAAAGCCTCTAAGTGAGGACTGTACTGCTTATGTTTACAATTGAGGTCGCATTACTCTGGCGACTTTTCTATGACTCTGTTAAAATCCTGACGGTTCCAGTACAAATTTGTAAGAAAACTCTCTAGTTGTGGTAAAACTCTTAAAATACGTAATTAGAGTTTCCAGAAATGATTAAAACCTTGGAAGAACCCCTTGAAATTAAAGTAAATAGATTCTTCCTACATTTCCTGCCGTTTGTAATCACAGACATTACCAGTGGAAAGCCGTGAAATGACCAGCAAACTGATAATATTTACAACTCTGGGCACTTTAGGGAGCGTTTTCACTTGAATTTGCTTTCAAATATTAGGAATTCTTGTTTATACAGCTCATAATTTTTGTAGAAAGCCTGTAAGTGAGGTTTAAACTGCGTATGTTTACAATTGAGGCCCCATTACTCTGGCGACTATTGTATGACTCTGTTAAAATCCTTACGGTCCCAGTACATATTTGTAAGAAAACTCTCTAGTTGTGGTAAAACTCTTAAAATACGCAATTAGAGTTTCCAGAAATGATTAAAATCTTGGAAGAACCCCTTGAAATTTAAGTAAATGGATTCTTCCTACATTTCCTGCCGTTTGTTATCACAGACATTACCAATGGAAAGCCGTGAAATGACCAGCAAACTGATAATATTTAAAACTCCGGGCACTTTAGGGAGCGTTTTCACTTGAATTTGCTTTCAAATATTAGGAATTCTTGTTTATACGGCTCAAAATTTGTGTAGAAAGCCTGTAAGTGATGACTGTAGCTTATGTTTACAATTGAGGCCGCATTACTCTGGCGACTTTTGTATGACTCTGTTAAAATCCTGACGGTTCCAGTACATATTTGTAAGAAAACTCTCTAGTTGTGGTAAAACTCTTAAAATACGTAATTAGAGTTTCCAGAAATGATTAAAACCTTGGAAGAACCCCTTGAAATTAAAGTAAATAGATTCTTCCTACATTTCCTGCCGTTTGTAATCACAGACATTACCAGTGGAAAGCCGTGAAATGTCCAGCAAACTGATAATATTTACAACTCCGGGCACTTTAGGGAGCGTTTTCACTTGAATTTGCTTTCAAATATTAGGAATTCTTGTTTATACAGCTGAAAATTTGTGCAGAAAGCCTGTAAGGGAGGACTGAACGCTTATGTTTACAATTGAGGCCGCATTACTCTGGCGACTTTTGTATGACTCTGTTAAAATCCTGACGGTTCCAGTACAAATTTGTAAGAAAACTCTCTAGGTGTGGTAAAACTCTTAAAATACGTAATTAGAGTTTCCAGAAATGATTAAAACCTTGGAAGAACCCCTTGAAATTAAAGTAAATAGATTCTTCCTACATTTCCTGCCGTTTGTTATCACAGACATTACCAGTGGAAAGCCGTGAAATGACCAGCAAACTGATAATATTTACAACTCCGGGCACTTTAGGGAGCGTTTTCACTTGAATTTGCTTTCAAATATTAGGAATTCTTGTTTATACGGCTCAAAATTTGTGTAGAAAGCCTGTAAGTGATGACTGTAGCTTATGTTTACAATTGAGGCCGCATTACTCTGGCGACTTTTGTATGACTCTGTTAAAATCCTGACGGTTCCAGTACATATTTGTAAGAAAACTCTCTACTTGTGGTAAAACTCTTAAAATACGTAATTAGAGTTTCCAGAAATGATTAAAATCTTGGAAGAACCCCTTGAAATTAAAGTAAATAGATTCTTCCTACATTTCCTGCCGTTTGTAATCACAGACATTACCAGTGGAAAGCCGTGAAATGTCCAGCAAACTGATAATATTTACAACTCCGGGCACTTTAGGGAGCGTTTTCACTTGAATTTGCTTTCAAATATTAGGAATTCTTGTTTATACAGCTGAAAATTTGTGCAGAAAGCCTGTAAGTGAGGACTGAACGCTTATGTTTACAATTGAGGCCGCATTACTCTGGCGACTTTTGTATGACTCTGTTAAAATCCTGACGGTTCCAGTACAAATTTTTAAGAAAACTCTCTAGGTGTGGTAAAACTCTTAAAATACGTAATTAGAGTTTCCAGAAATGATTAAAACCTTGGAAGAACCCCTTGAAATTAAAGTAAATAGATTCTTCCTACATTTCCTGCCGTTTGTTATCACAGACATTACCAGTGGAAAGCCGTGAAATGACCAGCAAACTGATAATATTTACAACTCCGGGCACTTTAGGGAGCGTTTTCACTTGAATTTGCTTTCAAATATTAGGAATTCTTGTTTATACAGCTCAAAATTTGTGTAGAAAGCCTGTAAGTGAGGACTGTACTGCTTATGTTTACTATTGAGGTCTCATTACTCTGGCGACTTTTGTATGACTCTGTTAAAATCATGACAGTTCCAGTACATATTTGTAAGAAAACTCTCTAGTTGTGGTAAAACTCTTAAAATACGTAATTAGAGTTTCCAGAAGTGATTAAAAACTTGGAAGAACCCCTTGAAATTAAAGTAAATATATTCTTCCTACATTTCCTGCCGTTTGTAATCGCAGACATTACCAGTGGAAAGCCGTGAAATGACCAGCAAACTGATAATATTTACAACTCCGGGCACTTTAGGGAGCGTTTTCACTTGAATTTGCTTTCAAATATTAGGAATTCTTGTTTATACAGCTGAAAATTTGTGCAGAAAGCCTGTAAGGGAGGACTGAACTGCTTATGTTTACAATTGAGGCCGCATTACTCTGGCGACTTTTGTATGACTCTGTTAAAATCCTGACGGTTCCAGTACAAATTTGTAAGAAAACTCTCTAGGTGTGGTAAAACTCTTAAAATACGTAATTAGAGTTTCCAGAAATGATTAAAACCTTGGAAGAACCCCTTGAAATTAAAGTAAATAGATTCTTCCTACATTTCCTGCCGTTTGTTATCACAGACATTACCAGTGGAAAGCCGTGAAATGACCAGCAAACTGATAATATTTACAACTCCGGGCACTTTAGGGAGCGTTTTCACTTGAATTTGCTTTCAAATATTAGGAATTCTTGTTTATACAGCTCATAATTTTTGTAGAAAGCCTGTAAGTGAGGTTTAAACTGCGTATGTTTACAATTGAGGCCCCATTACTCTGCCGACTATTGTATGACTCTGTTAAAATCCTGACGGTTCCAGTACATATTTGTAAGAAAACTCTCTAGTTGTGGTAAAACTCTTAAAATACGCAATTAGAGTTTCCAGAAATGATTAAAATCTTGGAAGAACCCCTTGAAATTAAAGTAAATAGATTCTTCCTACATTTCCGCCGTTTGTTATCACAGACATTACCAGTGGAAAGCCGTGAAATGACCAGCAAACTGATAATATTTACAACTCCGGGCACTTTAGGGAGCGTTTTCACTTGAATTTGCTTTCAAATATTAGGAATTCTTGTTTATACGGCTCAAATTTGTGTAGAAAGCTTGTAAGTGATGACTGTAGCTTATGTTTACAATTGAGGCCGCATTACTCTGGCGACTTTTGTATGACTCTGTTAAAATCCTGACGGTTCCAGTACATATTTGTAAGAAAACTCTCTAGTTGTGGTAAAACTCTTAAAATACGTAATTAGAGTTTCCAGAAGTGATTAAAAACTTGGAAGAACCCCTTGAAATTAAAGTAAATATATTCTTCCTACATTTCCTGCCGTTTGTAATCGCAGACATTACCAGTGGAAAGCCGTGAAATGACCAGCAAACTGATAATATTTACAACTCCGGGCACTTTAGGGAGCGTTTTCACTTGAATTTGCTTTCAAATATTAGGAATTCTTGTTTATACAGCTCATAATTTTTGTAGAAAGCCTGTAAGTGAGGTTTAAAATGCATATGTTTACAATTGAGGCCCCATTACTCTGCCGACTATTGTATGACTCTGTTAAAATCCTGACGGTTCCAGTACATATTTGTAAGAAAACTCTCTAGTTGTGGTAAAACTCTTAAAATACGCAATTAGAGTTTCCAGAAATGATTAAAATCTTGGAAGAACCCCTTGAAATTAAAGTAAATAGATTCTTCCTACATTTCCTGCCGTTTGTAATCACAGACATTACCAGTGGAAAGCCGTGAAATGACCAGCAAACTGATAATATTTAAAACTCCGGGCACTTTAGGGAGCGTTTTCACTTGAATTTGCTTTCAAATATTAGGAATTCTTGTTTATACGGCTCAAAATTTGTGTAGAAAGCCTGTAAGTGATGACTGTAGCTTATGTTTACAATTGAGGCCGCATTACTCTGGCGACTTTTGTATGACTCTGTTAAAATCCTGACGGTTCCAGTACATATTTGTAAGAAAACTCTCTAGTTGTGGTAAAACTCTTAAAATACGTAATTAGAGTTTCCAGAAATGATTAAAACCTTGGAAGAACCCCTTGAAATTAAAGTAAATAGATTCTTCCTACATTTCCTGCCGTTTGTAATCACAGACATTACCAGTGGAAAGCCGTGAAATGTCCAGCAAACTGATAATATTTACAACTCCGGGCACTTTAGGGAGCGTTTTCACTTGAATTTGCTTTCAAATATTAGGAATTCTTGTTTATACAGCTGAAAATTTGTGCAGAAAGCCTGTAAGTGAGGACTGAACGCTTATGTTTACAATTGAGGCCGCATTACTCTGGCGACTTTTGTATGACTCTGTTAAAATCCTGACGGTTCCAGTACAAATTTGTAAGAAAACTCTCTAGGTGTGGTAAAACTCTTAAAATACGTAATTAGAGTTTCCAGAAATGATTAAAACCTTGGAAGAACCCCTTGAAATTAAAGTAAATAGATTCTTCCTACATTTCCTGCCGTTTGTTATCACAGACATTACCAGTGGAAAGCCGTGAAATGACCAGCAAACTGATAATATTTACAACTCCGGGCACTTTAGGGAGCGTTTTCACTTGAATTTGCTTTCAAATATTAGGAATTCTTGTTTATACGGCTCAAAATTTGTGTAGAAAGCCTGTAAGTGATGACTGTAGCTTATGTTTACAATTGAGGCCGCATTACTCTGGCGACTTTTGTATGACTCTGTTAAAATCCTGACGGTTCCAGTACATATTTGTAAGAAAACTCTCTACTTGTGGTAAAACTCTTAAAATACGTAATTAGAGTTTCCAGAAATGATTAAAATCTTGGAAGAACCCCTTGAAATTAAAGTAAATAGATTCTTCCTACATTTCCTGCCGTTTGTAATCACAGACATTACCAGTGGAAAGCCGTGAAATGTCCAGCAAACTGATAATATTTACAACTCCGGGCACTTTAGGGAGCGTTTTCACTTGAATTTGCTTTCAAATATTAGGAATTCTTGTTTATACAGCTGAAAATTTGTGCAGAAAGCCTGTAAGTGAGGACTGAACGCTTATGTTTACAATTGAGGCCGCATTACTCTGGCGACTTTTGTATGACTCTGTTAAAATCCTGACGGTTCCAGTACAAATTTGTAAGAAAACTCTCTAGGTGTGGTAAAACTCTTAAAATACGTAATTAGAGTTTCCAGAAATGATTAAAACCTTGGAAGAACCCCTTGAAATTAAAGTAAATAGATTCTTCCTACATTTCCTGCCGTTTGTTATCACAGACATTACCAGTGGAAAGCCGTGAAATGACCAGCAAACTGATAATATTTACAACTCCGGGCACTTTAGGGAGCGTTTTCACTTGAATTTGCTTTCAAATATTAGGAATTCTTGTTTATACAGCTCAAAATTTGTGTAGAAAGCCTGTAAGTGAGGACTGTACTGCTTATGTTTACAATTGAGGTCTCATTACTCTGGCGACTTTTGTATGACTCTGTTAAAATCATGACAGTTCCAGTACATATTTGTAAGAAAACTCTCTAGTTGTGGTAAAACTCTTAAAATACGTAATTAGAGTTTCCAGAAGTGATTAAAAACTTGGAAGAACCCCTTGAAATTAAAGTAAATATATTCTTCCTACATTTCCTGCCGTTTGTAATCGCAGACATTACCAGTGGAAAGCCGTGAAATGACCAGCAAACTGATAATATTTACAACTCCGGGCACTTTAGGGAGCGTTTTCACTTGAATTTGCTTTCAAATATTAGGAATTCTTGTTTATACAGCTGAAAATTTGTGCAGAAAGCCTGTAAGGGAGGACTGAACTGCTTATGTTTACAATTGAGGCCGCATTACTCTGGCGACTTTTGTATGACTCTGTTAAAATCCTGACGGTTCCAGTACAAATTTGTAAGAAAACTCTCTAGGTGTGGTAAAACTCTTAAAATACGTAATTAGAGTTTCCAGAAATGATTAAAACCTTGGAAGAACCCCTTGAAATTAAAGTAAATAGATTCTTCCTACATTTCCTGCCGTTTGTTATCACAGACATTACCAGTGGAAAGCCGTGAAATGACCAGCAAACTGATAATATTTACAACTCCGGGCACTTTAGGGAGCGTTTTCACTTGAATTTGCTTTCAAATATTAGGAATTCTTGTTTATACAGCTCATAATTTTTGTAGAAAGCCTGTAAGTGAGGTTTAAACTGCGTATGTTTACAATTGAGGCCCCATTACTCTGCCGACTATTGTATGACTCTGTTAAAATCCTGACGGTTCCAGTACATATTTGTAAGAAAACTCTCTAGTTGTGGTAAAACTCTTAAAATACGCAATTAGAGTTTCCAGAAATGATTAAAATCTTGGAAGAACCCCTTGAAATTAAAGTAAATAGATTCTTCCTACATTTCCTGCCGTTTGTTATCACAGACATTACCAGTGGAAAGCCGTGAAATGACCAGCAAACTGATAATATTTACAACTCCGGGCACGTTAGGGAGCGTTTTCACTTGAATTTGCTTTCAAATATTAGGAATTCTTGTTTATACGGCTCAAATTTGTGTAGAAAGCCTGTAAGTGATGACTGTAGCTTATGTTTACAATTGAGGCCGCATTACTCTGGCGACTTTTGTATGACTCTGTTAAAATCCTGACGGTTCCAGTACATATTTGTAAGAAAACTCTCTAGTTGTGGTAAAACTCTTAAAATACGTAATTAGAGTTTCCAGAAGTGATTAAAAACTTGGAAGAACCCCTTGAAATTAAAGTAAATATATTCTTCCTACATTTCCTGCCGTTTGTAATCGCAGACATTACCAGTGGAAAGCCGTGAAATGACCAGCAAACTGATAATATTTACAACTACGGGCACTTTAGGGAGCGTTTTCACTTGAATTTGCTTTCAAATATTAGGAATTCTTGTTTATACAGCTCATAATTTTTGTAGAAAGCCTGTAAGTGAGGTTTAAACTGCGTATGTTTACAATTGAGGCCCCATTACTCTGGCGACTATTGTATGACTCTGTTAAAATCCTTACGGTCCCAGTACATATTTGTAAGAAAACTCTCTAGTTGTGGTAAAACTCTTAAAATACGCAATTAGAGTTTCCAGAAATGATTAAAATCTTGGAAGAACCCCTTGAAATTAAAGTAAATGGATTCTTCCTACATTTCCTGCCGTTTGTTATCACAGACATTACCAATGGAAAGCCGTGAAATGACCAGCAAACTGATAATATTTAAAACTCCGGGCACTTTAGGGAGCGTTTTCACTTGAATTTGCTTTCAAATATTAGGAATTCTTGTTTATACGGCTCAAAATTTGTGTAGAAAGCCTGTAAGTGATGACTGTAGCTTATGTTTACAATTGAGGCCGCATTACTCTGGCGACTTTTGTATGACTCTGTTAAAATCCTGACGGTTCCAGTACATATTTGTAAGAAAACTCTCTAGTTGTGGTAAAACTCTTAAAATACGTAATTAGAGTTTCCAGAAATGATTAAAACCTTGGAAGAACCCCTTGAAATTAAAGTAAATAGATTCTTCCTACATTTCCTGCCGTTTGTAATCACAGACATTACCAGTGGAAAGCCGTGAAATGTCCAGCAAACTGATAATATTTACAACTCCGGGCACTTTAGGGAGCGTTTTCACTTGAATTTGCTTTCAAATATTAGGAATTCTTGTTTATACGGCTCAAAATTTGTGTAGAAAGCCTGTAAGTGATGACTGTAGCTTATGTTTACAATTGAGGCCGCATTACTCTGGCGACTTTTGTATGACTCTGTTAAAATCCTGACGGTTCCAGTACATATTTGTAAGAAAACTCTCTAGTTGTGGTAAAACTCTTAAAATACATAATTAGAGTTTCCACAAATGATTAAAACCTTGGAAGAACCCCTTGAAATTAAAGTAAATAGATTCTTCCTACATTTCCTGCCGTTTGTAATCACAGACATTACCAGTGGAAAGCCGTGAAATGTCCAGCAAACTGATAATATTTACAACTCCGGGCACTTTAGGGAGCGTTTTCACTTGAATTTGCTTTCAAATATTAGGAATTCTTGTTTATACAGCTGAAAATTTGTGCAGAAAGCCTGTAAGTGAGGACTGAACGCTTATGTTTACAATGGAGGCCGCATTACTCTGGCGACTTTTGTATGACTCTGTTAAAATCCTGACGGTTCCAGTACAAATTTGTAAGAAAACTCTCTAGGTGTGGTAAAACTCTTAAAATACGTAATTAGAGTTTCCAGAAATGATTAAAACCTTGGAAGAACCCCTTGAAATTAAAGTAAATAGATTCTTCCTACATTTCCTGCCGTTTGTTATCACAGACATTACCAGTGGAAAGCCGTGAAATGACCAGCAAACTGATAATATTTACAACTCCGGGCACTTTAGGGAGCGTTTTCACTTGAATTTGCTTTCAAATATTAGGAATTCTTGTTTATACAGCTCATAATTTTTGTAGAAAGCCTGTAAGTGAGGTTTAAACTGCGTATGTTTACAATTGAGGCCCCATTACTCTGCCGACTATTGTATGACTCTGTTAAAATCCTGACGGTTCCAGTACATATTTGTAAGAAAACTCTCTAGTTGTGGTAAAACTCTTAAAATACGCAATTAGAGTTTCCAGAAATGATTAAAATCTTGGAAGAACCCCTTGAAATTAAAGTAAATAGATTCTTCCTACATTTCCTGCCGTTTGTTATCACAGACATTACCAGTGGAAAGCCGTGAAATGACCAGCAAACTGATAATATTTACAACTCCGGGCACTTTAGGGAGCGTTTTCACTTGAATTTGCTTTCAAATATTAGGAATTCTTGTTTATACGGCTCAAAATTTGTGTAGAAAGCCTGTAAGTGATGACTGTAGCTTATGTTTACAATTGAGGCCGCATTACTCTGGCGACTTTTGTATGACTCTGTTAAAATCCTGACGGTTCCAGTACATATTTGTAAGAAAACTCTCTAGTTGTGGTAAAACTCTTAAAATACGTAATTAGAGTTTCCAGAAGTGATTAAAAACTTGGAAGAACCCCTTGAAATTAAAGTAAATATATTCTTCCTACATTTCCTGCCGTTTGTAATCGCAGACATTACCAGTGGAAAGCCGTGAAATGACCAGCAAACTGATAATATTTACAACTCCGGGCACTTTAGGGAGCGTTTTCACTTGAATTTGCTTTCAAATATTAGGAATTCTTGTTTATACAGCTGAAAATTTGTGCAGAAAGCCTGTAAGTGAGGACTGAACTGCTTATGTTTACAATTGAGGTCTCATTACTCTGGCGACTTTTGTATGACTCTGTTAAAATCCTGACGGTTCCAGTACAAATTTGTAAGAAAACTCTCTAGTTGTGGTAAAACTCTTAAAATACGCAATAGGAGTTTCCAGAAATGATTAAAAACTTGGAAGAACCCCTTGAAATTAAAGTAAATAGATTCTTCCTACATTTCCTGCCGTTTGTAATCACAGACATTACCAGTGGAAAGCCGGGAAATGACCAGCAAACTGATAATATTTACAACGCTGGGCACTTGAGGGAGCGTTTTCACTTGAATTTGCTTTCAAATATTAGGAATTCTTGTTTATACAGCTCAAAATTTGTGCAGAAAGCCTCTAAGTGAGGACTGTACTGCTTATGTTTACAATTGAGGTCGCATTACTCTGGCGACTTTTCTATGACTCTGTTAAAATCCTGACGGTTCCAGTACAAATTTGTAAGAAAACTCTCTAGTTGTGGTAAAACTCTTAAAATACGTAATTAGAGTTTCCAGAAATGATTAAAACCTTGGAAGAACCCCTTGAAATTAAAGTAAATAGATTCTTCCTACATTTCCTGCCGTTTGTAATCACAGACATTACCAGTGGAAAGCCGTGAAATGACCAGCAAACTGATAATATTTACAACTCTGGGCACTTTAGGGAGCGTTTTCACTTGAATTTGCTTTCAAATATTAGGAATTCTTGTTTATACAGCTCATAATTTTTGTAGAAAGCCTGTAAGTGAGGTTTAAACTGCGTATGTTTACAATTGAGGCCCCATTACTCTGGCGACTATTGTATGACTCTGTTAAAATCCTTACGGTCCCAGTACATATTTGTAAGAAAACTCTCTAGTTGTGGTAAAACTCTTAAAATACGCAATTAGAGTTTCCAGAAATGATTAAAATCTTGGAAGAACCCCTTGAAATTAAAGTAAATGGATTCTTCCTACATTTCCTGCCGTTTGTTATCACAGACATTACCAATGGAAAGCCGTGAAATGACCAGCAAACTGATAATATTTAAAACTCCGGGCACTTTAGGGAGCGTTTTCACTTGAATTTGCTTTCAAATATTAGGAATTCTTGTTTATACGGCTCAAAATTTGTGTAGAAAGCCTGTAAGTGATGACTGTAGCTTATGTTTACAATTGAGGCCGCATTACTCTGGCGACTTTTGTATGACTCTGTTAAAATCCTGACGGTTCCAGTACATATTTGTAAGAAAACTCTCTAGTTGTGGTAAAACTCTTAAAATACGTAATTAGAGTTTCCAGAAATGATTAAAACCTTGGAAGAACCCCTTGAAATTAAAGTAAATAGATTCTTCCTACATTTCCTGCCGTTTGTAATCACAGACATTACCAGTGGAAAGCCGTGAAATGTCCAGCAAACTGGTAATATTTACAACTCCGGGCACTTTAGGGAGCGTTTTCACTTGAATTTGCTTTCAAATATTAGGAATTCTTGTTTATACGGCTCAAAATTTGTGTAGAAAGCCTGTAAGTGATGACTGTAGCTTATGTTTACAATTGAGGCCGCATTACTCTGGCGACTTTTGTATGACTCTGTTAAAATCCTGACGGTTCCAGTACATATTTGTAAGAAAACTCTCTAGTTGTGGTAAAACTCTTAAAATACGTAATTAGAGTTTCCAGAAATGATTAAAACCTTGGAAGAACCCCTTGAAATTAAAGTAAATAGATTCTTCCTACATTTCCTGCCGTTTGTAATCACAGACATTACCAGTGGAAAGCCGTGAAATGTCCAGCAAACTGATAATATTTACAACTCCGGGCACTTTAGGGAGCGTTTTCACTTGAATTTGCTTTCAAATATTAGGAATTCTTGTTTATACAGCTGAAAATTTGTGCAGAAAGCCTGTAAGTGAGGACTGAACGCTTATGTTTACAATTGAGGCCGCATTACTCTGGCGACTTTTGTATGACTCTGTTAAAATCCTGACGGTTCCAGTACAAATTTGTAAGAAAACTCTCTAGGTGTGGTAAAACTCTTAAAATACGTAATTAGAGTTTCCAGAAATGATTAAAACCTTGGAAGAACCCCTTGAAATTAAAGTAAATAGATTCTTCCTACATTTCCTGCCGTTTGTTATCACAGACATTACCAGTGGAAAGCCGTGAAATGACCAGCAAACTGATAATATTTACAACTCCGGGCACTTTAGGGAGCGTTTTCACTTGAATTTGCTTTCAAATATTAGGAATTCTTGTTTATACAGCTCATAATTTTTGTAGAAAGCCTGTAAGTGAGGTTTAAACTGCGTATGTTTACAATTGAGGCCCCATTACTCTGCCGACTATTGTATGACTCTGTTAAAATCCTGACGGTTCCAGTACATATTTGTAAGAAAACTCTCTAGTTGTGGTAAAACTCTTAAAATACGCAATTAGAGTTTCCAGAAATGATTAAAATCTTGGAAGAACCCCTTGAAATTAAAGTAAATAGATTCTTCCTACATTTCCTGCCGTTTGTTATCACAGACATTACCAGTGGAAAGCCGTGAAATGACCAGCAAACTGATAATATTTACAACTCCGGGCACTTTAGGGAGCGTTTTCACTTGAATTTGCTTTCAAATATTAGGAATTCTTGTTTATACGGCTCAAAATTTGTGTAGAAAGCCTGTAAGTGATGACTGTAGCTTATGTTTACAATTGAGGCCGCATTACTCTGGCGACTTTTGTATGACTCTGTTAAAATCCTGACGGTTCCAGTACATATTTGTAAGAAAACTCTCTAGTTGTGGTAAAACTCTTAAAATACGTAATTAGAGTTTCCAGAAGTGATTAAAAACTTGGAAGAACCCCTTGAAATTAAAGTAAATATATTCTTCCTACATTTCCTGCCGTTTGTAATCGCAGACATTACCAGTGGAAAGCCGTGAAATGACCAGCAAACTGATAATATTTACAACTCCGGGCACTTTAGGGAGCGTTTTCACTTGAATTTGCTTTCAAATATTAGGAATTCTTGTTTATACAGCTGAAAATTTGTGCAGAAAGCCTGTAAGTGAGGACTGAACTGCTTATGTTTACAATTGAGGTCTCATTACTCTGGCGACTTTTGTATGACTCTGTTAAAATCCTGACGGTTCCAGTACAAATTTGTAAGAAAACTCTCTAGGTGTGGTAAAACTCTTAAAATACGTAATTAGAGTTTCCAGAAATGATTAAAACCTTGGAAGAACCCATTGAAATTAAAGTAAATAGATTCTTCCTACATTTCCTGCCGTTTGTTATCACAGACATTACCAGTGGAAAGCCGTGAAATGACCAGCAAACTGATAATATTTACAACTCCGGGCACTTTAGGGAGCGTTTTCACTTGAATTTGCTTTCAAATATTAGGAATTCTTGTTTATACGGCTCAAAATTTGTGTAGAAAGCCTTTAAGTGAGGTTTAAACTGTGTATGTTTACAATTGAGGCCCCATTACTCTGGCGACTTTTGTATGACTCTGTTAAAATCCTGACGGTTCCAGTACAAATTTGTAAGAAAACTCTCTAGTTGTGGTAAAACTCTTAAAATACGCAATAGGAGTTTCCAGAAATGATTAAAACCTTGGAAGAACCCCTTGAAATTAAAGTAAATAGATTCTTCCTACATTTCCTGCCGTTTGTAATCACAGACATTACCAGTGGAAAGCCGGGAAATGACCAGCAAACTGATAATATTTACAACGCTGGGCACTTGAGGGAGCGTTTTCACTTGAATTTGCTTTCAAATATTAGGAATTCTTGTTTATACAGCTCAAAATTTGTGCAGAAAGCCTCTAAGTGAGGACTGTACTGCTTATGTTTACAATTGAGGTCGCATTACTCTGGCGACTTTTCTATGACTCTGTTAAAATCCTGACGGTTCCAGTACAAATTTGTAAGAAAACTCTCTAGTTGTGGTAAAACTCTTAAAATACGTAATTAGAGTTTCCAGAAATGATTAAAACCTTGGAAGAACCCCTTGAAATTAAAGTAAATAGATTCTTCCTACATTTCCTGCCGTTTGTAATCACAGACATTACCAGTGGAAAGCCGTGAAATGACCAGCAAACTGATAATATTTACAACTCTGGGCACTTTAGGGAGCGTTTTCACTTGAATTTGCTTTCAAATATTAGGAATTCTTGTTTATACAGCTCATAATTTTTGTAGAAAGCCTGTAAGTGAGGTTTAAACTGCGTATGTTTACAATTGAGGCCCCATTACTCTGGCGACTATTGTATGACTCTGTTAAAATCCTTACGGTCCCAGTACATATTTGTAAGAAAACTCTCTAGTTGTGGTAAAACTCTTAAAATACGCAATTAGAGTTTCCAGAAATGATTAAAATCTTGGAAGAACCCCTTGAAATTAAAGTAAATGGATTCTTCCTACATTTCCTGCCGTTTGTTATCACAGACATTACCAATGGAAAGCCGTGAAATGACCAGCAAACTGATAATATTTAAAACTCCGGGCACTTTAGGGAGCGTTTTCACTTGAATTTGCTTTCAAATATTAGGAATTCTTGTTTATACGGCTCAAAATTTGTGTAGAAAGCCTGTAAGTGATGACTGTAGCTTATGTTTACAATTGAGGCCGCATTACTCTGGCGACTTTTGTATGACTCTGTTAAAATCCTGACGGTTCCAGTACATATTTGTAAGAAAACTCTCTAGTTGTGGTAAAACTCTTAAAATACGTAATTAGAGTTTCCAGAAATGATTAAAACCTTGGAAGAACCCCTTGAAATTAAAGTAAATAGATTCTTCCTACATTTCCTGCCGTTTGTAATCACAGACATTACCAGTGGAAAGCCGTGAAATGTCCAGCAAACTGATAATATTTACAACTCCGGGCACTTTAGGGAGCGTTTTCACTTGAATTTGCTTTCAAATATTAGGAATTCTTGTTTATACAGCTGAAAATTTGTGCAGAAAGGCTGTAAGTGAGGACTGAACGCTTATGTTTACAATTGAGGCCGCATTACTCTGGCGACTTTTGTATGACTCTGTTAAAATCCTGACGGTTCCAGTACAAATTTGTAAGAAAACTCTCTAGGTGTGGTAAAACTCTTAAAATACGTAATTAGAGTTTCCAGAAATGATTAAAACCTTGGAAGAACCCCTTGAAATTAAAGTAAATAGATTCTTCCTACATTTCCTGCCGTTTGTAATCGCAGACATTACCAGTGGAAAGCCGTGAAATGACCAGCAAACTGATAATATTTACAACTCCGGGCACTTTAGGGAGCGTTTTCACTTGAATTTGCTTTCAAATATTAGGAATTCTTGTTTATACAGCTCATAATTTTTGTAGAAAGCCTGTAAGTGAGGTTTAAAATGCATATGTTTACAATTGAGGCCCCATTACTCTGCCGACTATTGTATGACTCTGTTAAAATCCTTACGGTTCCAGTACATATTTGTAAGAAAACTCTCTAGTTGTGGTAAAACTCTTAAAATACGCAATTAGAGTTTCCAGAAATGATTAAAATCTTGGAAGAACCCCTTGAAATTAAAGTAAATAGATTCTTCCTACATTTCCTGCCGTTTGTAATCACAGACATTACCAGTGGAAAGCCGGGAAATGACCAGCAAACTGATAATATTTACAACGCTGGGCACTTGAGGGAGCGTTTTCACTTGAATTTGCTTTCAAATATTAGGAATTCTTGTTTATACAGCTCAAAATTTGTGCAGAAAGCCTCTAAGTGAGGACTGTACTGCTTATGTTTACAATTGAGGTCGCATTACTCTGGCGACTTTTCTATGACTCTGTTAAAATCCTGACGGTTCCAGTACAAATTTGTAAGAAAACTCTCTAGTTGTGGTAAAACTCTTAAAATACGTAATTAGAGTTTCCAGAAATGATTAAAACCTTGGAAGAACCCCTTGAAATTAAAGTAAATAGATTCTTCCTACATTTCCTGCCGTTTGTAATCACAGACATTACCAGTGGAAAGCCGTGAAATGACCAGCAAACTGATAATATTTACAACTCTGGGCACTTTAGGGAGCGTTTTCACTTGAATTTGCTTTCAAATATTAGGAATTCTTGTTTATACAGCTCATAATTTTTGTAGAAAGCCTGTAAGTGAGGTTTAAACTGCGTATGTTTACAATTGAGGCCCCATTACTCTGGCGACTATTGTATGACTCTGTTAAAATCCTTACGGTCCCAGTACATATTTGTAAGAAAACTCTCTAGTTGTGGTAAAACTCTTAAAATACGCAATTAGAGTTTCCAGAAATGATTAAAATCTTGGAAGAACCCCTTGAAATTAAAGTAAATGGATTCTTCCTACATTTCCTGCCGTTTGTTATCACAGACATTACCAATGGAAAGCCGTGAAATGACCAGCAAACTGATAATATTTAAAACTCCGGGCACTTTAGGGAGCGTTTTCACTTGAATTTGCTTTCAAATATTAGGAATTCTTGTTTATACGGCTCAAAATTTGTGTAGAAAGCCTGTAAGTGATGACTGTAGCTTATGTTTACAATTGAGGCCGCATTACTCTGGCGACTTTTGTATGACTCTGTTAAAATCCTGACGGTTCCAGTACATATTTGTAAGAAAACTCTCTAGTTGTGGTAAAACTCTTAAAATACGTAATTAGAGTTTCCAGAAATGATTAAAACCTTGGAAGAACCCCTTGAAATTAAAGTAAATAGATTCTTCCTACATTTCCTGCCGTTTGTAATCACAGACATTACCAGTGGAAAGCCGTGAAATGTCCAGCAAACTGATAATATTTACAACTCCGGGCACTTTAGGGAGTGTTTTCACTTGAATTTGCTTTCAAATATTAGGAATTCTTGTTTATACAGCTGAAAATTTGTGCAGAAAGCCTGTAAGTGAGGACTGAACGCTTATGTTTACAATTGAGGCCGCATTACTCTGGCGACTTTTGTATGACTCTGTTAAAATCCTGACGGTTCCAGTACAAATTTGTAAGAAAACTCTCTAGTTGTGGTAAAACTCTTAAAATACGTAATTAGAGTTTCCAGAAATGATTAAAACCTTGGAAGAACCCCTTGAAATTAAAGTAAATAGATTCTTCCTACATTTCCTGCCGTTTGTTATCACAGACATTACCAGTGGAAAGCCGTGAAATGACCAGCAAACTGATAATATTTACAACTCTGGGCACTTTAGGGAGCGTTTTCACTTGAATTTGCTTTCAAATATTAGGAATTCTTGTTTATACAGCTCATAATTTTTGTAGAAAGCCTGTAAGTGAGGTTTAAACTGCGTATGTTTACAATTGAGGCCCCATTACTCTGGCGACTATTGTATGACTCTGTTAAAATCCTTACGGTCCCAGTACATATTTGTAAGAAAACTCTCTAGTTGTGGTAAAACTCTTAAAATACGCAATTAGAGTTTCCAGAAATGATTAAAATCTTGGAAGAACCCCTTGAAATTAAAGTAAATGGATTCTTCCTACATTTCCTGCCGTTTGTTATCACAGACATTACCAATGGAAAGCCGTGAAATGACCAGCAAACTGATAATATTTAAAACTCCGGGCACTTTAGGGAGCGTTTTCACTTGAATTTGTTTTCAAATATTAGGAATTCTTGTTTATACGGCTCAAAATTTGTGTAGAAAGCCTGTAAGTGATGACTGTAGCTTATGTTTACAATTGAGGCCGCATTACTCTGGCGACTTTTGTATGACTCTGTTAAAATCCTGACGGTTCCAGTACATATTTGTAAGAAAACTCTCTAGTTGTGGTAAAACTCTTAAAATACGTAATTAGAGTTTCCAGAAATGATTAAAACCTTGGAAGAACCCCTTGAAATTAAAGTAAATAGATTCTTCCTACATTTCCTGCCGTTTGTAATCACAGACATTACCAGTGGAAAGCCGTGAAATGTCCAGCAAACTGATAATATTTACAACTCCGGGCACTTTAGGGAGCGTTTTCACTTGAATTTGCTTTCAAATATTAGGAATTCTTGTTTATACAGCTGAAAATTTGTGCAGAAAGCCTGTAAGTGAGGACTGAATGCTTATGTTTACAATTGAGGCCGCATTACTCTGGCGACTTTTGTATGACTCTGTTAAAATCCTGACGGTTCCAGTACAAATTTGTAAGAAAACTCTCTAGTTGTGGTAAAACTCTTAAAATACGTAATTAGAGTTTCCAGAAATGATTAAAACCTTGGAAGAACCCCTTGAAATTAAAGTAAATAGATTCTTCCTACATTTCCTGCCGTTTGTTATCACAGACATTACCAGTGGAAAGCCGTGAAATGACCAGCAAACTGATAATATTTACAACTCCGGGCACTTTAGGGAGCGTTTTCACTTGAATTTGCTTTCAAATATTAGGAATTCTTGTTTATACGGCTCAAAATTTGTGTAGAAAACCTGTAAGTGATGACTGTAGCTTATGTTTACAATTGAGGCCGCATTACTCTGGCGACTTTTGTATGACTCTGTTAAAATCCTGACGGTTCCAGTACATATTTGTAAGAAAACTCTCTAGTTGTGGTAAAACTCTTAAAATACGTAATTAGAGTTTCCAGAAATGATTAAAACCTTGGAAGAACCCCTTGAAATTAAAGTAAATAGATTCTTCCTACATTTCCTGCCGTTTGTAATCACAGACATTACCAGTGGAAAGCCGTGAAATGTCCAGCAAACTGATAATATTTACAACTCCGGGCACTTTAGGGAGCGTTTTCACTTGAATTTGCTTTCAAATATTAGGAATTCTTGTTTATACAGCTGAAAATTTGTGCAGAAAGCCTGTAAGTGAGGACTGAACGCTTATGTTTACAATTGAGGCCGCATTACTCTGGCGACTTTTGTATGACTCTGTTAAAATCCTGACGGTTCCAGTACAAATTTGTAAGAAAACTCTCTAGGTGTGGTAAAACTCTTAAAATACGTAATTAGAGTTTCCATAAATGATTAAAACCTTGGAAGAACCCCTTGAAATTAAAGTAAATAGATTCTTCCTACATTTCCTGCCGTTTGTTATCACAGACATTACCAGTGGAAAGCCGTGAAATGACCAGCAAACTGATAATATTTACAACTCCGGGCACTTTAGGGAGCGTTTTCACTTGAATTTGCTTTCAAATATTAGGAATTCTTGTTTATACAGCTCAAAATTTGTGTAGAAAGCCTGTAAGTGAGGACTGTACTGCTTATGTTTACAATTGAGGTCTCATTACTCTGGCGACTTTTGTATGACTCTGTTAAAATCATGACGGTTCCAGTACATATTTGTAAGAAAACTCTCTAGTTGTGGTAAAACTCTTAAAATACGTAATTAGAGTTTCCAGAAGTGATTAAAAACTTGGAAGAACCCCTTGAAATTAAAGTAAATATATTCTTCCTACATTTCCTGCCGTTTGTAATCGCAGACATTACCAGTGGAAAGCCGTGAAATGACCAGCAAACTGATAATATTTACAACTCCGGGCACTTTAGGGAGCGTTTTCACTTGAATTTGCTTTCAAATATTAGGAATTCTTGTTTATACAGCTGAAAATTTGTGCAGAAAGCCTGTAAGGGAGGACTGAACTGCTTATGTTTACAATTGAGGCCGCATTACTCTGGCGACTTTTGTATGACTCTGTTAAAATCCTGAGGGTTCCAGTACAAATTTGTAAGAAAACTCTCTAGGTGTGGTAAAACTCTTAAAATACGTAATTAGAGTTTCCAGAAATGATTAAAACCTTGGAAGAACCCCTTGAAATTAAAGTAAATAGATTCTTCCTACATTTCCTGCCGTTTGTTATCACAGACATTACCAGTGGAAAGCCGTGAAATGACCAGCAAACTGATAATATTTACAACTCCGGGCACTTTAGGGAGCGTTTTCACTTGAATTTGCTTTCAAATATTAGGAATTCTTGTTTATACAGCTCATAATTTTTGTAGAAAGCCTGTAAGTGAGGTTTAAACTGCGTATGTTTACAATTGAGGCCCCATTACTCTGCCGACTATTGTATGACTCTGTTAAAATCCTGACGGTTCCAGTACATATTTGTAAGAAAACTCTCTAGTTGTGGTAAAACTCTTAAAATACGCAATTAGAGTTTCCAGAAATGATTAAAATCTTGGAAGAACCCCTTGAAATTAAAGTAAATAGATTCTTCCTACATTTCCTGCCGTTTGTTATCACAGACATTACCAGTGGAAAGCCGTGAAATGACCAGCAAACTGATAATATTTACAACTCCGTGCACTTTAGGGAGCGTTTTCACTTGAATTTGCTTTCAAATATTAGGAATTCTTGTTTATACAGCTCAAAATTTGTGTAGAAAGCCTGTAAGTGAGCACTGTACTGCTTATGTTTACAATTGAGGCCGCATTACTCTGGCGACTTTTGTATGACTGTGTTAAAATCCTGACGGTTCCAGTACATATTTGTAAGAAAACTCTCTAGTTGTGGTAAAACTCTTAAAATACGCAATTAGAGTTTCCAGAAATGATTAAAAACTTTGAACAACCCCTTGAAATTAAAGTAAATAGATTCTTCCTACATTTCCTGCCGTTTGTAATCACAGACATTACCAGTGGAAAGCCGTGAAATGTCCAGCAAACTGATAATATTTACAACTCCGGGCACTTTAGGGAGCGTTTTCACTTGAATTTGCTTTCAAATATTAGGAATTCTTGTTTATACAGCTGAAAATTTGTGCAGAAAGCCTGTAAGTGAGGACTGAACGCTTATGTTTACAATTGAGGCCGCATTACTCTGGCGACTTTTGTATGACTCTGTTAAAATCCTGACGGTTCCAGTACAAATTTGTAAGAAAACTCTCTAGGTGTGGTAAAACTCTTAAAATACGTAATTAGATTTTCCAGAAATGATTAAAACCTTGGAAGAACCCCTTGAAATTAAAGTAAATAGATTCTTCCTACATTTCCTGCCGTTTGTTATCACAGACATTACCAGTGGAAAGCCGTGAAATGACCAGCAAACTGATAATATTTACAACTCCGGGCACTTTAGGGAGCGTTTTCACTTGAATTTGCTTTCAAATATTAGGAATTCTTGTTTATACAGCTCAAAATTTGTGTAGAAAGCCTGTAAGTGAGGACTGTACTGCTTATGTTTACAATTGAGGTCTCATTACTCTGGCGACTTTTGTATGACTCTGTTAAAATCATGACGGTTCCAGTACATATTTGTAAGAAAACTCTCTAGTTGTGGTAAAACTCTTAAAATACGTAATTAGAGTTTTCAGAAGTGATTAAAAACTTGGAAGAACCCCTTGAAATTAAAGTAAATATATTCTTCCTACATTTCCTGCCGTTTTTAATCGCAGACATTACCAGTGGAAAGCCGTGAAATGACCAGCAAACTGATAATATTTACAACTCCGGGCACTTTAGGGAGCGTTTTCACTTGAATTTGCTTTCAAATATTAGGAATTCTTGTTTATACAGCTCAAAATTTGTGCAGAAAGCCTCTAAGTGAGGACTGAACTGCTTATGTTTACAATTGAGGCCGCATTACTCTGGCGACTTTTGTATGACTCTGTTAAAATCCTGACGGTTCCAGTACAAATTTGTAAGAAAACTCTCTAGGTGTGGTAAAACTCTTAAAATACGTAATTAGAGTTTCCAGAAATGATTAAAACCTTGGAAGAACCCCTTGAAATTAAAGTAAATAGATTCTTCCTACATTTCCTGCCGTTTGTTATCACAGACATTACCAGTGGAAAGCCGTGAAATGACCAGCAAACTGATAATATTTACAACTCCGGGCACTTTAGGGAGCGTTTTCACTTGAATTTGCTTTCAAATATTAGGAATTCTTGTTTATACAGCTCATAATTTTTGTAGAAAGCCTGTAAGTGAGGTTTAAACTGCGTATGTTTACAATTGAGGCCCCATTACTCTGCCGACTATTGTATGACTCTGTTAAAATCCTGACGGTTCCAGTACATATTTGTAAGAAAACTCTCTAGTTGTGGTAAAACTCTTAAAATACGCAATTAGAGTTTCCAGAAATGATTAAAATCTTGGAAGAACCCCTTGAAATTAAAGTAAATAGATTCTTCCTACATTTCCTGCCGTTTGTTATCACAGACATTACCAGTGGAAAGCCGTGAAATGACCAGCAAACTGATAATATTTACAACTCCGTGCACTTTAGGGAGCGTTTTCACTTGAATTTGCTTTCAAATATTAGGAATTCTTGTTTATACAGCTCAAAATTTGTGTAGAAAGCCTGTAAGTGAGCACTGTACTGCTTATGTTTACAATTGAGGCCGCATTACTCTGGCGACTTTTGTATGACTCTGTTAAAATCCTGACGGTTCCAGTACATATTTGTAAGAAAACTCTCTAGTTGTGGTAAAACTCTTAAAATACGTAATTAGAGTTTCCAGAAATGATTAAAACCTTGGAAGAACCCCTTGAAATTAAAGTAAATAGATTCTTCCTACATTTCCTGCCGTTTGTAATCACAGACATTACCAGTGGAAAGCCGTGAAATGTCCAGCAAACTGATAATATTTACAACTCCGGGCACTTTAGGGAGCGTTTTCACTTGAATTTGCTTTCAAATATTAGGAATTCTTGTTTATACAGCTGAAAATTTGTGCAGAAAGCCTGTAAGTGAGGACTGAACGCTTATGTTTACAATTGAGGCCGCATTACTCTGGCGACTTTTGTATGACTCTGTTAAAATCCTGACGGTTCCAGTACAAATTTGTAAGAAAACTCTCTAGGTGTGGTAAAACTCTTAAAATACGTAATTAGAGTTTCCAGAAATGATTAAAACCTTGGAAGAACCCCTTGAAATTAAAGTAAATAGATTCTTCCTACATTTCCTGCCGTTTGTTATCACAGACATTACCAGTGGAAAGCCGTGAAATGACCAGCAAACTGATAATATTTACAACTCCGGGCACTTTAGGGAGCGTTTTCACTTGAATTTGCTTTCAAATATTAGGAATTCTTGTTTATACAGCTCAAAATTTGTGTAGAAAGCCTGTAAGTGATGACTGTACTGCTTATGTTTACAATTGAGGTCTCATTACTCTGGCGACTTTTGTATGACTCTGTTAAAATCATGACGGTTCCAGTACATATTTGTAAGAAAACTCTCTAGTTGTGGTAAAACTCTTAAAATACGTAATTAGAGTTTCCAGAAGTGATTAAAAACTTGGAAGAACCCCTTGAAATTAAAGTAAATATATTCTTCCTACATTTCCTGCCGTTTGTAATCGCAGACATTACCAGTGGAAAGCCGTGAAATGACCAGCAAACTGATAATATTTACAACTCCGGGCACTTTAGGGAGCGTTTTCACTTGAATTTGCTTTCAAATATTAGGAATTCTTGTTTATACAGCTGAAAATTTGTGCAGAAAGCCTGTAAGGGAGGACTGAACTGCTTATGTTTACAATTGAGGCCGCATTACTCTGGCGACTTTTGTATGACTCTGTTAAAATCCTGACGGTTCCAGTACAAATTTGTAAGAAAACTCTCTAGGTGTGGTAAAACTCTTAAAATACGTAATTAGAGTTTCCAGAAATGATTAAAACCTTGGAAGAACCCCTTGAAATTAAAGTAAATAGATTCTTCCTACATTTCCTGCCGTTTGTTATCACAGACATTACCAGTGGAAAGCCGTGAAATGACCAGCAAACTGATAATATTTACAACTCTGGGCACTTTAGGGAGCGTTTTCACTTGAATTTGCTTTCAAATATTAGGAATTCTTGTTTATACAGCTCATAATTTTTGTAGAAAGCCTGTAAGTGAGGTTTAAACTGCGTATGTTTACAATTGAGGCCCCATTACTCTGCCGACTATTGTATGACTCTGTTAAAATCCTTACGGTCCCAGTACATATTTGTAAGAAAACTCTCTAGTTGTGGTAAAACTCTTAAAATACGCAATTAGAGTTTCCAGAAATGATTAAAATCTTGGAAGAACCCCTTGAAATTAAAGTAAATGGATTCTTCCTACATTTCCTGCCGTTTGTTATCACAGACATTACCAATGGAAAGCCGTGAAATGACCAGCAAACTGATAATATTTAAAACTCCGGGCACTTTAGGGAGCGTTTTCACTTGAATTTGTTTTCAAATATTAGGAATTCTTGTTTATACGGCTCAAAATTTGTGTAGAAAGCCTGTAAGTGATGACTGTAGCTTATGTTTACAATTGAGGCCGCATTACTCTGGCGACTTTTGTATGACTCTGTTAAAATCCTGACGGTTCCAGTACATATTTGTAAGAAAACTCTCTAGTTGTGGTAAAACTCTTAAAATACGTAATTAGAGTTTCCAGAAATGATTAAAACCTTGGAAGAACCCCTTGAAATTAAAGTAAATAGATTCTTCCTACATTTCCTGCCGTTTGTAATCACAGACATTACCAGTGGAAAGCCGTGAAATGTCCAGCAAACTGATAATATTTACAACTCCGGGCACTTTAGGGAGCGTTTTCACTTGAATTTGCTTTCAAATATTAGGAATTCTTGTTTATACAGCTGAAAATTTGTGCAGAAAGCCTGTAAGTGAGGACTGAACGCTTATGTTTACAATTGAGGCCGCATTACTCTGGCGACTTTTGTATGACTCTGTTAAAATCCTGACGGTTCCAGTACAAATTTGTAAGAAAACTCTCTAGTTGTGGTAAAACTCTTAAAATACGTAATTAGAGTTTCCAGAAATGATTAAAACCTTGGAAGAACCCCTTGAAATTAAAGTAAATAGATTCTTCCTACATTTCCTGCCGTTTGTTATCACAGACATTACCAGTGGAAAGCCGTGAAATGACCAGCAAACTGATAATATTTACAACTCCGGGCACTTTAGGGAGCGTTTTCACTTGAATTTGCTTTCAAATATTAGGAATTCTTGTTTATACGGCTCAAAATTTGTGTAGAAAACCTGTAAGTGATGACTGTAGCTTATGTTTACAATTGAGGCCGCATTACTCTGGCGACTTTTGTATGACTCTGTTAAAATCCTGACGGTTCCAGTACATATTTGTAAGAAAACTCTCTAGTTGTGGTAAAACTCTTAAAATACGTAATTAGAGTTTCCAGAAATGATTAAAACCTTGGAAGAACCCCTTGAAATTAAAGTAAATAGATTCTTCCTACATTTCCTGCCGTTTGTAATCACAGACATTACCAGTGGAAAGCCGTGAAATGTCCAGCAAACTGATAATATTTACAACTCCGGGCACTTTAGGGAGCGTTTTCACTTGAATTTGCTTTCAAATATTAGGAATTCTTGTTTATACAGCTGAAAATTTGTGCAGAAAGCCTGTAAGTGAGGACTGAACGCTTATGTTTACAATTGAGGCCGCATTACTCTGGCGACTTTTGTATGACTCTGTTAAAATCCTGACGGTTCCAGTACAAATTTGTAAGAAAACTCTCTAGGTGTGGTAAAACTCTTAAAATACGTAATTAGAGTTTCCATAAATGATTAAAACCTTGGAAGAACCCCTTGAAATTAAAGTAAATAGATTCTTCCTACATTTCCTGCCGTTTGTTATCACAGACATTACCAGTGGAAAGCCGTGAAATGACCAGCAAACTGATAATATTTACAACTCCGGGCACTTTAGGGAGCGTTTTCACTTGAATTTGCTTTCAAATATTAGGAATTCTTGTTTATACAGCTCAAAATTTGTGTAGAAAGCCTGTAAGTGAGGACTGTACTGCTTATGTTTACAATTGAGGTCTCATTACTCTGGCGACTTTTGTATGACTCTGTTAAAATCATGACGGTTCCAGTACATATTTGTAAGAAAACTCTCTAGTTGTGGTAAAACTCTTAAAATACGTAATTAGAGTTTCCAGAAGTGATTAAAAACTTGGAAGAACCCCTTGAAATTAAAGTAAATATATTCTTCCTACATTTCCTGCCGTTTGTAATCGCAGACATTACCAGTGGAAAGCCGTGAAATGACCAGCAAACTGATAATATTTACAACTCCGGGCACTTTAGGGAGCGTTTTCACTTGAATTTGCTTTCAAATATTAGGAATTCTTGTTTATACAGCTGAAAATTTGTGCAGAAAGCCTGTAAGGGAGGACTGAACTGCTTATGTTTACAATTGAGGCCGCATTACTCTGGCGACTTTTGTATGACTCTGTTAAAATCCTGAGGGTTCCAGTACAAATTTGTAAGAAAACTCTCTAGGTGTGGTAAAACTCTTAAAATACGTAATTAGAGTTTCCAGAAATGATTAAAACCTTGGAAGAACCCCTTGAAATTAAAGTAAATAGATTCTTCCTACATTTCCTGCCGTTTGTTATCACAGACATTACCAGTGGAAAGCCGTGAAATGACCAGCAAACTGATAATATTTACAACTCCGGGCACTTTAGGGAGCGTTTTCACTTGAATTTGCTTTCAAATATTAGGAATTCTTGTTTATACAGCTCATAATTTTTGTAGAAAGCCTGTAAGTGAGGTTTAAACTGCGTATGTTTACAATTGAGGCCCCATTACTCTGCCGACTATTGTATGACTCTGTTAAAATCCTGACGGTTCCAGTACATATTTGTAAGAAAACTCTCTAGTTGTGGTAAAACTCTTAAAATACGCAATTAGAGTTTCCAGAAATGATTAAAATCTTGGAAGAACCCCTTGAAATTAAAGTAAATAGATTCTTCCTACATTTCCTGCCGTTTGTTATCACAGACATTACCAGTGGAAAGCCGTGAAATGACCAGCAAACTGATAATATTTACAACTCCGTGCACTTTAGGGAGCGTTTTCACTTGAATTTGCTTTCAAATATTAGGAATTCTTGTTTATACAGCTCAAAATTTGTGTAGAAAGCCTGTAAGTGAGCACTGTACTGCTTATGTTTACAATTGAGGCCGCATTACTCTGGCGACTTTTGTATGACTGTGTTAAAATCCTGACGGTTCCAGTACATATTTGTAAGAAAACTCTCTAGTTGTGGTAAAACTCTTAAAATACGCAATTAGAGTTTCCAGAAATGATTAAAAACTTTGAACAACCCCTTGAAATTAAAGTAAATAGATTCTTCCTACATTTCCTGCCGTTTGTAATCACAGACATTACCAGTGGAAAGCCGTGAAATGTCCAGCAAACTGATAATATTTACAACTCCGGGCACTTTAGGGAGCGTTTTCACTTGAATTTGCTTTCAAATATTAGGAATTCTTGTTTATACAGCTGAAAATTTGTGCAGAAAGCCTGTAAGTGAGGACTGAACGCTTATGTTTACAATTGAGGCCGCATTACTCTGGCGACTTTTGTATGACTCTGTTAAAATCCTGACGGTTCCAGTACAAATTTGTAAGAAAACTCTCTAGGTGTGGTAAAACTCTTAAAATACGTAATTAGATTTTCCAGAAATGATTAAAACCTTGGAAGAACCCCTTGAAATTAAAGTAAATAGATTCTTCCTACATTTCCTGCCGTTTGTTATCACAGACATTACCAGTGGAAAGCCGTGAAATGACCAGCAAACTGATAATATTTACAACTCCGGGCACTTTAGGGAGCGTTTTCACTTGAATTTGCTTTCAAATATTAGGAATTCTTGTTTATACAGCTCAAAATTTGTGTAGAAAGCCTGTAAGTGAGGACTGTACTGCTTATGTTTACAATTGAGGTCTCATTACTCTGGCGACTTTTGTATGACTCTGTTAAAATCATGACGGTTCCAGTACATATTTGTAAGAAAACTCTCTAGTTGTGGTAAAACTCTTAAAATACGTAATTAGAGTTTCCAGAAGTGATTAAAAACTTGGAAGAACCCCTTGAAATTAAAGTAAATATATTCTTCCTACATTTCCTGCCGTTTTTAATCGCAGACATTACCAGTGGAAAGCCGTGAAATGACCAGCAAACTGATAATATTTACAACTCCGGGCACTTTAGGGAGCGTTTTCACTTGAATTTGCTTTCAAATATTAGGAATTCTTGTTTATACAGCTCAAAATTTGTGCAGAAAGCCTCTAAGTGAGGACTGAACTGCTTATGTTTACAATTGAGGCCGCATTACTCTGGCGACTTTTGTATGACTCTGTTAAAATCCTGACGGTTCCAGTACAAATTTGTAAGAAAACTCTCTAGGTGTGGTAAAACTCTTAAAATACGTAATTAGAGTTTCCAGAAATGATTAAAACCTTGGAAGAACCCCTTGAAATTAAAGTAAATAGATTCTTCCTACATTTCCTGCCGTTTGTTATCACAGACATTACCAGTGGAAAGCCGTGAAATGACCAGCAAACTGATAATATTTACAACTCCGGGCACTTTAGGGAGCGTTTTCACTTGAATTTGCTTTCAAATATTAGGAATTCTTGTTTATACAGCTCATAATTTTTGTAGAAAGCCTGTAAGTGAGGTTTAAACTGCGTATGTTTACAATTGAGGCCCCATTACTCTGCCGACTATTGTATGACTCTGTTAAAATCCTGACGGTTCCAGTACATATTTGTAAGAAAACTCTCTAGTTGTGGTAAAACTCTTAAAATACGCAATTAGAGTTTCCAGAAATGATTAAAATCTTGGAAGAACCCCTTGAAATTAAAGTAAATAGATTCTTCCTACATTTCCTGCCGTTTGTTATCACAGACATTACCAGTGGAAAGCCGTGAAATGACCAGCAAACTGATAATATTTACAACTCCGTGCACTTTAGGGAGCGTTTTCACTTGAATTTGCTTTCAAATATTAGGAATTCTTGTTTATACAGCTCAAAATTTGTGTAGAAAGCCTGTAAGTGAGCACTGTACTGCTTATGTTTACAATTGAGGCCGCATTACTCTGGCGACTTTTGTATGACTCTGTTAAAATCCTGACGGTTCCAGTACATATTTGTAAGAAAACTCTCTAGTTGTGGTAAAACTCTTAAAATACGTAATTAGAGTTTCCAGAAATGATTAAAACCTTGGAAGAACCCCTTGAAATTAAAGTAAATAGATTCTTCCTACATTTCCTGCCGTTTGTAATCACAGACATTACCAGTGGAAAGCCGTGAAATGTCCAGCAAACTGATAATATTTACAACTCCGGGCACTTTAGGGAGCGTTTTCACTTGAATTTGCTTTCAAATATTAGGAATTCTTGTTTATACAGCTGAAAATTTGTGCAGAAAGCCTGTAAGTGAGGACTGAACGCTTATGTTTACAATTGAGGCCGCATTACTCTGGCGACTTTTGTATGACTCTGTTAAAATCCTGACGGTTCCAGTACAAATTTGTAAGAAAACTCTCTAGGTGTGGTAAAACTCTTAAAATACGTAATTAGAGTTTCCAGAAATGATTAAAACCTTGGAAGAACCCCTTGAAATTAAAGTAAATAGATTCTTCCTACATTTCCTGCCGTTTGTTATCACAGACATTACCAGTGGAAAGCCGTGAAATGACCAGCAAACTGATAATATTTACAACTCCGGGCACTTTAGGGAGCGTTTTCACTTGAATTTGCTTTCAAATATTAGGAATTCTTGTTTATACGGCTCAAAATTTGTGTAGAAAGCCTGTAAGTGATGACTGTACTGCTTATGTTTACAATTGAGGTCTCATTACTCTGGCGACTTTTGTATGACTCTGTTAAAATCATGACGGTTCCAGTACATATTTGTAAGAAAACTCTCTAGTTGTGGTAAAACTCTTAAAATACGTAATTAGAGTTTCCAGAAGTGATTAAAAACTTGGAAGAACCCCTTGAAATTAAAGTAAATATATTCTTCCTACATTTCCTGCCGTTTGTAATCGCAGACATTACCAGTGGAAAGCCGTGAAATGACCAGCAAACTGATAATATTTACAACTCCGGGCACTTTAGGGAGCGTTTTCACTTGAATTTGCTTTCAAATATTAGGAATTCTTGTTTATACAGCTGAAAATTTGTGCAGAAAGCCTGTAAGGGAGGACTGAACTGCTTATGTTTACAATTGAGGCCGCATTACTCTGGCGACTTTTGTATGACTCTGTTAAAATCCTGACGGTTCCAGTACAAATTTGTAAGAAAACTCTCTAGGTGTGGTAAAACTCTTAAAATACGTAATTAGAGTTTCCAGAAATGATTAAAACCTTGGAAGAACCCCTTGAAATTAAAGTAAATAGATTCTTCCTACATTTCCTGCCGTTTGTTATCACAGACATTACCAGTGGAAAGCCGTGAAATGACCAGCAAACTGATAATATTTACAACACTGGGCACTTTAGGGAGCGTTTTCACTTGAATTTGCTTTCAAATATTAGGAATTCTTGTTTATACAGCTCATAATTTTTGTAGAAAGCCTGTAAGTGAGGTTTAAACTGCGTATGTTTACAATTGAGGCCCCATTACTCTGCCGACTATTGTATGACTCTGTTAAAATCCTGACGGTTCCAGTACATATTTGTAAGAAAACTCTCTAGTTGTGGTAAAACTCTTAAAATACGCAATTAGAGTTTCCAGAAATGATTAAAATCTTGGAAGAACCCCTTGAAATTAAAGTAAATAGATTCTTCCTACATTTCCTGCCGTTTGTTATCACAGACATTACCAGTGGAAAGCCGTGAAATGACCAGCAAACTGATAATATTTACAACTCCGTGCACTTTAGGGAGCGTTTTCACTTGAATTTGCTTTCAAATATTAGGAATTCTTGTTTATAGAGCTCAAAATTTGTGTAGAAAGCCTGTAAGTGAGCACTGTACTGCTTATGTTTACAATTGAGGCCGCATTACTCTGGCGACTTTTGTATGACTCTGTTAAAATCCTGACGGTTCCAGTACATATTTGTAAGAAAACTCTCTAGTTGTGGTAAAACTCTTAAAATACGCAATTAGAGTTTCCAGAAATGATTAAAAACTTTGAACAACCCCTTGAAATTAAAGTAAATAGATTCTTCCTACATTTCCTGCCGTTTGTAATCACAGACATTACCAGTGGAAAGCCGTGAAATGTCCAGCAAACTGATAATATTTACAACTCCGGGCACTTTAGGGAGCGTTTTCACTTGAATTTGCTTTCAAATATTAGGAATTCTTGTTTATACAGCTGAAAATTTGTGCAGAAAGCCTGTAAGTGAGGACTGAACGCTTATGTTTACAATTGAGGCCGCATTACTCTGGCGACTTTTGTATGACTCTGTTAAAATCCTGACGGTTCCAGTACAAATTTGTAAGAAAACTCTCTAGGTGTGGTAAAACTCTTAAAATACGTAATTAGAGTTTCCAGAAGTGATTAAAAACTTGGAAGAACCCCTTGAAATTAAAGTAAATATATTCTTCCTACATTTCCTGCCGTTTTTAGTCGCAGACATTACCAGTGGAAAGCCGTGAAATGACCAGCAAACTGATAATATTTACAACTCCGGGCACTTTAGGGAGCGTTTTCACTTGAATTTGCTTTCAAATATTAGGAATTCTTGTTTATACAGCTCAAAATTTGTGCAGAAAGCCTCTAAGTGAGGACTGAACTGCTTATGTTTACAATTGAGGCCGCATTACTCTGGCGACTTTTGTATGACTCTGTTAAAATCCTGACGGTTCCAGTACAAATTTGTAAGAAAACTCTCTAGGTGTGGTAAAACTCTTAAAATACGTAATTAGAGTTTCCAGAAATGATTAAAACCTTGGAAGAACCCCTTGAAATTAAAGTAAATAGATTCTTCCTACATTTCCTGCCGTTTGTTATCACAGACATTACCAGTGGAAAGCCGTGAAATGACCAGCAAACTGATAATATTTACAACTCCGGGCACTTTAGGGAGCGTTTTCACTTGAATTTGCTTTCAAATATTAGGAATTCTTGTTTATACAGCTCATAATTTTTGTAGAAAGCCTGTAAGTGAGGTTTAAACTGCGTATGTTTACAATTGAGGCCCCATTACTCTGCCGACTATTGTATGACTCTGTTAAAATCCTGACGGTTCCAGTACATATTTGTAAGAAAACTCTCTAGTTGTGGTAAAACTCTTAAAATACGCAATTAGAGTTTCCAGAAATGATTAAAAACTTTGAACAACCCCTTGAAATTAAAGTAAATAGAGTCTTCCTACATTTCCTGCCGTTTGTAATCACAGACATTACCAGTGGAAAGCCGGCAAATGACCAGCAAACTGATAATATTTACAACGCTGGGCACTTGAGGGAGCGTTTTCACTTGAATTTGCTTTCAAATATTAGGAATTCTTGTTTATACAGCTCAAAATTTGTGTAGAAAGCCTGTAAGTGAGGACTGTACTGCTTATGTTTACAATTGAGACTGCATTACTCTGGCGACTTTTGTATGACTCTGTTAAAATCATGACGGTTCCAGAACATATTTGTAAGAAAACTCTCTAGTTGTGGTAAAACTCTTAAAATACGTAATTAGAGTTTCCAGAAATGATTAAAACCTTGGAAGAACCCCTTGAAATTAAAGTAAATAGATTCTTCCCACATTTCCTGCCGTTTGTAATCACAGACATTACCAGTGGAAAGCCGTGAAATGACCAGCAAACTGATAATATTTACAACTCTGGGCACTTTAGGGAGCGTTTTCACTTGAATTTGCTTTCAAATATTAGGAATTCTTGTTTATACAGCTCATAATTTTTGTAGAAAGCCTGTAAGTGAGGTTTATACTGCGTATATTTACAATTGAGGCCCCATTACTCTGGCGACTATTGTATGACTCTGTTAAAATCCTTACGGTTCCAGTACATATTTGTAAGAAAACTCTCTAGTTGTGGTAAAACTCCTAAAATACGCAATTAGAGTTTCCAGAAATGATTTAAATCTTGGAAGAACCCCTTGAAATTAAAGTAAATAGATTCTTCCTACATTTCCTGCCGTTTGTAATCACAGACATTACCAGTGGAAAGCCGGGAAATGACCAGCAAACTGATAATATTTACAACGCTGGGCACTTGAGGGAGCGTTTTCACTTGAATTTGCTTTCAAATATTAGGAATTCTTGTTTATACAGCTCAAAATTTGTGCAGAAAGCCTCTAAGTGAGGACTGTACTGCTTATGTTTACAATTGAGGTCGCATTACTCTGGCGACTTTTCTATGACTCTGTTAAAATCCTGACGGTTCCAGTACAAATTCGTAAGAAAACTCTCTAGTTGTGGTAAAACTCTTAAAATACGTAATTAGTTTCCAGAAATGATTAAAACCTTGGAAGAACCCCTTGAAATAAAAGTAAATAGATTCTTCCTACATTTCCTGCCGTTTGTTATCACAGACATTACCAGTGGAAAGCCGTGAAATGACCAGCAAACTGATAATATTTACAACTCCGGGCACTTTAGGGAGCGTTTTCACTTGAATTTGCTTTCAAATATTAGGAATTCTTGTTTATACAGCTCATAATTTTTGTAGAAAGCCTGTAAGTGAGGTTTAAACTGCGTATGTTTTCAATTGAGGCCCCATTACTCTGCCGACTATTGTATGACTCTGTTAAAATCCTGACGGTTCCAGTACATATTTGTAAGAAAACTCTCTAGTTGTGGTAAAACTCTTAAAATACGCAATTAGAGTTTCCAGAAATGATTAAAACCTTGGAAGAACCCCTTGAAATTAAAGTAAATAGATTCTTCCTACATTTCCTGCCGTTTGTAATCACAGACATTACCAGTGGAAAGCCGTGAAATGACCAGCAAACTGATAATATTTACAACTCCGTGCACTTTAGGGAGCGTTTTCACTTGAATTTGCTTTCAAATATTAGGAATTCTTGTTTATACAGCTCAAAATTTGTGTAGAAAGCCTGTAAGTGAGGACTGTACTGCTTATGTTTACAATTGAGGTCTCATTACTCTGGCGACTTTTGTATGACTCTGTTAAAATCATGACGGTTCCAGTACATATTTGTAAGAAAACTCTCTAGTTGTGGTAAAACTCTTAAAATACGTAATTAGAGTTTCCAGAAGTGATTAAAAACTTGGAAGAACCCCTTGAAATTAGAGTAAATATATTCTTCCTACATTTCCTGCCGTTTGTAATCGCAGACATTACCAGTGGAAAGCCGTGAAATGACCAGCAAACTGATAATATTTACAACTCCGGGCACTTTAGGGAGCGTTTTCACTTGAATTTGCTTTCAAATATTAGGAATTCTTGTTTATACAGCTGAAAATTTGTGCAGAAAGCCTGTAAGTGAGGACTGAACTGCTTATGTTTACAATTGAGGCCGCATTACTCTGGCGACTTTTGTATGACTCTGTTAAAATCCTGACGGTTCCAGTACAAATTTGTAAGAAAACTCTCTAGGTGTGGTAAAACTCTTAAAATACGTAATTAGAGTTTCCAGAAATGATTAAAACCTTGGAAGAACCCCTTGAAATTAAAGTAAATAGATTCTTCCTACATTTCCTGCCGTTTGTTATCACAGACATTACCAGTTGAAAGCCGTGAAATGACCAGCAAACTGATAATATTTACAACTCCGGGCACTTTAGGGAGCGTTTTCACTTGAATTTGCTTTCAAATATTAGGAATTCTTGTTTATACAGCTCATAATATTTGTAGAAAGCCTGTAAGTGAGGTTTAAACTGCGTATGTTTACAATTGAGGCCCCATTACTCTGCCGACTATTGTATGACTCTGTTAAAATCCTGACGGTTCCAGTACATATTTGTAAGAAAACTCTCTAGTTGTGGTAAAACTCTTAAAATACGCAATTAGAGTTTCCAGAAATGATTAAAATCTTGGAAGAACCCCTTGAAATTAAAGTAAATAGATTCTTCCTACATTTCCTGCCGTTTGTTATCACAGACATTACCAGTGGAAAGCCGTGAAATGACCAGCAAACTGATAATATTTACAACTCCGTGCACTTTAGTGAGCGTTTTCACTTGAATTTGCTTTCAAATATTAGGAATTCTTGTTTATACAGCTCAAAATTTGTGTAGAAAGCCTGTAAGTGAGCACTGTACTGCTTATGTTTACAATTGAGGCCGCATTACTCTGGCGACTTTTGTATGACTCTATTAAAATCCTGACGGTTCCAGTACATATTTGTAAGAAAACTCTCTAGTTGTGGTAAAACTCTTAAAATACGCAATTAGAGTTTCCAGAAATGATTAAAACCTTGGAAGAACCCCTTGAAATTAAAGTAAATAGATTCTTCCTACATTTCCTGCCGTTTGTAATCACAGACATTACCAGTGGAAAGCCGGGAAATGACCAGCAAACTGATAATATTTACAACGCTGGGCACTTGAGGGAGCGTTTTCACTTGAATTTGCTTTCAAATATTAGGAATTCTTGTTTATACAGCTCAAAATTTGTGTAGAAAGCCTGTAAGTGAGGACTGTACTGCTTATGTTTACAATTGAGACTGCATTACTCTGGCGACTTTTGTATGACTCTGTTAAAATCATGACGGTTCCAGAACATATTTGTAAGAAAACTCTCTAGTTGTGGTAAAACTCTTAAAATACGTAATTAGAGTTTCCAGAAATGATTAAAACCTTGGAAGAACCCCTTGAAATTAAAGGAAATAGATTCTTCCCACATTTCCTGCCGTTTGTAATCACAGACATTACCAGTGGAAAGCCGTGAAATGACCAGCAAACTGATAATATTTACAACTCCGGGCACTTTAGGGAGCGTTTTCACTTGAATTTGCCTTCAAATATTAGGAATTCTTGTTTATACAGCTCATAATTTTTGTAGAAAGCCTGTAAGTGAGGTTTAAACTGCGTATGTTTACAATTGAGTACCCATTACTCTGCCGACTATTGTATGACTCTGTTAAAATCCTGACGGTTCCAGTACATATTTGTAAGAAAACTCTCTAGTTGTGGTAAAACTCTTAAAATACGCAATTAGAGTTTCCAGAAATGATTAAAACCTTGGAAGAACCCCTTGAAATTAAAGTAAATAGATTCTTCCTACATTTCCTGCCGTTTGTAATCACAGACATTACCAGTGGAAAGCCGTGAAATGACCAGCAAACTGATAATATTTACAACTCCGTGCACTTTAGGGAGCGTTTTCACTTGAATTTGCTTTCAAATATTAGGAATTCTTGTTTATACAGCTCAAAATTTGTGTAGAAAGCCTGTAAGTGAGGACTGTACTGCTTATGTTTACAATTGAGGTCTCATTACTCTGGCGACTTTTGTATGACTCTGTTAAAATCATGACGGTTCCAGTACATATTTGTAAGAAAACTCTCTAGTTGTGGTAAAACTCTTAAAATACGTAATTAGAGTTTCCAGAAGTGATTAAAAACTTGGAAGAACCCCTTGAAATTAAAGTAAATATATTCTTCCTACATTTCCTGCCGTTTGTAATCGCAGACATTACCAGTGGAAAGCCGTGAAATGACCAGCAAACTGATAATATTTACAACTCCGGGCACTTTAGGGAGCGTTTTCACTTGAATTTGCTTTCAAATATTAGGAATTCTTGTTTATACAGCTCATAATTTTTGTAGAAAGCCTGTAAGTGAGGTTTAAACTGCGTATGTTTACAATTGAGGCCCCATTACTCTGCCGACTATTGTATGACTCTGTTAAAATCCTGACGGTTCCAGTACATATTTGTAAGAAAACTCTCTAGTTGTGGTAAAACTCTTAAAATACGCAATTAGAGTTTCCAGAAATGATTAAAATCTTGGAAGAACCCCTTGAAATTAAAGTAAATAGATTCTTCCTACATTTCCTGCCGTTTGTTATCACAGACATTACCAGTGGAAAGCCGTGAAATGACCAGCAAACTGATAATATTTAAAACTCCGTGCACTTTAGGGAGCGTTTTCACTTGAATTTGCTTTCAAATATTAGGAATTCTTCTTTATACAGCTCAAAATTTGTGTAGAAAGCCTGTAAGTGAGCACTGTACTGCTTATGTTTAGAATTGAGGCCGCATTACTCTGGCGACTTTTGTTTGACTCTGTTAAAATCCTGACGGTTCCAGTACATATTTGTAAGAAAACTCTCTAGTTGTGGTAAAACTCTTAAAATACGTAATTAGAGTTTCCAGAAGTGACTAAAAACTTGGAAGAACCCCTTGAAATTAAAGTAAATAGATTCTTCCTACATTTCCTGCCGTTTGTAATCGCAGACATTACCAGTGGAAAGCCGTGAAATGACCAGCAAACTGATAATATTTACAACTCCGGGCACTTTAGGGAGCGTTTTCACTTGAATTTGCTTTCAAATATTAGGAATTCTTGTTTATACAGCTGAAAATTTGTGCAGAAAGCCTGTAAGTGAGGACTGAACTGCTTATGTTTACAATAGAGGCCGCATTACTCTGGCGACTTTTGTATGACTCTGTTAAAATCCTGACGGTTCCAGTACAAATTTGTAAGAAAACTCTCTAGGTGTGGTAAAACTCTTAAAATACGTAATTAGAGTTTCCAGAAATGATTAAAACCTTGGAAGAAGCCCTTGAAATTAAAGTAAATAGATTCTTCCTACATTTCCTGCCGTTTGTTATCACAGACATTACCAGTGGAAAGCCGTGAAATGACCAGCAAACTGATAATATTTACAACTCCGGGCACTTTAGGGAGCGTTTTCACTTGAATTTGCTTTCAAATATTAGGAATTCTTGTTTATACAGCTCATAATTTTTGTAGAAAGCCTGTAAGTGAGGTTTAAACTGCGTATGTTTACAATTGAGGCCCCATTACTCTGCCGACTATTGTATGACTCTGTTAAAATCCTGACGGTTCCAGTACATATTTGTAAGAAAACTCTCTAGTTGTGGTAAAACTCTTAAAATACGCAATTAGAGTTTCCAGAAATGATTAAAATCTTGGAAGAACCCCTTGAAATTAAAGTAAATAGATTCTTCCTACATTTCCTGCCGTTTGTTATCACAGACATTACCACTGGAAAGCCGTGAAATGACCAGCAAACTGATAATATTTACAACTCCGTGCAATTTAGGGAGCGTTTTCACTTGAATTTGCTTTCAAATATTAGGAATTCTTGTTTATACAGCTCAAAATTTGTGTAGAAAGCCTGTAAGTGAGGACTGTACTGCTTATGTTTACAATTGAGGTCTCATTACTCTGGCGACTTTTGTATGACTCTGTTAAAATCATGACGGTTCCAGTACATATTTGTAAGAAAACTCTCTAGTTGTGGTAAAACTCTTAAAATACGTAATTAGAGTTTCCAGAAGTGATTAAAAACTTGGAAGAACCCCTTGAAATTAAAGTAAATATATTCTTCCTACATTTCCTGCCGTTTGTAATCGCAGACATTACCAGTGGAAAGCCGTGAAATGACCAGCAAACTGATAATATTTACAACTCCGGGCACTTTAGGGAGCGTTTTCACTTGAATTTGCTTTCAAATATTAGGAATTCTTGTTTATACAGCTCATAATATTTGTAGAAAGCCTGTAAGTGAGGTTTAAACTGCGTATGTTTACAATTGAGGCCCCATTACTCTGCCGACTATTGTATGACTCTGTTAAAATCCTGACGGTTCCAGTACATATTTGTAAGAAAACTCTCTAGTTGTGGTAAAACTCTTAAAATACGCAATTAGAGTTTCCAGAAATGATTAAAATCTTGGAAGAACCCCTTGAAATTAAAGTAAATAATTTCTTTTTACATTTCCTGCCGTTTGTTATCACAGACATTACCAGTGGAAAGCCGTGAAATGACCAGCAAACTGATAATATTTACAACTCCGTGCACTTTAGTGAGCGTTTTCACTTGAATTTGCTTTCAAATATTAGGAATTCTTGTTTATACAGCTCAAAATTTGTGTAGAAAGCCTGTAAGTGAGCACTGTACTGCTTATGTTTACAATTGAGGCCGCATTACTCTGGCGACTTTTGTATGACTCTATTAAAATCCTGACGTTTCCAGTACATATTTGTAAGAAAACTCTCTAGTTGTGGTAAAACTCTTAAAATACGCAATTAGAGTTTCCAGAAATGATTAAAAACTTTGAACAACCCCTTGAAATTAAAGTAAATAGATTCTTCCTACATTTCCTGCCGTTTGTAATCACAGACATTACCAGTGGAAAGCCGGGAAATGACCAGCAAACTGATAATATTTACAACGCTGGGCACTTGAGGGAGCGTTTTCACTTGAATTTGCTTTCAAATATTAGGAATTCTTGTTTATACAGCTCAAAATTTGTGTAGAAAGCCTGTAAGTGAGGACTGTACTGCTTATGTTTACAATTGAGACTGCATTACTCTGGCGACTTTTGTATGACTCTGTTAAAATCATGACGGTTCCAGAACATATTAGTAAGAAAACTCTCTAGTTGTGGTAAAACTCTTAAAATACGTAATTAGAGTTTCCAGAAATGATTAAAACCTTGGAAGAACCCCTTGAAATTAAAGTAAATAGATTCTTCCCACATTTCCTGCCGTTTGTAATCACAGACATTACCAGTGGAAAGCCGTGAAATGACCAGCAAACTGATAATATTTACAACTCCGGGCACTTTAGGGAGCGTTTTCACTTGAATTTGCCTTCAAATATTAGGAATTCTTGTTTATACAGCTCATAATTTTTGTAGAAAGCCTGTAAGTGAGGTTTAAACTGCGTATGTTTACAATTGAGGCCCCATTACTCTGCCGACTATTGTATGACTCTGTTAAAATCCTGACGGTTCCAGTACATATTTGTAAGAAAACTCTCTAGTTGTGGTAAAACTCTTAAAATACGCAATTAGAGTTTCCAGAAATGATTAAAACCTTGGAAGAACCCCTTGAAATTAAAGTAAATAGATTCTTCCTACATTTCCTGCCGTTTGTTATCGCAGACATTACCAGTGGAAAGCCGTGAAATGACCAGCAAACTGATAATATTTACAACTCCGTGCACTTTAGGGAGCGTTTTCACTTGAATTTGCTTTCAAATATTAGGAATTCTTGTTTATACAGCTCAAAATTTGTGTAGAAAGCCTGTAAGTGAGCACTGTACTGCTTATGTTTACAATTGAGGCCGCATTACTCTGGCGATTTTTGTATGACTCTGTTAAAATCCTGACGGTTCCAGTACATATTTGTAAGAAAACTCTCTAGTTGTGGTAAAACTCTTAAAATACGTAATTAGAGTTTCCAGAAATGATTAAAACCTTGGAAGAACCCCTTGAAATTAAAGTAAATAGATTCTTCCCACATTTCCTGCCGTTTGTAATCACAGACATTACCAGTGGAAAGCCGTGAAATGACCAGCAAACTGATAATATTTACAACTCTGGGCACTTTAAGGAGCGTTTTCACTTGAATTTGCTTTCAAATATTAGGAATTCTTGTTTATACAGCTCATAATTTTTGTAGAAAGCCTGTAAGTGAGGTTTAAACTGCGTATATTTACAATTGAGGCCCCATTACTCTGGCGACTATTGTATGACTCTGTTAAAATCCTTACGGTTCCAGTACATATTTGTAAGAAAACTCTCTAGTTGTGGTAAAACTCCTAAAATACGCAATTAGAGTTTCCAGAAATGATTTAAATCTTGGAAGAACCCCTTGAAATTAAAGTAAATAGATTCTTCCTACATTTTCTGCCGTTTGTAATCACAGACATTACCAATGGAAAGCCGTAAAATGACCAGCAAACTGATAATATTTAAAACTCCGGGCACTTTAGGGAGCGTTTTCACTTGAATTTGCTTTCAAATATTAGGAATTCTTGTTTATACAGCTCAAAATTTGTGTAGAAAGCCTGTAAGTGAGGTCTAAACTGCGTATGTTTACAATTGAGGCCCCATTACTCTGGCGACTTTTGAATGACTCTGTTAAAATCCTTACGGTTCCAGTACATATTTGTAAGAAAACTCTCTAGTTGTGGTAAAACTCCTAAAATACGCAATTAGAGTTTCCAGAAATGATTAAAACCTTGGAAGAACCCCTTGAAATTAAAGTAAATAGATTCTTCCTACATTTCCTGCCGTTTGTAATCACAGACATTACCAGTGGAAAGCCGGGACATGACCAGCAAACTGATAATATTTACAACTCTGGGCACTTTAGGGAGCGTTTTCACTTGAATTTGCTTTCAAATATTAGGAATTCTTGTTTATACATCTCAAAATTTGTGCAGAAAGCCTGTAAGTGAGGACTGTACTGCTTATGTTTACAATTGAGGCCGCATTACTCTGGCGACTTTTGTATGACTCTGTTAAAAACCTGACGGTTCCTGTACAAATTTGTAAGAAAACTCTCTAGTTGTGGTAAAACTCTGAAAATACGCAATAAGAGTTTCCAGAAATGATTAAAAACTTGGAAGAACCCCTTGAAATTAAAGTAAATAGATTCTTCCTACATTTCCTGCCGTTTGTAATCACAGACATTACCAGTGGAAAGCCGGGAAATGACCAGCAAACTGATAATATTTACAACGCTGGGCACTTGAGGGAGCGTTTTCACTTGAATTTGCTTTCAAATATTAGGAATTCTTGTTTATACAGCTCAAAATTTGTGCAGAAAGCCTCTAAGTGAGGACTGTACTGCTTATGTTTACAATTGAGGTCGCATTACTCTGGCGACTTTTCTATGACTCTGTTAAAATCCTGACGGTTCCAGTACAAATTTGTAAGAAAACTCTCTAGTTGTGGTAAAACTCTTAAAATACGTAATTAGTTTCCAGAAATGATTAAAACCTTGGAAGAACCCCTTGAAATAAAAGTAAATACATTCTTCCTACATTTCCTGCCGTTTGTTATCACAGACATTACCAGTGGAAAGCCGTGAAATGACCAGCAAACTGATAATATTTACAACTCCGGGCACTTTAGGGAGCGTTTTCACTTGAATTTGCTTTCAAATATTAGGAATTCTTGTTTATACAGCTCATAATTTTTGTAGAAAGCCTGTAAGTGAGGTTTAAACTGCGTATGTTTTCAATTGAGGCCCCATTACTCTGCCGACTATTGTATGACTCTGTTAAAATCCTGACGGTTCCAGTACATATTTGTAAGAAAACTCTCTAGTTGTGGTAAAACTCTTAAAATACGCAATTAGAGTTTCCAGAAATGATTAAAATCTTGGAAGAACCCCTTGAAATTAAAGTAAATAGATTCTTCCTACATTTCCTGCCGTTTGTTATCACAGACATTACAAGTGGAAAGCCGTGAAATGACCAGCAAACTGATAATATTTACAACTCCGTGCACTTTAGGGAGCGTTTTCACTTGAATTTGCTTTCAAATATTAGGAATTCTTGTTTATACAGCTCAAAATTTGTGTAGAAAGCCTGTAAGTGAGCACTGTACTGCTTATGTTTACAATTGAGGCCGCATTACTCTGGCGACCTTTGTATGACTCTGTTAAAATCCTGACGGTTCCAGTACATAATTGTAAGAAAACTCTCTAGTTGTGGTAAAACTCTTAAAATACGCAATTAGAGTTTCCAGAAATGATTAAAAACTTTGAACAACCCCTTGAAATTAAAGTAAATAGATTCTTCCTACATTTCCTGCCGTTTGTAATCACAGACATTACCAGTGGAAAGCCGGGAAATGACCAGCAAACTGATAATATTTACAACGCTGGGCACTTGAGGGAGCGTTTTCACTTGAATTTGCTTTCAAATATTAGGAATTCTTGTTTATACAGCTCAAAATTTGTGTAGAAAGCCTGTAAGTGAGGACTGTACTGCTTATGTTTACAATTGAGACTGCATTACTCTGGCGACTTTTGTATGACTCTGTTAAAATCATGACGGTTCCAGAACATATTTGTAAGAAAACTCTCTAGTTGTGGTAAAACTCTTAAAATACGTAATTAGAGTTTCCAGAAATGATTAAAACCTTGGAAGAACCCCTTGAAATTAAAGTAAATAGATTCTTCCCACATTTCCTGCCGTTTGTAATCACAGACATTACCAGTGGAAAGCCGTGAAATGACCAGCAAACTGATAATATTTACAACTCTGGGCACTTTAGGGAGCGTTTTCACTTGAATTTGCTTTCAAATATTAGGAATTCTTGTTTATACAGCTCATAATTTTTGTAGAAAGCCTGTAACTGAGGTTTAAACTGCGTATATTTACAATTGAGGCCCCATTACTCTGGCGACTATTGTATGACTCTGTTAAAATCCTTACGGTTCCAGTACATATTTGTAAGAAAACTCTCTAGTTGTGGTAAAACTCCTAAAATACGCAATTAGAGTTTCCAGAAATGATTTAAATCTTGGAAGAACCCCTTGAAATTAAAGTAAATAGATTCTTCCTACATTTCCTCCCGTTTGTAATCACAGACATTACCAATGGAAAGCCGTAAAATGACCAGCAAACTGATAATATTTAAAACTCCGGGCACTTTAGGGAGCGTTTTCACTTGAATTTGCTTTCAAATATTAGGAATTCTTGTTTATACAGCTCAAAATTTGTGTAGAAAGCCTGTAAGTGAGGTCTAAACTGCGTATGTTTACAATTGAGGCCCCATTACTCTGGCGACTTTTGAATGACTCTGTTAAAATCCTTACGGTTCCAGTACATATTTGTAAGAAAACTCTCTAGTTGTGGTAAAACTCTTAAAATACGTAATTAGAGTTTCCAGAAATGATTAAAACCTTGGAAGAACCCCTTGAAATTAAAGTAAATAGATTCTTCCTACATTTCCTGCCGTTTGTAATCACAGACATTACCAGTGGAAAGCCGGGAAATGACCAGCAAACTGATAATATTTACAACTCTGGGCACTTTAGGGAGCGTTTTCACTTGAATTTGCTTTCAAATATTAGGAATTCTTGTTTATACAGCTGAAAATTTGTGCAGAAAGCCTGTAAGTGAGGACTGTACTGCTTATGTTTACAATTGAGGCCGCATTACTCTGGCGACTTTTGTATGACTCTGTTAAAATCCTGACGGTTCCAGTACAAATTTGTATGAAAACTCTCTAGTTGTGGTAAAACTCTTAAAATACGCAATAAGAGTTTCCAGAAATGATTAAAAACTTGGAAGAACCCCTTGAAATTAAAGTAAATAGATTCTTCCTACATTTCCTGCCGTTTGTAATCACAGACATTACCAGTGGAAAGCCGGGAAATGACCAGCAAACTGATAATATTTACAACGCTGGGCACTTGAGGGAGCGTTTTCACTTGAATTTGCTTTCAAATATTAGGAATTCTTGTTTATACAGCTCAAAATTTGTGCAGAAAGCCTCTAAGTGAGGACTGTACTGCTTATGTTTACAATTGAGGTCGCATTACTCTGGAGACTTTTCTATGACTCTGTTAAAATCCTGATGGTTCCAGTACAAATTTGTAAGAAAACTCTCTAGTTGTGGTAAAACTCTTAAAATACGTAATTAGTTTCCAGAAATGATTAAAACCTTGGAAGAACCCCTTGAAATAAAAGTAAATACATTCTTCCTACATTTCCTGCCGTTTGTTATCACAGACATTACCAGTGGAAAGCCGTGAAATGACCAGCAAACTGATAATATTTACAACTCCGGGCACTTTAGGGAGCGTTTTCACTTGAATTTGCTTTCAAATATTAGGAATTCTTGTTTATACAGCTCATAATTTTTGTAGAAAGCCTGTAAGTGAGGTTTAAACTGCGTATGTTTTCAATTGAGGCCCCATTACTCTGCCGACTATTGTATGACTCTGTTAAAATCCTGACGGTTCCAGTACATATTTGTAAGAAAACTCTCTAGTTGTGGTAAAACTCTTAAAATACGCAATTAGAGTTTCCAGAAATGATTAAAATCTTGGAAGAACCCCTTGAAATTAAAGTAAATAGATTCTTCCTATATTTCCTGCCGTTTGTTATCACAGACATTACCAGTGGAAAGCCGTGAAATGACCAGCAAACTGATAATATTTACAACTCCGTGCACTTTAGGGAGCGTTTTCACTTGAATTTGCTTTCAAATATTAGGAATTCTTGTTTATACAGCTCAAAATTTGTGTAGAAAGCCTGTAAGTGAGCACTGTACTGCTTATGTTTACAATTGAGGCCGCATTACTCTGGCGACCTTTGTATGACTCTGTTAAAATCCTGACGGTTCCAGTACATATTTGTAAGAAAACTCTCTAGTTGTGGTAAAACTCTTAAAATACGTAATTAGAGTTTCCAGAAATGATTAAAAACTTTGAACAACCCCTTGAAATTAAAGTAAATAGATTCTTCCTACATTTCCTGCCGTTTGTAATCACAGACATTACCAGTGGAAAGCCGGGAAATGACCAGCAAACTGATAATATTTACAACGCTGGGCACTTGAGGGAGCGTTTTCACTTGAATTTGCTTTCAAATATTAGGAATTCTTGTTTATACAGCTCAAAATTTGTGTAGAAAGCCTGTAAGTGAGGACTGTACTGCTTATGTTTACAATTGAGACTGCATTACTCTGGCGACTTTTGTATGACTCTGTTAAAATCATGACGGTTCCAGAACATATTTGTAAGAAAACTCTCTAGTTGTGGTAAAACTCTTAAAATACGTAATTAGAGTTTCCAGAAATGATTAAAACCTTGGAAGAACCCCTTGAAATTAAAGTAAATAGATTCTTCCCACATTTCCTGCCGTTTGTAATCACAGACATTACCAGTGGAAAGCCGTGAAATGACCAGCAAACTGATAATATTTACAACTCCGGGCACTTTAGGGAGCGTTTTCACTTGAATTTGCCTTCAAATATTAGGAATTCTTGTTTATACAGCTCATAATTTTTGTAGAAAGCCTGTAAGTGAGGTTTAAACTGCGTATGTTTACAATTGAGGCCCCATTACTCTGCCGACTATTGTATGACTCTGTTAAAATCCTGACGGTTCCAGTACATATTTGTAAGAAAACTCTCTAGTTGTGGTAAAACTCTTAAAATACGCAATTAGAGTTTCCAGAAATGATTAAAATCTTGGAAGAACCCCTTGAAATTAAAGTAAATAGATTCTTCCTACATTTCCTGCCGTTTGTTATCACAGACATTACCAGTGGAAAGCCGTGAAATGACCAGCAAACTGATAATATTTACAACTCTGGGCACTTTAAGGAGCGTTTTCACTTGAATTTGCTTTCAAATATTAGGAATTCTTGTTTATACAGCTCATAATTTTTGTAGAAAGCCTGTAAGTGAGGTTTAAACTGCGTATATTTACAATTGAGGCCCCATTACTCTGGCGACTATTGTATGACTCTGTTAAAATCCTTACGGTTCCAGTACATATTTGTAAGAAAACTCTCTAGTTGTGGTAAAACTCCTAAAATACGCAATTAGAGTTTCCAGAAATGATTTAAATCTTGGAAGAACCCCTTGAAATTAAAGTAAATAGATTCTTCCTACATTTCCTGCCGTTTGTAATCACAGACATTACCAATGGAAAGCCGTAAAATGACCAGCAAACTGATAATATTTAAAACTCCGGGCACTTTAGGGAGCGTTTTCACTTGAATTTGCTTTCAAATATTAGGAATTCTTGTTTATACAGCTCAAAATTTGTGTAGAAAGCCTGTAAGTGAGGTCTAAACTGCGTATGTTTACAATTGAGGCCCCATTACTCTGGCGACTTTTGAATGACTCTGTTAAAATCCTTACGGTTCCAGTACATATTTGTAAGAAAACTCTCTAGTTGTGGTAAAACTCCTAAAATACGCAATTAGAGTTTCCAGAAATGATTAAAACCTTGGAAGAACCCCTTGAAATTAAAGTAAATAGATTCTTCCTACATTTCCTGCCGTTTGAAATCACAGACATTACCAGTGGAAAGCCGGGAAATGACCAGCAAACTGATAATATTTACAACTCTGGGCACTTTAGGGAGCGTTTTCACTTGAATTTGCTTTCAAATATTAGGAATTCTTGTTTATACAGCTCAAAATTTGTGCAGAAAGCCTGTAAGTGAGGACTGTACTGCTTATGTTTACAATTGAGGCCGCATTACTCTGGCGACTTTTGTATGACTCTGTTAAAATCCTGACGGTTCCTGTACAAATTTGTAAGAAAACTCTCTAGTTGTGGTAAAACTCTTAAAATACGCAATAAGAGTTTCCAGAAATGATTAAAAACTTGGAAGAACCCCTTGAAATTAAAGTAAATAGATTCTTCCTACATTTCCTGCCGTTTGTAATCACAGACATTACCAGTGGAAAGCCGGGAAATGACCAGCAAACTGATAATATTTACAACGCTGGGCACTTGAGGGAGCGTTTTCACTTGAATTTGCTTTCAAATATTAGGAATTCTTGTTTATACAGCTCAAAATTTGTGCAGAAAGCCTCTAAGTGAGGACTGTACTGCTTATGTTTACAATTGAGGTCGCATTACTCTGGCGACTTTTCTATGACTCTGTTAAAATCCTGACGGTTCCAGTACAAATTTGTAAGAAAACTCTCTAGTTGTGGTAAAACTCTTAAAATACGTAATTAGTTTCCAGAAATGATTAAAACCTTGGAAGAACCCCTTGAAATAAAAGTAAATACATTCTTCCTACATTTCCTGCCGTTTGTTATCACAGACATTACCAGTGGAAAGCCGTGAAATGACCAGCAAACTGATAATATTTACAACTCCGGGCACTTTAGGGAGCGTTTTCACTTGAATTTGCTTTCAAATATTAGGAATTCTTGTTTATACAGCTCATAATTTTTGTAGAAAGCCTGTAAGTGAGGTTTAAACTGCGTATGTTTTCAATTGAGGCCCCATTACTCTGCCGACTATTGTATGACTCTGTTAAAATCCTGACGGTTCCAGTACATATTTGTAAGAAAACTCTCTAGTTGTGGTAAAACTCTTAAAATACGCAATTAGAGTTTCCAGAAATGATTAAAATCTTGGAAGAACCCCTTGAAATTAAAGTAAATAGATTCTTCCTACATTTCCTGCCGTTTGTTATCACAGACATTACCAGTGGAAAGCCGTGAAATGACCAGCAAACTGATAATATTTACAACTCCGTGCACTTTAGGGAGCGTTTTCACTTGAATTTGCTTTCAAATATTAGGAATTCTTGTTTATACAGCTCAAAATTTGTGTAGAAAGCCTGTAAGTGAGCACTGTACTGCTTATGTTTACAATTGAGGCCCCATTACTCTGCCGACTATTGTATGACTCTGTTAAAATCCTGACGGTTCCAGTACATATTTGTAAGAAAACTCTCTAGTTGTGGTAAAACTCTTAAAATACGCAATTAGAGTTTCCAGAAATGATTAAAAACTTTGAACAACCCCTTGAAATTAAAGTAAATAGATTCTTCCTACATTTCCTGCCGTTTGTAATCACAGACATTACCAGTGGAAAGCCGGGAAATGACCAGCAAACTGATAATATTTACAACGCTGGGCACTTGAGGGAGCGTTTTCACTTGAATTTGCTTTCAAATATTAGGAATTCTTGTTTATACAGCTCAAAATTTGTGTAGAAAGCCTGTAAGTGAGGACTGTACTGCTTATGTTTACAATTGAGACTGCATTACTCTGGCGACTTTTGTATGACTCTGTTAAAATCATGACGGTTCCAGAACATATTTGTAAGAAAACTCTCTAGTTGTGGTAAAACTCTTAAAATACGTAATTAGAGTTTCCAGAAATGATTAAAACCTTGGAAGAACCCCTTGAAATTAAAGTAAATAGATTCTTCCCACATTTCCTGCCGTTTGTAATCACAGACATTACCAGTGGAAAGCCGTGAAATGACCAGCAAACTGATAATATTTACAACTCTGGGCACTTTAGGGAGCGTTTTCACTTGAATTTGCTTTCAAATATTAGGAATTCTTGTTTATACAGCTCATAATTTTTGTAGAAAGCCTGTAAGTGAGGTTTAAACTGCGTATATTTACAATTGAGGCCCCATTACTCTGGCGACTATTGTATGACTCTGTTAAAATCCTTACGGTTCCAGTACATATTTGTAAGAAAACTCTCTAGTTGTGGTAAAACTCCTAAAATACGCAATTAGAGTTTCCAGAAATGATTTAAATCTTGGAAGAACCCCTTGAAATTAAAGTAAATAGATTCTTCCTACATTTCCTGCCGTTTGTAATCACAGACATTACCAATGGAAAGCCGTAAAATGACCAGCAAACTGATAATATTTAAAACTCCGGGCACTTTAGGGAGCGTTTTCACTTGAATTTGCTTTCAAATATTAGGAATTCTTGTTTATACAGCTCAAAATTTGTGTAGAAAGCCTGTAAGTGAGGTCTAAACTGCGTATGTTTACAATTGAGGCCCCATTACTCTGGCGACTTTTGAATGACTCTGTTAAAATCCTTACGGTTCCAGTACATATTTGTAAGAAAACTCTCTAGTTGTGGTAAAACTCTTAAAATACGTAATTAGAGTTTCCAGAAATGATTAAAACCTTGGAAGAACCCCTTGAAATTAAAGTAAATAGATTCTTCCTACATTTCCTGCCGTTTGTAATCACAGACATTACCAGTGGAAAGCCGGGAAATGACCAGCAAACTGATAATATTTACAACTCTGGGCACTTTAGGGAGCGTTTTCACTTGAATTTGCTTTCAAATATTAGGAATTCTTGTTTATACAGCTCAAAATTTGTGCAGAAAGCCTGTAAGTGAGGACTGTACTGCTTATGTTTACAATTGAGGCCGCATTACTCTGGCGACTTTTGTATGACTCTGTTAAAATCCTGACGGTTCCAGTACAAATTTGTAAGAAAACTCTCTAGTTGTGGTAAAACTCTTAAAATACGCAATAAGAGTTTCCAGAAATGATTAAAAACTTGGAAGAACCCCTTGAAATTAAAGTAAATAGATTCTTCCTACATTTCCTGCCGTTTGTAATCACAGACATTACCAGTGGAAAGCCGTGAAATGACCAGCAAACTGATAATATTTACAACGCTGGGCACTTGAGGGAGCGTTTTCACTTGAATTTGCTTTCAAATATTAGGAATTCTTGTTTATACAGCTCAAAATTTGTGCAGAAAGCCTCTAAGTGAGGACTGTACTGCTTATGTTTACAATTGAGGTCGCATTACTCTGGAGACTTTTCTATGACTCTGTTAAAATCCTGATGGTTCCAGTACAAATTTGTAAGAAAACTCTCTAGTTGTGGTAAAACTCTTAAAATACGTAATTAGTTTCCAGAAATGATTAAAACCTTGGAAGAACCCCTTGAAATAAAAGTAAATACATTCTTCCTACATTTCCTGCCGTTTGTTATCACAGACATTACCAGTGGAAAGCCGTGAAATGACCAGCAAACTGATAATATTTACAACTCCGGGCACTTTAGGGAGCGTTTTCACTTGAATTTGCTTTCAAATATTAGGAATTCTTGTTTATACAGCTCATAATTTTTGTAGAAAGCCTGTAAGTGAGGTTTAAACTGCGTATGTTTTCAATTGAGGCCCCATTACTCTGCCGACTATTGTATGACTCTGTTAAAATCCTGACGGTTCCAGTACATATTTGTAAGAAAACTCTCTAGTTGTGGTAAAACTCTTAAAATACGCAATTAGAGTTTCCAGAAATGATTAAAATCTTGGAAGAACCCCTTGAAATTAAAGTAAATAGATTCTTCCTACATTTCCTGCCGTTTGTTATCAAAGACATTACCAGTGGAAAGCCGTGAAATGACCAGCAAACTGATAATATTTACAACTCCGTGCACTTTAGGGAGCGTTTTCACTTGAATTTGCTTTCAAATATTAGGAATTCTTGTTTATACAGCTCAAAATTTGTGTAGAAAGCCTGTAAGTGAGCACTGTACTGCTTATGTTTACAATTGAGGCCGCATTACTCTGGCGACCTTTGTATGACTCTGTTAAAATCCTGACGGTTCCAGTACATATTTGTAAGAAAACTCTCTAGTTGTGGTAAAACTCTTAAAATACGCAATTAGAGTTTCCAGAAATGATTAAAAACTTTGAACAACCCCTTGAAATTAAAGTAAATAGATTCTTCCTACATTTCCTGCCGTTTGTAATCACAGACATTACCAGTGGAAAGCCGGGAAATGACCAGCAAACTGATAATATTTACAACGCTGGGCACTTGAGGGAGCGTTTTCACTTGAATTTGCTTTCAAATATTAGGAATTCTTGTTTATACAGCTCAAAATTTGTGTAGAAAGCCTGTAAGTGAGGACTGTACTGCTTATGTTTACAATTGAGACTGCATTACTCTGGCGACTTTTGTATGACTCTGTTAAAATCATGACGGTTCCAGAACATATTTGTAAGAAAACTCTCTAGTTGTGGTAAAACTCTTAAAATACGTAATTAGAGTTTCCAGAAATGATTAAAACCTTGGAAGAACCCCTTGAAATTAAAGTAAATAGATTCTTCCCACATTTCCTGCCGTTTGTAATCACAGACATTACCAGTGGAAAGCCGTGAAATGACCAGCAAACTGATAATATTTACAACTCTGGGCACTTTAGGGAGCGTTTTCACTTGAATTTGCTTTCAAATATTAGGAATTCTTGTTTATACAGCTCATAATTTTTGTAGAAAGCCTGTAAGTGAGGTTTAAACTGCGTATATTTACAATTGAGGCCCCATTACTCTGGCGACTATTGTATGACTCTGTTAAAATCCTTACGGTTCCAGTACATATTTGTAAGAAAACTCTCTAGTTGTGGTAAAACTCCTAAAATACGCAATTAGAGTTTCCAGAAATGATTTAAATCTTGGAAGAACCCCTTGAAATTAAAGTAAATAGATTCTTCCTACATTTCCTGCCGTTTGTAATAACAGACATTACCAATGGAAAGCCGTAAAATGACCAGCAAACTGATAATATTTAAAACTCCGGGCACTTTAGGGAGCGTTTTCACTTGAATTTGCTTTCAAATATTAGGAATTCTTGTTTATACAGCTCAAAATTTGTGTAGAAAGCCTGTAAGTGAGGTCTAAACTGCGTATGTTTACAATTGAGGCCCCATTACTCTGGCGACTTTTGAATGACTCTGTTAAAATCCTTACGGTTCCTGTACATATTTGTAAGAAAACTCTCTAGTTGTGGTAAAACTCTTAAAATACGTAATTAGAGTTTCCAGAAATGATTAAAACCTTGGAAGAACCCCTTGAAATTAAAGTAAATAGATTCTTCCTACATTTCCTGCCGTTTGTAATCACAGACATTACCAGTGGAAAGCCGGGAAATGACCAGCAAACTGATAATATTTACAACTCTGGGCACTTTAGGGAGCGTTTTCACTTGAATTTGCTTTCAAATATTAGGAATTCTTGTTTATACAGCTCAAAATTTGTGCAGAAAGCCTGTAAGTGAGGACTGTACTGCTTATGTTTACAATTGAGGCCGCATTACTCTGGCGACTTTTGTATGACTCTGTTAAAATCCTGACGGTTCCTGTACAAATTTGTAAGAAAACTCTCTAGTTGTGGTAAAACTCTTAAAATACGCAATAAGAGTTTCCAGAAATGATTAAAAACTTGGAAGAACCCCTTGAAATTAAAGTAAATAGATTCTTCCTACATTTCCTGCCGTTTGTAATCACAGACATTACCAGTGGAAAGCCGGGAAATGACCAGCAAACTGATAATATTTACAACGCTGGGCACTTGAGGGAGCGTTTTCACTTGAATTTGCTTTCAAATATTAGGAATTCTTGTTTATACAGCTCAAAATTTGTGCAGAAAGCCTCTAAGTGAGGACTGTACTGCTTATGTTTACAATTGAGGTCGCATTACTCTGGCGACTTTTCTATGACTCTGTTAAAATCCTGACGGTTCCAGTACAAATTTGTAAGAAAACTCTCTAGTTGTGGTAAAACTCTTAAAATACGTAATTAGTTTCCAGAAATGATTAAAACCTTGGAAGAACCCCTTGAAATAAAAGTAAATACATTCTTCCTACATTTCCTGCCGTTTGTTATCACGGACATTACCAGTGGAAAGCCGTGAAATGACCAGCAAACTGATAATATTTACAACTCTGGGCACTTTAGGGAGCGTTTTCACTTGAATTTGCTTTCAAATATTAGGAATTCTTGTTTACACAGCTCATAATTTTTGTAGAAAGCCTGTAAGTGAGGTTTAAACTGCGTATGTTTTCAATTGAGGCCCCATTACTCTGCCGACTATTGTATGACTCTGTTAAAATCCTGACGGTTCCAGTACATATTTGTAAGAAAACTCTCTAGTTGTGGTAAAACTCTTAAAATACGCAATTAGAGTTTCCAGAAATGATTAAAATCTTGGAAGAACCCCTTGAAATTAAAGTAAATAGATTCTTCCTACATTTCCTGCCGTTTGTTATCACAGACATTACCAGTGGAAAGCCGTGAAATGACCAGCAAACTGATAATATTTACAACTCCGTGCACTTTAGGGAGCGTTTTCACTTGAATTTGCTTTCAAATATTAGGAATTCTTGTTTATACAGCTCAAAATTTGTGTAGAAAGCCTGTAAGTGAGCACTGTACTGCTTATGTTTACAATTGAGGCCGCATTACTCTGGCGACCTTTGTATGACTCTGTTAAAATCCTGACGGTTCCAGTACATATTTGTAAGAAAACTCTCTAGTTGTGGTAAAACTCTTAAAATACGCAATTAGAGTTTCCAGAAATGATTAAAAACTTTGAACAACCCCTTGAAATTAAAGTAAATAGATTCTTCCTACATTTCCTGCCGTTTGTAATCACAGACATTACCAGTGGAAAGCCGGGAAATGACCAGCAAACTGATAATATTTACAACGCTGGGCACTTGAGGGAGCGTTTTCACTTGAATTTGCTTTCAAATATTAGGAATTCTTGTTTATACAGCTCAAAATTTGTGTAGAAAGCCTGTAAGTGAGGACTGTACTGCTTATGTTTACAATTGAGACTGCATTACTCTGGCGACTTTTGTATGACTCTGTTAAAATCATGACGGTTCCAGAACATATTTGTAAGAAAACTCTCTAGTTGTGGTAAAACTCTTAAAATACGTAATTAGAGTTTCCAGAAATGATTAAAACCTTGGAAGAACCCCTTGAAATTAAAGTAAATAGATTCTTCCCACATTTCCTGCCGTTTGTAATCACAGACATTACCAGTGGAAAGCCGTGAAATGACCAGCAAACTGATAATATTTACAACTCTGGGCACTTTAGGGAGCGTTTTCACTTGAATTTGCTTTCAAATATTAGGAATTCTTGTTTATACAGCTCATAATTTTTGTAGAAAGCCTGTAAGTGAGGTTTAAACTGCGTATATTTACAATTGAGGCCCCATTACTCTGGCGACTATTGTATGACTCTGTTAAAATCCTTACGGTTCCAGTACATATTTGTAAGAAAACTCTCTAGTTGTGGTAAAACTCCTAAAATACGCAATTAGAGTTTCCAGAAATGATTTAAATCTTGGAAGAACCCCTTGAAATTAAAGTAAATAGATTCTTCCTACATTTCCTGCCGTTTGTAATCACAGACATTACCAATGGAAAGCCGTAAAATGACCAGCAAACTGATAATATTTAAAACTCCGGGCACTTTAGGGAGCGTTTTCACTTGAATTTGCTTTCAAATATTAGGAATTCTTGTTTATACAGCTCAAAATTTGTGTAGAAAGCCTGTAAGTGAGGTCTAAACTGCGTATGTTTACAATTGAGGCCCCATTACTCTGGCGACTTTTGAATGACTCTGTTAAAATCCTTACGGTTCCAGTACATATTTGTAAGAAAACTCTCTAGTTGTGGTAAAACTCTTAAAATACGTAATTAGAGTTTCCAGAAATGATTAAAACCTTGGAAGAACCCCTTGAAATTAAAGTAAATAGATTCTTCCTACATTTCCTGCCGTTTGTTATCACAGACATTACCAGTGGAAAGCCGGGAAATGACCAGCAAACTGATAATATTTACAACTCTGGGCACTTTAGGGAGCGTTTTCACTTGAATTTGCTTTCAAATATTAGGAATTCTTGTTTATACAGCTGAAAATTTGTGCAGAAAGCCTGTAAGTGAGGACTGTACTGCTTATGTTTACAATTGAGGCCGCATTATTCTGGCGACTTTTGTATGACTCTGTTAAAATCCTGACGGTTCCTGTACAAATTTGTAAGAAAACTCTCTAGTTGTGGTAAAACTCTTAAAATACGCAATAAGAGTTTCCAGAAATGATTAAAAACTTGGAAGAACCCCTTGAAATTAAAGTAAATAGATTCTTCCTACATTTCCTGCCGTTTGTAATCACAGACATTACCAGTGGAAAGCCGGGAAATGACCAGCAAACTGATAATATTTACAACGCTGGGCACTTGAGGGAGCGTTTTCACTTGAATTTGCTTTCAAATATTAGGAATTCTTGTTTATACAGCTCAAAATTTGTGCAGAAAGCCTCTAAGTGAGGACTGTACTGCTTATGTTTACAATTGAGGTCGCATTACTCTGGAGACTTTTCTATGACTCTGTTAAAATCCTGATGGTTCCAGTACAAATTTGTAAGAAAACTCTCTAGTTGTGGTAAAACTCTTAAAATACGTAATTAGTTTCCAGAAATGATTAAAACCTTGGAAGAACCCCTTGAAATAAAAGTAAATACATTCTTCCTACATTTCCTGCCGTTTGTTATCACAGACATTACCAGTGGAAAGCCGTGAAATGACCAGCAAACTGATAATATTTACAACTCCGGGCACTTTAGGGAGCGTTTTCACTTGAATTTGCTTTCAAATATTAGGAATTCTTGTTTATACAGCTCATAATTTTTGTAGAAAGCCTGTAAGTGAGGTTTAAACTGCGTATGTTTTCAATTGAGGCCCCATTACTCTGCCGACTATTGTATGACTCTGTTAAAATCCTGACGGTTCCAGTACATATTTGTAAGAAAACTCTCTAGTTGTGGTAAAACTCTTAAAATACGCAATTAGAGTTTCCAGAAATGATTAAAATCTTGGAAGAACCCCTTGAAATTAAAGTAAATAGATTCTTCCTACATTTCCTGCCGTTTGTTATCACAGACATTACCAGTGGAAAGCCGTGAAATGACCAGCAAACTGATAATATTTACAACTCCGTGCACTTTAGGGAGCGTTTTCACTTGAATTTGCTTTCAAATATTAGGAATTCTTGTTTATACAGCTCAAAATTTGTGTAGAAAGCCTGTAAGTGAGCACTGTACTGCTTATGTTTACAATTGAGGCCGCATTACTCTGGCGACCTTTGTATGACTCTGTTAAAATCCTGACGGTTCCAGTACATATTTGTAAGAAAACTCTCTAGTTGTGGTAAAACTCTTAAAATACGCAATTAGAGTTTCCAGAAATGATTAAAATCTTGGAAGAACCCCTTGAAATTAAAGTAAATAGATTCTTCCTACATTTCCTGCCGTTTGTTATCACAGACATTACCAGTGGAAAGCCGGGAAATGACCAGCAAACTGATAATATTTACAACGCTGGGCACTTGAGGGAGCGTTTTCACTTGAATTTGCTTTCAAATATTAGGAATTCTTGTTTATACAGCTCAAAATTTGTGTAGAAAGCCTGTAAGTGAGGACTGTACTGCTTATGTTTACAATTGAGACTGCATTACTCTGGCGACTTTTGTATGACTCTGTTAAAATCATGACGGTTCCAGAACATATTTGTAAGAAAACTCTCTAGTTGTGGTAAAACTCTTAAAATACGTAATTAGAGTTTCCAGAAATGATTAAAACCTTGGAAGAACCCCTTGAAATTAAAGTAAATAGATTCTTCCCACATTTCCTGCCGTTTGTAATCACAGACATTACCAGTGGAAAGCCGTGAAATGACCAGCAAACTGATAATATTTACAACTCTGGGCACTTTAGGGAGCGTTTTCACTTGAATTTGCTTTCAAATATTAGGAATTCTTGTTTATACAGCTCATAATTTTTGTAGAAAGCCTGTAAGTGAGGTTTAAACTGCGTATATTTACAATTGAGGCCCCATTACTCTGGCGACTATTGTATGACTCTGTTAAAATCCTTACGGTTCCAGTACATATTTGTAAGAAAACTCTCTAGTTGTGGTAAAACTCCTAACATACGCAATTAGAGTTTCCAGAAATGATTTAAATCTTGGAAGAACCCCTTGAAATTAAAGTAAATAGATTCTTCCTACATTTCCTGCCGTTTGTAATCACAGACATTACCAATGGAAAGCCGTAAAATGACCAGCAAACTGATAATATTTAAAACTCCGGGCACTTTAGGGAGCGTTTTCACTTGAATTTGCTTTCAAATATTAGGAATTCTTGTTTATACAGCTCAAAATTTGTGTAGAAAGCCTGTAAGTGAGGTCTAAACTGCGTATGTTTACAATTGAGGCCCCATTACTCTGGCGACTTTTGAATGACTCTGTTAAAATCCTTACGGTTCCTGTACATATTTGTAAGAAAACTCTCTAGTTGTGGTAAAACTCTTAAAATACGTAATTAGAGTTTCCAGAAATGATTAAAACCTTGGAAGAACCCCTTGAAATTAAAGTAAATAGATTCTTCCTACATTTCCTGCCGTTTGTTATCACAGACATTACCAGTGGAAAGCCGGGAAATGACCAGCAAACTGATAATATTTACAACTCTGGGCACTTTAGGGAGCGTTTTCACTTGAATTTGCTTTCAAATATTAGGAATTCTTGTTTATACAGCTGAAAATTTGTGCAGAAAGCCTGTAAGTGAGGACTGTACTGCTTATGTTTACAATTGAGGCCGCATTATTCTGGCGACTTTTGTATGACTCTGTTAAAATCCTGACGGTTCCTGTACAAATTTGTAAGAAAACTCTCTAGTTGTGGTAAAACTCTTAAAATACGCAATAAGAGTTTCCAGAAATGATTAAAAACTTGGAAGAACCCCTTGAAATTAAAGTAAATAGATTCTTCCTACATTTCCTGCCGTTTGTAATCACAGACATTACCAGTGGAAAGCCGGGAAATGACCAGCAAACTGATAATATTTACAACGCTGGGCACTTGAGGGAGCGTTTTCACTTGAATTTGCTTTCAAATATTAGGAATTCTTGTTTATACAGCTCAAAATTTGTGCAGAAAGCCTCTAAGTGAGGACTGTACTGCTTATGTTTACAATTGAGGTCGCATTACTCTGGAGACTTTTCTATGACTCTGTTAAAATCCTGATGGTTCCAGTACAAATTTGTAAGAAAACTCTCTAGTTGTGGTAAAACTCTTAAAATACGTAATTAGTTTCCAGAAATGATTAAAACCTTGGAAGAACCCCTTGAAATAAAAGTAAATACATTCTTCCTACATTTCCTGCCGTTTGTTATCACAGACATTACCAGTGGAAAGCCGTGAAATGACCAGCAAACTGATAATATTTACAACTCCGGGCACTTTAGGGAGCGTTTTCACTTGAATTTGCTTTCAAATATTAGGAATTCTTGTTTATACAGCTCATAATTTTTGTAGAAAGCCTGTAAGTGAGGTTTAAACTGCGTATGTTTTCAATTGAGGCCCCATTACTCTGCCGACTATTGTATGACTCTGTTAAAATCCTGACGGTTCCAGTACATATTTGTAAGAAAACTCTCTAGTTGTGGTAAAACTCTTAAAATACGCAATTAGAGTTTCCAGAAATGATTAAAATCTTGGAAGAACCCCTTGAAATTAAAGTAAATAGATTCTTCCTACATTTCCTGCCGTTTGTTATCACAGACATTACCAGTGGAAAGCCGTGAAATGACCAGCAAACTGATAATATTTACAACTCCGTGCACTTTAGGGAGCGTTTTCTCTTGAATTTGCTTTCAAATATTAGGAATTCTTGTTTATACAGCTCAAAATTTGTGTAGAAAGCCTGTAAGTGAGCACTGTACTGCTTATGTTTACAATTGAGGCCGCATTACTCTGGCGACCTTTGTATGACTCTGTTAAAATCCTGACGGTTCCAGTACATATTTGTAAGAAAACTCTCTAGTTGTGGTAAAACTCTTAAAATACGCAATTAGAGTTTCCAGAAATGATTAAAATCTTGGAAGAACCCCTTGAAATTAAAGTAAATAGATTCTTCCTACATTTCCTGCCGTTTGTTATCACAGACATTACCAGTGGAAAGCCGGGAAATGACCAGCAAACTGATAATATTTACAACGCTGGGCACTTGAGGGAGCGTTTTCACTTGAATTTGCTTTCAAATATTAGGAATTCTTGTTTATACAGCTCAAAATTTGTGTAGAAAGCCTGTAAGTGAGGACTGTACTGCTTATGTTTACAATTGAGACTGCATTACTCTGGCGACTTTTGTATGACTCTGTTAAAATCATGACGGTTCCAGAACATATTTGTAAGAAAACTCTCTAGTTGTGGTAAAACTCTTAAAATACGTAATTAGAGTTTCCAGAAATGATTAAAACCTTGGAAGAACCCCTTGAAATTAAAGTAAATAGATTCTTCCCACATTTCCTGCCGTTTGTAATCACAGACATTACCAGTGGAAAGCCGTGAAATGACCAGCAAACTGATAATATTTACAACTCTGGGCACTTTAGGGAGCGTTTTCACTTGAATTTGCTTTCAAATATTAGGAATTCTTGTTTATACAGCTCATAATTTTTGTAGAAAGCCTGTAAGTGAGGTTTAAACTGCGTATATTTACAATTGAGGCCCCATTACTCTGGCGACTATTGTATGACTCTGTTAAAATCCTTACGGTTCCAGTACATATTTGTAAGAAAACTCTCTAGTTGTGGTAAAACTCCTAAAATACGCAATTAGAGTTTCCAGAAATGATTTAAATCTTGGAAGAACCCCTTGAAATTAAAGTAAATAGATTCTTCCTACATTTCCTGCCGTTTGTAATCACAGACATTACCAATGGAAAGCCGTAAAATGACCAGCAAACTGATAATATTTAAAACTCCGGGCACTTTAGGGAGCGTTTTCACTTGAATTTGCTTTCAAATATTAGGAATTCTTGTTTATACAGCTCAAAATTTGTGTAGAAAGCCTGTAAGTGAGGTCTAAACTGCGTATGTTTACAATTGAGGCCCCATTACTCTGGCGACTTTTGAATGACTCTGTTAAAATCCTTACGGTTCCTGTACATATTTGTAAGAAAACTCTCTAGTTGTGGTAAAACTCTTAAAATACGTAATTAGAGTTTCCAGAAATGATTAAAACCTTGGAAGAACCCCTTGAAATTAAAGTAAATAGATTCTTCCTACATTTCCTGCCGTTTGTAATCACAGACATTACCAGTGGAAAGCCGTGAAATGACCAGCAAACTGATAATATTTACAACTCCGGGCACTTTAGGGAGCGTTTTCACTTGAATTTGCTTTCAAATATTAGGAATTCTTGTTTATACAGCTGAAAATTTGTGCAGAAAGCCTGTAAGTGAGGACTGAACTGCTTATGTTTACAATTGAGGCCGCATTACTCTGGCGACTTTTGTATGACTCTGTTAAAATCCTGACGGTTCCAGTACAAATTTGTAAGAAAACTCTCTAGGTGTGGTAAAACTCTTAAAATACGTAATTAGAGTTTCCAGAAATGATTAAAACCTTGGAAGAACCCCTTGAAATTAAAGTAAATAGATTCTTCCTACATTTCCTGCCGTTTGTTATCACAGACATTACCAGTGGAAAGCCGTGAAATGACCAGCAAACTGATAATATTTACAACTCCGGGCACTTTAGGGAGCGTTTTCACTTGAATTTGCTTTCAAATATTAGGAATTCTTGTTTATACAGCTCATAATTTTTGTAGAAAGCCTGTAAGTGAGGTATAAACTGCGTATGTTTACAATTGAGGCCCCATGACTCTGCCGACTATTGTATGACTCTGTTAAAATCCTGACGGTTCCAGTACATATTTGTAAGAAAACTCTCTAGTTGTGGTAAAACTCTTAAAATACGCAATTAGAGTTTCCAGAAATGATTAAAATCTTGGAAGAACCCCTTGAAATTAAAGTAAATAGATTCTTCCTACATTTCCTGCCGTTTGTTATCACAGACATTACCAGTGGAAAGCCGGGAAATGACCAGCAAACTGATAATATTTACAACGCTGGGCACTTGAGGGAGCGTTTTCACTTGAATTTGCTTTCAAATATTAGGAATTCTTGTTTATACAGCTCAAAATTTGTGTAGAAAGCCTGTAAGTGAGGACTGTACTGCTTATGTTTACAATTGAGACTGCATTACTCTGGCGACTTTTGTATGACTCTGTTAAAATCATGACGGTTCCAGAACATATTTGTAAGAAAACTCTCTAGTTGTGGTAAAACTCTTAAAATACGTAATTAGAGTTTCCAGAAATGATTAAAACCTTGGAAGAACCCCTTGAAATTAAAGTAAATAGATTCTTCCCACATTTCCTGCCGTTTGTAATCACAGACATTACCAGTGGAAAGCCGTGAAATGACCAGCAAACTGATAATATTTACAACTCTGGGCACTTTAGGGAGCGTTTTCACTTGAATTTGCTTTCAAATATTAGGAATTCTTGTTTATACAGCTCATAATTTTTGTAGAAAGCCTGTAAGTGAGGTTTAAACTGCGTATATTTACAATTGAGGCCCCATTACTCTGGCGACTATTGTATGACTCTGTTAAAATCCTTACGGTTCCAGTACATATTTGTAAGAAAACTCTCTAGTTGTGGTAAAACTCCTAACATACGCAATTAGAGTTTCCAGAAATGATTTAAATCTTGGAAGAACCCCTTGAAATTAAAGTAAATAGATTCTTCCTACATTTCCTGCCGTTTGTAATCACAGACATTACCAATGGAAAGCCGTAAAATGACCAGCAAACTGATAATATTTAAAACTCCGGGCACTTTAGGGAGCGTTTTCACTTGAATTTGCTTTCAAATATTAGGAATTCTTGTTTATACAGCTCAAAATTTGTGTAGAAAGCCTGTAAGTGAGGTCTAAACTGCGTATGTTTACAATTGAGGCCCCATTACTCTGGCGACTTTTGAATGACTCTGTTAAAATCCTTACGGTTCCTGTACATATTTGTAAGAAAACTCTCTAGTTGTGGTAAAACTCTTAAAATACGTAATTAGAGTTTCCAGAAATGATTAAAACCTTGGAAGAACCCCTTGAAATTAAAGTAAATAGATTCTTCCTACATTTCCTGCCATTTGTTATCACAGACATTACCAGTGGAAAGCCGGGAAATGACCAGCAAACTGATAATATTTACAACTCTGGGCACTTTAGGGAGCGTTTTCACTTGAATTTGCTTTCAAATATTAGGAATTCTTGTTTATACAGCTGAAAATTTGTGCAGAAAGCCTGTAAGTGAGGACTGTACTGCTTATGTTTACAATTGAGGCCGCATTATTCTGGCGACTTTTGTATGACTCTGTTAAAATCCTGACGGTTCCTGTACAAATTTGTAAGAAAACTCTCTAGTTGTGGTAAAACTCTTAAAATACGCAATAAGAGTTTCCAGAAATGATTAAAAACTTGGAAGAACCCCTTGAAATTAAAGTAAATAGATTCTTCCTACATTTCCTGCCGTTTGTAATCACAGACATTACCAGTGGAAAGCCGGGAAATGACCAGCAAACTGATAATATTTACAACGCTGGGCACTTGAGGGAGCGTTTTCACTTGAATTTGCTTTCAAATATTAGGAATTCTTGTTTATACAGCTCAAAATTTGTGCAGAAAGCCTCTAAGTGAGGACTGTACTGCTTATGTTTACAATTGAGGTCGCATTACTCTGGAGACTTTTCTATGACTCTGTTAAAATCCTGATGGTTCCAGTACAAATTTGTAAGAAAACTCTCTAGTTGTGGTAAAACTCTTAAAATACGTAATTAGTTTCCAGAAATGATTAAAACCTTGGAAGAACCCCTTGAAATAAAAGTAAATACATTCTTCCTACATTTCCTGCCGTTTGTTATCACAGACATTACCAGTGGAAAGCCGTGAAATGACCAGCAAACTGATAATATTTACAACTCCGGGCACTTTAGGGAGCGTTTTCACTTGAATTTGCTTTCAAATATTAGGAATTCTTGTTTATACAGCTCATAATTTTTGTAGAAAGCCTGTAAGTGAGGTTTAAACTGCGTATGTTTTCAATTGAGGCCCCATTACTCTGCCGACTATTGTATGACTCTGTTAAAATCCTTACGGTTCCAGTACATATTTGTAAGAAAACTCTCTAGTTGTGGTAAAACTCTTAAAATACGCAATTAGAGTTTCCAGAAATGATTAAAATCTTGGAAGAACCCCTTGAAATTAAAGTAAATAGATTCTTCCTACATTTCCTGCCGTTTGTTATCACAGACATTACCAGTGGAAAGCCGTGAAATGACCAGCAAACTGATAATATTTACAACTCCGTGCACTTTAGGGAGCGTTTTCACTTGAATTTGCTTTCAAATATTAGGAATTCTTGTTTATACAGCTCAAAATTTGTGTAGAAAGCCTGTAAGTGAGCACTGTACTGCTTATGTTTACAATTGAGGCCGCATTACTCTGGCGACCTTTGTATGACTCTGTTAAAATCCTGACGGTTCCAGTACATATTTGTAAGAAAACTCTCTAGTTGTGGTAAAACTCTTAAAATACGCAATTAGAGTTTCCAGAAATGATTAAAATCTTGGAAGAACCCCTTGAAATTAAAGTAAATAGATTCTTCCTACATTTCCTGCCGTTTGTTATCACAGACATTACCAGTGGAAAGCCGGGAAATGACCAGCAAACTGATAATATTTACAACGCTGGGCACTTGAGGGAGCGTTTTCACTTGAATTTGCTTTCAAATATTAGGAATTCTTGTTTATACAGCTCAAAATTTGTGTAGAAAGCCTGTAAGTGAGGACTGTACTGCTTATGTTTACAATTGAGACTGCATTACTCTGGCGACTTTTGTATGACTCTGTTAAAATCATGACGGTTCCAGAACATATTTGTAAGAAAACTCTCTAGTTGTGGTAAAACTCTTAAAATACGTAATTAGAGTTTCCAGAAATGATTAAAACCTTGGAAGAACCCCTTGAAATTAAAGTAAATAGATTCTTCCCACATTTCCTGCCGTTTGTAATCACAGACATTACCAGTGGAAAGCCGTGAAATGACCAGCAAACTGATAATATTTACAACTCTGGGCACTTTAGGGAGCGTTTTCACTTGAATTTGCTTTCAAATATTAGGAATTCTTGTTTATACAGCTCATAATTTTTGTAGAAAGCCTGTAAGTGAGGTTTAAACTGCGTATATTTACAATTGAGGCCCCATTACTCTGGCGACTATTGTATGACTCTGTTAAAATCCTTACGGTTCCAGTACATATTTGTAAGAAAACTCTCTAGTTGTGGTAAAACTCCTAAAATACGCAATTAGAGTTTCCAGAAATGATTTAAATCTTGGAAGAACCCCTTGAAATTAAAGTAAATAGATTCTTCCTACATTTCCTGCCGTTTGTAATCACAGACATTACCAATGGAAAGCCGTAAAATGACCAGCAAACTGATAATATTTAAAACTCCGGGCACTTTAGGGAGCGTTTTCACTTGAATTTGCTTTCAAATATTAGGAATTCTTGTTTATACAGCTCAAAATTTGTGTAGAAAGCCTGTAAGTGAGGTCTAAACTGCGTATGTTTACAATTGAGGCCCCATTACTCTGGCGACTTTTGAATGACTCTGTTAAAATCCTTACGGTTCCTGTACATATTTGTAAGAAAACTCTCTAGTTGTGGTAAAACTCTTAAAATACGTAATTAGAGTTTCCAGAAATGATTAAAACCTTGGAAGAACCCCTTGAAATTAAAGTAAATAGATTCTTCCTACATTTCCTGCCGTTTGTAATCACAGACATTACCAGTGGAAAGCCGTGAAATGACCAGCAAACTGATAATATTTACAACTCCGGGCACTTTAGGGAGCGTTTTCACTTGAATTTGCTTTCAAATATTAGGAATTCTTGTTTATACAGCTGAAAATTTGTGCAGAAAGCCTGTAAGTGAGGACTGAACTGCTTATGTTTACAATTGAGGCCGCATTACTCTGGCGACTTTTGTATGACTCTGTTAAAATCCTGACGGTTCCAGTACAAATTTGTAAGAAAACTCTCTAGGTGTGGTAAAACTCTTAAAATACGTAATTAGAGTTTCCAGAAATGATTAAAACCTTGGAAGAACCCCTTGAAATTAAAGTAAATAGATTCTTCCTACATTTCCTGCCGTTTGTTATCACAGACATTACCAGTGGAAAGCCGTGAAATGACCAGCAAACTGATAATATTTACAACTCCGGGCACTTTAGGGAGCGTTTTCACTTGAATTTGCTTTCAAATATTAGGAATTCTTGTTTATACAGCTCATAATTTTTGTAGAAAGCCTGTAAGTGAGGTATAAACTGCGTATGTTTACAATTGAGGCCCCATGACTCTGCCGACTATTGTATGACTCTGTTAAAATCCTGACGGTTCCAGTACATATTTGTAAGAAAACTCTCTAGTTGTGGTAAAACTCTTAAAATACGCAATTAGAGTTTCCAGAAATGATTAAAATCTTGGAAGAACCCCTTGAAATTAAAGTAAATAGATTCTTCCTACATTTCCTGCCGTTTGTTATCACAGACATTACCAGTGGAAAGCCGTGAAATGACCAGCAAACTGATAATATTTACAATTCCGTGCAATTTAGGGAGCGTTTTCACTTGAATTTGCTTTCAAATATTAGGAATTCTTGTTTATACAGCTCAAAATTTGTGTAGAAAGCCTGTAAGTGAGCACTGTACTGCTTATGTTTACAATTGAGGCCGCATTACTCTGGCGACTTTTGTATGACTCTGTTAAAATCCTGACGGTTCCAGTACATATTTGTAAGAAAACTCTCTAGTTGTGGTAAAACTCTTAAAATACGCAATTAGAGTTTCCAGAAATGATTAAAAACTTTGAACAACCCCTTGAAATTAAAGTAAATAGATTCTTCCTACATTTCCTGCCGTTTGTAATCACAGACATTACCAGTGGAAAGCCGGGAAATGACCAGCAAACTGATAATATTTACAACGCTGGGCACTTGAGGGAGCGTTTTCACTTGAATTTGCTTTCAAATATTAGGAATTCTTGTTTATACAGCTCAAAATTTGTGTAGAAAGCCTGTAAGTGAGGACTGTACTGCTTATGTTTACAATTGAGACTGCATTACTCTGGCGACTTTTGTATGACTCTGTTAAAATCATGACGGTTCCAGAACATATTTGTAAGAAAACTCTCTAGTTGTGGTAAAACTCTTAAAATACGTAATTAGAGTTTCCAGAAATGATTAAAACCTTGGAAGAACCCCTTGAAATTAAAGTAAATAGATTCTTCCCACATTTCCTGCCGTTTGTAATCACAGACATTACCAGTGGAAAGCCGTGAAATGACCAGCAAACTGATAATATTTACAACTCTGGGCACTTTAGGGAGCGTTTTCACTTGAATTTGCTTTCAAATATTAGGAATTCTTGTTTATACAGCTCATAATTTTTGTAGAAAGCCTGTAAGTGAGGTTTAAACTGCGTATGTTTACAATTGAGGCCCCATGACTCTGCCGACTATTGTATGACTCTGTTAAAATCCTGACGGTTCCAGTACATATTTGTAAGAAAACTCTCTAGTTGTGGTAAAACTCTTAAAATACGCAATTAGAGTTTCCAGAAATGATTAAAATCTTGGAAGAACCCCTTGAAATTAAAGTAAATAGATTCTTCCCACATTTCCTGCCGTTTGTAATCACAGACATTACCAGTGGAAAGCCGTGAAATGACCAGCAAACTGATAATATTTACAACTCTGGGCACTTTAGGGAGCGTTTTCACTTGAATTTGCTTTCAAATATTAGGAATTCTTGTTTATACAGCTCATAATTTTTGTAGAAAGCCTGTAAGTGAGGTTTAAACTGCGTATATTTAAAATTGAGGCCCCATTACTCTGGCGACTATTGTATGACTCTGTTAAAATCCTTACGGTTCCAGTACATATTTGTAAGAAAACTCTCTAGTTGTGGTAAAACTCCTAAAATACGCAATTAGAGTTTCCAGAAATGATTTAAATCTTGGAAGAACCCCTTGAAATTAAAGTAAATAGATTCTTCCTACATTTCCTGCCGTTTGTAATCACAGACATTACCAATGGAAAGCCGTAAAATGACCAGCAAACTGATAATATTTAAAACTCCGGGCACTTTAGGGAGCGTTTTCACTTGAATTTGCTTTCAAATATTAGGAATTCTTGTTTATACAGCTCAAAATTTGTGTAGAAAGCCTGTAAGTGAGGTCTAAACTGCGTATGTTTACAATTGAGGCCCCATTACTCTGGCGACTTTTGAATGACTCTGTTAAAATCCTTACGGTTCAAGTACATATTTGTAAGAAAACTCTCTAGTTGTGGTAAAACTCTTAAAATACGTAATTAGAGTTTCCAGAAATGATTAAAACCTTGGAAGAACCCCTTGAAATTAAAGTAAATAGATTCTTCCTACATTTCCTGCCGTTTGTAATCACAGACATTACCAGTGGAAAGCCGTGAAATGACCAGCAAACTGATAATATTTACAACTCCGGGCACTTTAGGGAGCGTTTTCACTTGAATTTGCTTTCAAATATTAGGAATTCTTGTTTATACAGCTCAAAATTTGTGCAGAAAGCCTCTAAGTGAGGACTGTACTGCTTATGTTTACAATTGAGGTCGCATTACTCTGGCGACTTTTCTATGACTCTGTTAAAATCCTGACGGTTCCAGTACAAATTTGTAAGAAAACTCTCTAGTTGTGGTAAAACTCTTAAAATACGTAATTAGAGTTTCCAGAAATGATTAAAACCTTGGAAGAACCCCTTGAAATTAAAGTAAATAGATTCTTCCTACATTTCCTGCCGTTTGTAATCACAGACATTACCAGTGGAAAGCCGGGAAATGACCAGCAAACTGATAATATTTACAACTCTGGGCACTTTAGGGAGCGTTTTCACTTGAATTTGCTTTCAAATATTAGGAATTCTTGTTTATACAGCTCAAAATTTGTGCAGAAAGCCTGTAAGTGAGGACTGTACTGCTTATGTTTACAATTGAGGCCGCATTACTCTGGCGACTTTTGTATGACTCTGTTAAAATCCTGACGGTTCCAGTACAAATTTGTAAGAAAACTCTCTAGTTGTGGTAAAACTCTTAAAATACGCAATAAGAGTTTCCAGAAATGATTAAAAACTTGGAAGAACCCCTTGAAATTAAAGTAAATAGATTCTTCCTACATTTCCTGCCGTTTGTAATCACAGACATTACCAGAGGAAAGCCGGGAAATGACCAGCAAACTGATAATATTTACAACGCTGGGCACTTGAGGGAGCGTTTTCACTTGAATTTGCTTTCAAATATTAGGAATTCTTGTTTATACAGCTCAAAATTTGTGCAGAAAGCCTCTAAGTGAGGACTGTACTGCTTATGTTTACAATTGAGGTCGCATTACTCTGGAGACTTTTCTATGACTCTGTTAAAATCCTGATGGTTCCAGTACAAATTTGTAAGAAAACTCTCTAGTTGTGGTAAAACTCTTAAAATACGTAATTAGTTTCCAGAAATGATTAAAACCTTGGAAGAACCCCTTGAAATAAAAGTAAATACATTCTTCCTACATTTCCTGCCGTTTGTTATCACAGACATTACCAGTGGAAAGCCGTGAAATGACCAGCAAACTGATAATATTTACAACTCCGGGCACTTTAGGGAGCGTTTTCACTTGAATTTGCTTTCAAATATTAGGAATTCTTGTTTATACAGCTCAAAATTTGTGTAGAAAGCCTGTAAGTGAGGTCTAAACTGCGTATGTTTACAATTGAGGCCCCATTACTCTGGCGACTTTTGAATGACTCTGTTAAAATCCTTACGGTTCCTGTACATATTTGTAAGAAAACTCTCTAGTTGTGGTAAAACTCTTAAAATACGTAATTAGAGTTTCCAGAAATGATTAAAACCTTGGAAGAACCCCTTGAAATTAAAGTAAATAGATTCTTCCTACATTTCCTGCCGTTTGTAATCACAGACATTACCAGTGGAAAGCCGTGAAATGACCAGCAAACTGATAATATTTACAACTCCGTGCACTTTAGGGAGCGTTTTCACTTGAATTTGCTTTCAAATATTAGGAATTCTTGTTTATACAGCTCAAAATTTGTGTAGAAAGCCTGTAAGTGAGGACTGTACTGCTTATGTTTACAATTGAGGCCGCATTACTCTGGCGACTTTTGTATGACTCTGTTAAAATCCTGACGGTTCCAGTACATATTTGTAAGAAAACTCTCTAGTTGTGGTAAAACTCTTAAAATACGCAATTAGAGTTTCCAGAAATGATTAAAAACTTTGAACAACCCCTTGAAATTAAAGTAAATAGATTCTTCCTACATTTCCTGCCGTTTGTAATCACAGACATTACCAGTGGAAAGCCGGGAAATGACCAGCAAACTGATAATATTTACAACGCTGGGCACTTGAGGGAGCGTTTTCACTTGAATTTGCTTTCAAATATTAGGAATTCTTGTTTATACAGCTCAAAATTTGTGTAGAAAGCCTGTAAGTGAGGACTGTACTGCTTATGTTTACAATTGAGACTGCATTACTCTGGCGACTTTTGTATGACTCTGTTAAAATCATGACGGTTCCAGAACATATTTGTAAGAAAACTCTCTAGTTGTGGTAAAACTCTTAAAATACGTAATTAGAGTTTCCAGAAATGATTAAAACCTTGGAAGAACCCCTTGAAATTAAAGTAAATAGATTCTTCCCACATTTCCTGCCGTTTGTAATCACAGACATTACCAGTGGAAAGCCGTGAAATGACCAGCAAACTGATAATATTTACAACTCTGGGCACTTTAGGGAGCGTTTTCACTTGAATTTGCTTTCAAATATTAGGAATTCTTGTTTATACAGCTCATAATTTTTGTAGAAAGCCTGTAAGTGAGGTTTAAACTGCGTATGTTTACAATTGAGCCCCCATGACTCTGCCGACTATTGTATGACTCTGTTAAAATCCTGACGGTTCCAGTACATATTTGTAAGAAAACTCTCTAGTTGTGGTAAAACTCTTAAAATACGCAATTAGAGTTTCCAGAAATGATTAAAATCTTGGAAGAACCCCTTGAAATTAAAGTAAATAGATTCTTCCCACATTTCCTGCCGTTTGTAATCACAGACATTACCAGTGGAAAGCCGTGAAATGACCAGCAAACTGATAATATTTACAACTCTGGGCACTTTAGGGAGCGTTTTCACTTGAATTTGCTTTCAAATATTAGGAATTCTTGTTTATACAGCTCATAATTTTTGTAGAAAGCCTGTAAGTGAGGTTTAAACTGCGTATATTTAAAATTGAGGCCCCATTACTCTGGCGACTATTGTATGACTCTGTTAAAATCCTTACGGTTCCAGTACATATTTGTAAGAAAACTCTCTAGTTGTGGTAAAACTCCTAAAATACGCAATTAGAGTTTCCAGAAATGATTTAAATCTTGGAAGAACCCCTTGAAATTAAAGTAAATAGATTCTTCCTACATTTCCTGCCGTTTGTAATCACAGACATTACCAATGGAAAGCCGTAAAATGACCAGCAAACTGATAATATTTAAAACTCCGGGCACTTTAGGGAGCGTTTTCACTTGAATTTGCTTTCAAATATTAGGAATTCTTGTTTATACAGCTCAAAATTTGTGTAGAAAGCCTGTAAGTGAGGTCTAAACTGCGTATGTTTACAATTGAGGCCCCATTACTCTGGCGACTTTTGAATGACTCTGTTAAAATCCTTACGGTTCAAGTACATATTTGTAAGAAAACTCTCTAGTTGTGGTAAAACTCTTAAAATACGTAATTAGAGTTTCCAGAAATGATTAAAACCTTGGAAGAACCCCTTGAAATTAAAGTAAATAGATTCTTCCTACATTTCCTGCCGTTTGTAATCACAGACATTACCAGTGGAAAGCCGTGAAATGACCAGCAAACTGATAATATTTACAACTCCGGGCACTTTAGGGAGCGTTTTCACTTGAATTTGCTTTCAAATATTAGGAATTCTTGTTTATACAGCTCAAAATTTGTGCAGAAAGCCTCTAAGTGAGGACTGTACTGCTTATGTTTACAATTGAGGTCGCATTACTCTGGCGACTTTTCTATGACTCTGTTAAAATCCTGACGGTTCCAGTACAAATTTGTAAGAAAACTCTCTAGTTGTGGTAAAACTCTTAAAATACGTAATTAGAGTTTCCAGAAATGATTAAAACCTTGGAAGAACCCCTTGAAATTAAAGTAAATAGATTCTTCCTACATTTCCTGCCGTTTGTAATCACAGACATTACCAGTGGAAAGCCGTGAAATGACCAGCAAACTGATAATATTTACAACTCTGGGCACTTTAGGGAGCGTTTTCACTTGAATTTGCTTTCAAATATTAGGAATTCTTGTTTATACAGCTCAAAATTTGTGCAGAAAGCCTGTAAGTGAGGACTGTACTGCTTATGTTTACAATTGAGGCCGCATTACTCTGGCGACTTTTGTATGACTCTGTTAAAATCCTGACGGTTCCAGTACAAATTTGTAAGAAAACTCTCTAGTTGTGGTAAAACTCTTAAAATACGCAATAAGAGTTTCCAGAAATGATTAAAAACTTGGAAGAACCCCTTGAAATTAAAGTAAATAGATTCTTCCTACATTTCCTGCCGTTTGTAATCACAGACATTACCAGAGGAAAGCCGGGAAATGACCAGCAAACTGATAATATTTACAACGCTGGGCACTTGAGGGAGCGTTTTCACTTGAATTTGCTTTCAAATATTAGGAATTCTTCTTTATACAGCTCAAAATTTGTGCAGAAAGCCTCTAAGTGAGGACTGTACTGCTTATGTTTACAATTGAGGTCGCATTACTCTGGAGACTTTTCTATGACTCTGTTAAAATCCTGATGGTTCCAGTACAAATTTGTAAGAAAACTCTCTAGTTGTGGTAAAACTCTTAAAATACGTAATTAGTTTCCAGAAATGATTAAAACCTTGGAAGAACCCCTTGAAATAAAAGTAAATACATTCTTCCTACATTTCCTGCCGTTTGTTATCACAGACATTACCAGTGGAAAGCCGTGAAATGACCAGCAAACTGATAATATTTACAACTCCGGGCACTTTAGGGAGCGTTTTCACTTGAATTTGCTTTCAAATATTAGGAATTCTTGTTTATACAGCTCAAAATTTGTGTAGAAAGCCTGTAAGTGAGGTCTAAACTGCGTATGTTTACAATTGAGGCCCCATTACTCTGGCGACTTTTGAATGACTCTGTTAAAATCCTTACGGTTCCTGTACATATTTGTAAGAAAACTCTCTAGTTGTGGTAAAACTCTTAAAATACGTAATTAGAGTTTCCAGAAATGATTAAAACCTTGGAAGAACCCCTTGAAATTAAAGTAAATAGATTCTTCCTACATTTCCTGCCGTTTGTAATCACAGACATTACCAGTGGAAAGCCGTGAAATGACCAGCAAACTGATAATATTTACAACTCCGGGCACTTTAGGGAGCGTTTTCACTTGAATTTGCTTTCAAATATTAGGAATTCTTGTTTATACAGCTGAAAATTTGTGCAGAAAGCCTGTAAGTGAGGACTGAACTGCTTATGTTTACAATTGAGGCCGCATTACTCTGGCGACTTTTGTATTACTCTGTTAAAATCCTGACGGTTCCAGTACAAATTTGTAAGAAAACTCTCTAGGTGTGGTAAAACTCTTAAAATACGTAATTAGAGTTTCCAGAAATGATTAAAACCTTGGAAGAACCCCTTGAAATTAAAGTAAATAGATTCTTCCTACATTTCCTGCCGTTTGTTATCACAGACATTACCAGTGGAAAGCCGTGAAATGACCAGCAAACTGATAATATTTACAACTCCGGGCACTTTAGGGAGCGTTTTCACTTGAATTTGCTTTCAAATATTAGGAATTCTTGTTTATACAGCTCATAATTTTTGTAGAAAGCCTGTAAGTGAGGTTTAAACTGCGTATGTTTACAATTGAGGCCCCATGACTCTGCCGACTATTGTATGACTCTGTTAAAATCCTGACGGTTCCAGTACATATTTGTAAGAAAACTCTCTAGTTGTGGTAAAACTCTTAAAATACGCAATTAGAGTTTGCAGAAATGATTAAAATCTTGGAAGAACCCCTTGAAATTAAAGTAAATAGATTCTTCCTACATTTCCTGCCGTTTGTTATCACAGACATTACCAGTGGAAAGCCGTGAAATGACCAGCAAACTGATAATATTTACAACTCCGTGCACTTTAGGGAGCGTTTTCACTTGAATTTGCTTTCAAATATTAGGAATTCTTGTTTATACAGCTCAAAATTTGTGTAGAAAGCCTGTAAGTGAGGACTGCACTGCTTATGTTTACAATTGAGACTGCATTACTCTGGCGACTTTTGTATGACTCTGTTAAAATCATGACGGTTCCAGAACATATTTGTAAGAAAACTCTCTAGTTGTGGTAAAACTCTTAAAATACGTAATTAGAGTTTCCAGAAATGATTAAAACCTTGGAAGAACCCCTTGAAATTAAAGTAAATAGATTCTTCCCACATTTCCTGCCGTTTGTAATCACAGACATTACCAGTGGAAAGCCGTGAAATGACCAGCAAACTGATAATATTTACAACTCTGGGCACTTTAGGGAGCGTTTTCACTTGAATTTGCTTTCAAATATTAGGAATTCTTGTTTATACAGCTCATAATTTTTGTAGAAAGCCTGTAAGTGAGGTTTAAACTGCGTATGTTTACAATTGAGGCCCCATGACTCTGCCGACTATTGTATGACTCTGTTAAAATCCTGACGGTTCCAGTACATATTTGTAAGAAAACTCTCTAGTTGTGGTAAAACTCTTAAAATACGCAATTAGAGTTTCCAGAAATGATTAAAATCTTGGAAGAACCCCTTGAAATTAAAGTAAATAGATTCTTCCTACATTTCCTGCCGTTTGTAATCACAGACATTACCAGTGGAAAGCCGTGAAATGACCAGCAAACTGATAATATTTACAACTCCGTGCACTTTAGGGAGCGTTTTCACTTGAATTTGCTTTCAAATATTAGGAATTCTTGTTTATACAGCTCAAAATTTGTGTAGAAAGCCTGTAAGTGAGCACTGTACTGCTTATGTTTACAATTGAGGCCGCATTACTCTGGCGACTTTTGTATGACTCTGTTAAAATCCTGACGGTTCCAGTACATATTTGTAAGAAAACTCTCTAGTTGTGGTAAAACTCTTAAAATACGCAATTAGAGTTTCCAGAAATGATTAAAAACTTTGAACAACCCCTTGAAATTAAAGTAAATAGATTCTTCCTACATTTCCTGCCGTTTGTAATCACAGACATTACCAGTGGAAAGCCGGGAAATGACCAGCAAACTGATAATATTTACAACGCTGGGCACTTGAGGGAGCGTTTTCACTTGAATTTGCTTTCAAATATTAGGAATTCTTGTTTATACAGCTCAAAATTTGTGTAGAAAGCCTGTAAGTGAGGACTGTACTGCTTATGTTTACAATTGAGACTGCATTACTCTGGCGAATTTTGTATGACTCTGTTAAAATCATGACGGTTCCAGAACATATTTGTAAGAAAACTCTCTAGTTGTGGTAAAACTCTTAAAATACGTAATTAGAGTTTCCAGAAATGATTAAAACCTTGGAAGAACCCCTTGAAATTAAAGTAAATAGATTCTTCCCACATTTCCTGCCGTTTGTAATCACAGACATTACCAGTGGAAAGCCGTGAAATGACCAGCAAACTGATAATATTTACAACTCTGGGCACTTTAGGGAGCGTTTTCACTTGAATTTGCTTTCAAATATTAGGAATTCTTGTTTATACAGCTCATAATTTTTGTAGAAAGCCTGTAAGTGAGGTTTAAACTGCGTATATTTACAATTGAGGCCCCATTACTCTGGCGACTATTGTATGACACTGTTAAAATCCTTACGGTTCCAGTACATATTTGTAAGAAAACTCTCTAGTTGTGGTAAAACTCCTAAAATACGCAATTAGAGTTTCCAGAAATGATTTAAATCTTGGAAGAACCCCTTGAAATTAAAGTAAATAGATTCTTCCTACATTTCCTGCCGTTTGTAATCACAGACATTACCAATGGAAAGCCGTAAAATGACCAGCAAACTGATAATATTTAAAACTCCGGGCACTTTAGGGAGCGTTTTCACTTGAATTTGCTTTCAAATATTAGGAATTCTTGTTTATACAGCTCAAAATTTGTGTAGAAAGCCTGTAAGTGAGGTCTAAACTGCGTATGTTTACAATTGAGGCCCCATTACTCTGGCGACTTTTGAATGACTCTGTTAAAATCCTTACGGTTCCAGTACATATTTGTAAGAAAACTCTCTAGTTGTGGTAAAACTCTTAAAATACGTAATTAGAGTTTCCAGAAATGATTAAAACCTTGGAAGAACCCCTTGAAATTAAAGTAAATAGATTCTTCCTACATTTCCTGCCGTTTGTAATCACAGACATTACCAGTGGAAAGCCGTGAAATGACCAGCAAACTGATAATATTTACAACGCTGGGCACTTGAGGGAGAGTTTTCACTTGAATTTGCTTTCAAATATTAGGAATTCTTGTTTATACAGCTCAAAATTTGTGTAGAAAGCCTGTAAGTGAGGACTGTACTGCTTATGTTTACAATTGAGGCCGCATTACTCTGGCGACTTTTGTATGACTCTGTTAAAATCATGACGGTTCCAGAACATATTTGTAAGAAAACTCTCTAGTTGTGGTAAAACTCTTAAAATACGTAATTAGAGTTTCCAGAAATGATTAAAACCTTGGAAGAACCCCTTGAAATTAAAGTAAATAGATTCTTCCCACATTTCCTGCCGTTTGTAATCACAGACATTACCAGTGGAAAGCCGTGAAATGACCAGCAAACTGATAATATTTACAACTCTGGGCACTTTAGGGAGCGTTTTCACTTGAATTTGCTTTCAAATATTAGGAATTCTTGTTTATACAGCTCATAATTTTTGTAGAAAGCCTGTAAGTGAGGTTTAAACTGCGTATATTTACAATTGAGGCCCCATTACTCTGGCGACTATTGTATGACTCTGTTAAAATCCTTACGGTTCCAGTACATATTTGTAAGAAAACTCTCTAGTTGTGGTAAAACTCCTAAAATACGCAATTAGAGTTTCCAGAAATGATTTAAATCTTGGAAGAACCCCTTGAAATTAAAGTAAATAGATTCTTCCTACATTTCCTGCCGTTTGTAATCACAGACATTACCAATGGAAAGCCGTAAAATGACCAGCAAACTGATAATATTTAAAACTCCGGGCACTTTAGGGAGCGTTTTCACTTGAATTTGCTTTCAAATATTAGGAATTCTTGTTTATACAGCTCAAAATTTGTGTAGAAAGCCTGTAAGTGAGGTCTAAACTGCGTATGTTTACAATTGAGGCCCCATTACTCTGGCGACTTTTGAATGACTCTGTTAAAATCCTTACGGTTCAAGTACATATTTGTAAGAAAACTCTCTAGTTGTGGTAAAACTCTTAAAATACGTATTTAGAGTTTCCAGAAATGATTAAAACCTTGGAAGAACCCCTTGAAATTAAAGTAAATAGATTCTTCCTACATTTCCTGCCGTTTGTAATCACAGACATTACCAGTGGAAAGCCGTGAAATGACCAGCAAACTGATAATATTTACAACTCCGGGCACTTTAGGGAGCGTTTTCACTTGAATTTGCTTTCAAATATTAGGAATTCTTGTTTATACAGCTCAAAATTTGTGCAGAAAGCCTCTAAGTGAGGACTGTACTGCTTATGTTTACAATTGAGGTCGCATTACTCTGGCGACTTTTCTATGACTCTGTTAAAATCCTGACGGTTCCAGTACAAATTTGTAAGAAAACTCTCTAGTTGTGGTAAAACTCTTAAAATACGTAATTAGAGTTTCCAGAAATGATTAAAACCTTGGAAGAACCCCTTGAAATTAAAGTAAATAGATTCTTCCTACATTTCCTGCCGTTTGTAATCACAGACATTACCAGTGGAAAGCCGGGAAATGACCAGCAAACTGATAATATTTACAACTCTGGGCACTTTAGGGAGCGTTTTCACTTGAATTTGCTTTCAAATATTAGGAATTCTTGTTTATACAGCTCAAAATTTGTGCAGAAAGCCTGTAAGTGAGGACTGTACTGCTTATGTTTACAATTGAGGCCGCATTACTCTGGCGACTTTTGTATGACTCTGTTAAAATCCTGACGGTTCCTGTACAAATTTGTAAGAAAACTCTCTAGTTGTGGTAAAACTCTTAAAATACGCAATAAGAGTTTCCAGAAATGATTAAAAACTTTGAAGAACCCCTTGAAATTAAAGTAAATAGATTCTTCCTACATTTCCTGCCGTTTGTAATCACAGACATTACCAGTGGAAAGCCGGGAAATGACCAGCAAACTGATAATATTTACAACGCTGGGCACTTGAGGGAGCGTTTTCACTTGAATTTGCTTTCAAATATTAGGAATTCTTGTTTATACAGCTCAAAATTTGTGCAGAAAGCCTCTAAGTGAGGACTGTACTGCTTATGTTTACAATTGAGGTCGCATTACTCTGGCGACTTTTCTATGACTCTGTTAAAATCCTGACGGTTCCAGTACAAATTTGTAAGAAAACTCTCTAGTTGTGGTAAAACTCTTAAAATACGTAATTAGTTTCCAGAAATGATTAAAACCTTGGAAGAACCCCTTGAAATAAAAGTAAATACATTCTTCCTACATTTCCTGCCGTTTGTTATCACAGACATTACCAGTGGAAAGCCGTGAAATGACCAGCAAACTGATAATATTTACAACTCCGGGCACTTTAGGGAGCGTTTTCACTTGAATTTGCTTTCAAATATTAGGAATTCTTGTTTATACAGCTCATAATTTTTGTAGAAAGCCTGTAAGTGAGGTTTAAACTGCGTATGTTTACAATTGAGGCCCCATGACTCTGCCGACTATTGTATGACTCTGTTAAAATCCTGACGGTTCCAGTACATATTTGTAAGAAAACTCTCTAGTTGTGGTAAAACTCTTAAAATACGCAATTAGAGTTTCCAGAAATGATTAAAATCTTGGAAGAACCCCTTGAAATTAAAGTAAATAGATTCTTCCTACATTTCCTGCCGTTTGTTATCACAGACATTACCAGTGGAAAGCCGTGAAATGACCAGCAAACTGATAATATTTACAACTCCGTGCACTTTAGGGAGCGTTTTCACTTGACTTTGCTTTCAAATATTAGGAATTCTTGTTTATACAGCTCAAAATTTGTGTAGAAAGCCTGTAAGTGAGCACTGTACTGCTTATGTTTACAATTGAGGCCACATTACTCTGGCGACTTTTGTATGACTCTGTTAAAATCCTGACGGTTCCAGTACATATTTGTAAGAAAACTCTCTAGTTGTGGTAAAACTCTTAAAATACGCAATTAGAGTTTCCAGAAATGATTAAAAACTTTGAACAACCCCTTGAAATTAAAGTGAATAGATTCTTCCTACATTTCCTGCCGTTTGTAATCACAGACATTACCAGTGGAAAGCCGGGAAATGACCAGCAAACTGATAATATTTACAACGCTGGGCACTTGAGGGAGCGTTTTCACTTGAATTTGCTTTCAAATATTAGGAATTCTTGTTTATACAGCTCAAAATTTGTGTAGAAAGCCTGTAAGTGAGGACTGTACTGCTTATGTTTACAATTGAGACTGCATTACTCTGGCGACTTTTGTATGACTCTGTTAAAATCATGACGGTTCCAGAACATATTTGTAAGAAAACTCTCTAGTTGTGGTAAAACTCTTAAAATACGTAATTAGAGTTTCCAGAAATGATTAAAACCTTGGAAGAACCCCTTGAAATTAAAGTAAATAGATTCTTCCCACATTTCCTGCCGTTTGTAATCACAGACATTACCAGTGGAAAGCCGTGAAATGACCAGCAAACTGATAATATTTACAACTCTGGGCACTTTAGGGAGCGTTTTCACTTGAATTTGCTTTCAAATATTAGGAATTCTTGTTTATACAGCTCATAATTTTTGTAGAAAGCCTGTAAGTGAGGTTTAAACTGCGTATATTTACAATTGAGGCCCCATTACTCTGGCGACTATTGTATGACTCTGTTAAAATCCTTACGGTTCCAGTACATATTTGTAAGAAAACTCTCTAGTTGTGGTAAAACTCCTAAAATACGCAATTAGAGTTTCCAGAAATGATTTAAATCTTGGAAGAACCCCTTGAAATTAAAGTAAATAGATTCTTCCTACATTTCCTGCCGTTTGTAATCACAGACATTACCAATGGAAAGCCGTAAAATGACCAGCAAACTGATAATATTTAAAACTCCGGGCACTTTAGGGAGCGTTTTCACTTGAATTTGCTTTCAAATATTAGGAATTCTTGTTTATACAGCTCAAAATTTGTGTAGAAAGCCTGTAAGTGAGGTCTAAACTGCGTATGTTTACAATTGAGGCCCCATTACTCTGGCGACTTTTGAATGACTCTGTTAAAATCCTTACGGTTCCAGTACATATTTGTAAGAAAACTCTCTAGTTGTGGTAAAACTCTTAAAATACGTAATTAGAGTTTCCAGAAATGATTAAAACCTTGGAAGAACCCCTTGAAATTAAAGTAAATAGATTCTTCCTACATTTCCTGCCGTTTGTAATCACAGACATTACCAGTGGAAAGCCGTGAAATGACCAGCAAACTGATAATATTTACAACTCCGTGCACTTTAGGGAGCGTTTTCACTTGACTTTGCTTTCAAATATTAGGAATTCTTGTTTATACAGCTCAAAATTTGTGTAGAAAGCCTGTAAGTGAGCACTGTACTGCTTATGTTTACAATTGAGGCCACATTACTCTGGCGACTTTTCTATGACTCTGTTAAAATCCTGACGGTTCCAGTACATATTTGTAAGAAAACTCTCTAGTTGTGGTAAAACTCTTAAAATACGCAATTAGAGTTTCCAGAAATGATTAAAAACTTTGAACAACCCCTTGAAATTAAAGTGAATAGATTCTTCCTCCATTTCCTGCCGTTTGTAATCACAGACATTACCAGTGGAAAGCCGGGAAATGACCAGCAAACTGATAATATTTACAACGCTGGGCACTTGAGGGAGCGTTTTCACTTGAATTTGCTTTCAAATATTAGGAATTCTTGTTTATACAGCTCAAAATTTGTGTAGAAAGCCTGTAAGTGAGGACTGTACTGCTTATGTTTACAATTGAGACTGCATTACTCTGGCGACTTTTGTATGACTCTGTTAAAATCATGACGGTTCCAGAACATATTTGTAAGAAAACTCTCTAGTTGTGGTAAAACTCTTAAAATACGTAATTAGAGTTTCCAGAAATGATTAAAACCTTGGAAGAACCCCTTGAAATTAAAGTAAATAGATTCTTCCCACATTTCCTGCCGTTTGTAATCACAGACATTACCAGTGGAAAGCCGTGAAATGACCAGCAAACTGATAATATTTACAACTCTGGGCACTTTAGGGAGCGTTTTCACTTGAATTTGCTTTCAAATATTAGGAATTCTTGTTTATACAGCTCATAATTTTTGTAGAAAGCCTGTAAGTGAGGTTTAAACTGCGTATATTTACAATTGAGGCCCCATTACTCTGGCGACTATTGTATGACTCTGTTAAAATCCTTACGGTTCCAGTACATATTTGTAAGAAAACTCTCTAGTTGTGGTAAAACTCCTAAAATACGCAATTAGAGTTTCCAGAAATGATTTAAATCTTGGAAGAACCCCTTGAAATTAAAGTAAATAGATTCTTCCTACATTTCCTGCCGTTTGTAATCACAGACATTACCAATGGAAAGCCGTAAAATGACCAGCAAACTGATAATATTTACAACTCCGTGCACTTTAGGGAGCGTTTTCACTTGACTTTGCTTTCAAATATTAGGAATTCTTGTTTATACAGCTCAAAATTTGTGTAGAAAGCCTGTAAGTGAGCACTGTACTGCTTATGTTTACAATTGAGGCCACATTACTCTGGCGACTTTTCTATGACTCTGTTAAAATCCTGACGGTTCCAGTACATATTTGTAAGAAAACTCTCTAGTTGTGGTAAAACTCTTAAAATACGCAATTAGAGTTTCCAGAAATGATTAAAAACTTTGAACAACCCCTTGAAATTAAAGTGAATAGATTCTTCCTCCATTTCCTGCCGTTTGTAATCACAGACATTACCAGTGGAAAGCCGGGAAATGACCAGCAAACTGATAATATTTACAACGCTGGGCACTTGAGGGAGCGTTTTCACTTGAATTTGCTTTCAAATATTAGGAATTCTTGTTTATACAGCTCAAAATTTGTGTAGAAAGCCTGTAAGTGAGGACTGTACTGCTTATGTTTACAATTGAGACTGCATTACTCTGGCGACTTTTGTATGACTCTGTTAAAATCATGACGGTTCCAGAACATATTTGTAAGAAAACTCTCTAGTTGTGGTAAAACTCTTAAAATACGTAATTAGAGTTTCCAGAAATGATTAAAACCTTGGAAGAACCCCTTGAAATTAAAGTAAATAGATTCTTCCCACATTTCCTGCCGTTTGTAATCACAGACATTACCAGTGGAAAGCCGTGAAATGACCAGCAAACTGATAATATTTACAACTCTGGGCACTTTAGGGAGCGTTTTCACTTGAATTTGCTTTCAAATATTAGGAATTCTTGTTTATACAGCTCATAATTTTTGTAGAAAGCCTGTAAGTGAGGTTTAAACTGCGTATATTTACAATTGAGGCCCCATTACTCTGGCGACTATTGTATGACTCTGTTAAAATCCTTACGGTTCCAGTACATATTTGTAAGAAAACTCTCTAGTTGTGGTAAAACTCCTAAAATACGCAATTAGAGTTTCCAGAAATGATTTAAATCTTGGAAGAACCCCTTGAAATTAAAGTAAATAGATTCTTCCTACATTTCCTGCCGTTTGTAATCACAGACATTACCAATGGAAAGCCGTAAAATGACCAGCAAACTGATAATATTTAAAACTCCGGGCACTTTAGGGAGCGTTTTCACTTGAATTTGCTTTCAAATATTAGGAATTCTTGTTTATACAGCTCAAAATTTGTGTAGAAAGCCTGTAAGTGAGGTCTAAACTGCGTATGTTTACAATTGAGGCCCCATTACTCTGGCGACTTTTGAATGACTCTGTTAAAATCCTTACGGTTCCAGTACATATTTGTAAGAAAACTCTCTAGTTGTGGTAAAACTCTTAAAATACGTAATTAGAGTTTCCAGAAATGATTAAAACCTTGGAAGAACCCCTTGAAATTAAAGTAAATAGATTCTTCCTACATTTCCTGCCGTTTGTAATCACAGACATTACCAGTGGAAAGCCGTGAAATGACCAGCAAACTGATAATATTTACAACTCCGGGCACTTTAGGGAGCGTTTTCACTTGAATTTGCTTTCAAATATTAGGAATTCTTGTTTATACAGCTCAAAATTTGTGCAGAAAGCCTCTAAGTGAGGACTGTACTGCTTATGTTTACAATTGAGGTCGCATTACTCTGGCGACTTTTCTATGACTCTGTTAAAATCATGACGGTTCCAGAACATATTTGTAAGAAAACTCTCTAGTTGTGGTAAAACTCTTAAAATACGTAATTAGAGTTTCCAGAAATGATTAAAACCTTGGAAGAACCCCTTGAAATTAAAGTAAATAGATTCTTCCCACATTTCCTGCCGTTTGTAATCACAGACATTACCAGTGGAAAGCCGTGAAATGACCAGCAAACTGATAATATTTACAACTCTGGGCACTTTAGGGAGCGTTTTCACTTGAATTTGCTTTCAAATATTAGGAATTCTTGTTTATACAGCTCATAATTTTTGTAGAAAGCCTGTAAGTGAGGTTTAAACTGCGTATATTTACAATTGAGGCCCCATTACTCTGGCGACTATTGTATGACTCTGTTAAAATCCTTACGGTTCCAGTACATATTTGTAAGAAAACTCTCTAGTTGTGGTAAAACTCCTAAAATACGCAATTAGAGTTTCCAGAAATGATTTAAATCTTGGAAGAACCCCTTGAAATTAAAGTAAATAGATTCTTCCTACATTTCCTGCCGTTTGTAATCACAGACATTACCAATGGAAAGCCGTAAAATGACCAGCAAACTGATAATATTTAAAACTCCGGGCACTTTAGGGAGCGTTTTCACTTGAATTTGCTTTCAAATATTAGGAATTCTTGTTTATACAGCTCAAAATTTGTGTAGAAAGCCTGTAAGTGAGGTCTAAACTGCGTATGTTTACAATTGAGGCCCCATTACTCTGGCGACTTTTGAATGACTCTGTTAAAATCCTTACGGTTCCAGTACATATTTGTAAGAAAACTCTCTAGTTGTGGTAAAACTCTTAAAATACGTAATTAGAGTTTCCAGAAATGATTAAAACCTTGGAAGAACCCCTTGAAATTAAAGTGAATAGATTCTTCCTCCATTTCCTGCCGTTTGTAATCACAGACATTACCAGTGGAAAGCCGGGAAATGACCAGCAAACTGATAATATTTACAACGCTGGGCACTTGAGGGAGCGTTTTCACTTGAATTTGCTTTCAAATATTAGGAATTCTTGTTTATACAGCTCAAAATTTGTGTAGAAAGCCTGTAAGTGAGGACTGTACTGCTTATGTTTACAATTGAGACTGCATTACTCTGGCGACTTTTGTATGACTCTGTTAAAATCATGACGGTTCCAGAACATATTTGTAAGAAAACTCCCTAGTTGTGGTAAAACTCTTAAAATACGTAATTAGAGTTTCCAGAAATGATTAAAACCTTGGAAGAACCCCTTGAAATTAAAGTAAATAGATTCTTCCCACATTTCCTGCCGTTTGTAATCACAGACATTACCAGTGGAAAGCCGTGAAATGACCAGCAAACTGATAATATTTACAACTCTGGGCACTTTAGGGAGCGTTTTCACTTGAATTTGCTTTCAAATATTAGGAATTCTTGTTTATACAGCTCATAATTTTTGTAGAAAGCCTGTAAGTGAGGTTTAAACTGCGTATATTTACAATTGAGGCCCCATTACTCTGGCGACTATTGTATGACTCTGTTAAAATCCTTACGGTTCCAGTACATATTTGTAAGAAAACTCTCTAGTTGTGGTAAAACTCCTAAAATACGCAATTAGAGTTTCCAGAAATGATTTAAATCTTGGAAGAACCCCTTGAAATTAAAGTAAATAGATTCTTCCTACATTTCCTGCCGTTTGTAATCACAGACATTACCAATGGAAAGCCGTAAAATGACCAGCAAACTGATAATATTTAAAACTCCGGGCACTTTAGGGAGCGTTTTCACTTGAATTTGCTTTCAAATATTAGGAATTCTTGTTTATACAGCTCAAAATTTGTGTAGAAAGCCTGTAAGTGAGGTCTAAACTGCGTATGTTTACAATTGAGGCCCCATTACTCTGGCGACTTTTGAATGACTCTGTTAAAATCCTTACGGTTCCAGTACATATTTGTAAGAAAACTCTCTAGTTGTGGTAAAACTCTTAAAATACGTAATTAGAGTTTCCAGAAATGATTAAAACCTTGGAAGAACCCCTTGAAATTAAAGTAAATAGATTCTTCCTACATTTCCTGCCGTTTGTAATCACAGACATTACCAGTGGAAAGCCGTGAAATGACCAGCAAACTGATAATATTTACAACTCCGGGCACTTTAGGGAGCGTTTTCACTTGAATTTGCTTTCAAATATTAGGAATTCTTGTTTATACAGCTCAAAATTTGTGCAGAAAGCCTCTAAGTGAGGACTGTACTGCTTATGTTTACAATTGAGGTCGCATTACTCTGGCGACTTTTCTATGACTCTGTTAAAATCATGACGGTTCCAGAACATATTTGTAAGAAAACTCTCTAGTTGTGGTAAAACTCTTAAAATACGTAATTAGAGTTTCCAGAAATGATTAAAACCTTGGAAGAACCCCTTGAAATTAAAGTAAATAGATTCTTCCCACATTTCCTGCCGTTTGTAATCACAGACATTACCAGTGGAAAGCCGTGAAATGACCAGCAAACTGATAATATTTACAACTCTGGGCACTTTAGGGAGCGTTTTCACTTGAATTTGCTTTCAAATATTAGGAATTCTTGTTTATACAGCTCATAATTTTTGTAGAAAGCCTGTAAGTGAGGTTTAAACTGCGTATATTTACAATTGAGGCCCCATTACTCTGGCGACTATTGTATGACTCTGTTAAAATCCTTACGGTTCCAGTACATATTTGTAAGAAAACTCTCTAGTTGTGGTAAAACTCCTAAAATACGCAATTAGAGTTTCCAGAAATGATTTAAATCTTGGAAGAACCCCTTGAAATTAAAGTAAATAGATTCTTCCTACATTTCCTGCCGTTTGTAATCACAGACATTACCAATGGAAAGCCGTAAAATGACCAGCAAACTGATAATATTTAAAACTCCGGGCACTTTAGGGAGCGTTTTCACTTGAATTTGCTTTCAAATATTAGGAATTCTTGTTTATACAGCTCAAAATTTGTGTAGAAAGCCTGTAAGTGAGGTCTAAACTGCGTATGTTTACAATTGAGGCCCCATTACTCTGGCGACTTTTGAATGACTCTGTTAAAATCCTTACGGTTCCAGTACATATTTGTAAGAAAACTCTCTAGTTGTGGTAAAACTCTTAAAATACGTAATTAGAGTTTCCAGAAATGATTAAAACCTTGGAAGAACCCCTTGAAATTAAAGTAAATAGATTCTTCCTACATTTCCTGCCGTTTGTAATCACAGACATTACCAGTGGAAAGCCGTGAAATGACCAGCAAACTGATAATATTTACAACTCCGTGCACTTTAGGGAGCGTTTTCACTTGACTTTGCTTTCAAATATTAGGAATTCTTGTTTATACAGCTCAAAATTTGTGTAGAAAGCCTGTAAGTGAGCACTGTACTGCTTATGTTTACAATTGAGGCCACATTACTCTGGCGACTTTTCTATGACTCTGTTAAAATCCTGACGGTTCCAGTACATATTTGTAAGAAAACTCTCTAGTTGTGGTAAAACTCTTAAAATACGCAATTAGAGTTTCCAGAAATGATTAAAAACTTTGAACAACCCCTTGAAATTAAAGTGAATAGATTCTTCCTCCATTTCCTGCCGTTTGTAATCACAGACATTACCAGTGGAAAGCCGGGAAATGACCAGCAAACTGATAATATTTACAACGCTGGGCACTTGAGGGAGCGTTTTCACTTGAATTTGCTTTCAAATATTAGGAATTCTTGTTTATACAGCTCAAAATTTGTGTAGAAAGCCTGTAAGTGAGGACTGTACTGCTTATGTTTACAATTGAGACTGCATTACTCTGGCGACTTTTGTATGACTCTGTTAAAATCATGACGGTTCCAGAACATATTTGTAAGAAAACTCCCTAGTTGTGGTAAAACTCTTAAAATACGTAATTAGAGTTTCCAGAAATGATTAAAACCTTGGAAGAACCCCTTGAAATTAAAGTAAATAGATTCTTCCCACATTTCCTGCCGTTTGTAATCACAGACATTACCAGTGGAAAGCCGTGAAATGACCAGCAAACTGATAATATTTACAACTCTGGGCACTTTAGGGAGCGTTTTCACTTGAATTTGCTTTCAAATATTAGGAATTCTTGTTTATACAGCTCATAATTTTTGTAGAAAGCCTGTAAGTGAGGTTTAAACTGCGTATATTTACAATTGAGGCCCCATTACTCTGGCGACTATTGTATGACTCTGTTAAAATCCTTACGGTTCCAGTACATATTTGTAAGAAAACTCTCTAGTTGTGGTAAAACTCCTAAAATACGCAATTAGAGTTTCCAGAAATGATTTAAATCTTGGAAGAACCCCTTGAAATTAAAGTAAATAGATTCTTCCTACATTTCCTGCCGTTTGTAATCACAGACATTACCAATGGAAAGCCGTAAAATGACCAGCAAACTGATAATATTTAAAACTCCGGGCACTTTAGGGAGCGTTTTCACTTGAATTTGCTTTCAAATATTAGGAATTCTTGTTTATACAGCTCAAAATTTGTGTAGAAAGCCTGTAAGTGAGGTCTAAACTGCGTATGTTTACAATTGAGGCCCCATTACTCTGGCGACTTTTGAATGACTCTGTTAAAATCCTTACGGTTCCAGTACATATTTGTAAGAAAACTCTCTAGTTGTGGTAAAACTCTTAAAATACGTAATTAGAGTTTCCAGAAATGATTAAAACCTTGGAAGAACCCCTTGAAATTAAAGTAAATAGATTCTTCCTACATTTCCTGCCGTTTGTAATCACAGACATTACCAGTGGAAAGCCGTGAAATGACCAGCAAACTGATAATATTTACAACTCCGGGCACTTTAGGGAGCGTTTTCACTTGAATTTGCTTTCAAATATTAGGAATTCTTGTTTATACAGCTCAAAATTTGTGCAGAAAGCCTCTAAGTGAGGACTGTACTGCTTATGTTTACAATTGAGGTCGCATTACTCTGGCGACTTTTCTATGACTCTGTTAAAATCCTGACGGTTCCAGTATAAATTTGTAAGAAAACTCTCTAGTTGTGGTAAAACTCTTAAAATACGTAATTAGAGTTTCCAGAAATGATTAAAACCTTGGAAGAACCCCTTGAAATTAAAGTAAATAGATTCTTCCTACATTTCCTGCCGTTTGTAATCACAGACATTACCAGTGGAAAGCCGTGAAATGACCAGCAAACTGATAATATTTACAACTCTGGGCACTTTAGGGAGCGTTTTCACTTGAATTTGCTTTCAAATATTAGGAATTCTTGTTTATACAGCTCAAAATTTGTGCAGAAAGCCTGTAAGTGAGGACTGTACTGCTTATGTTTACAATTGAGGCCGCATTACTCTGGGGACTTTTGTATGACTCTGTTAAAATCCTGACGGTTCCTGTACAAATTTGTAAGAAAACTCTCTAGTTGTGGTAAAACTCTTAAAATACGTAGTTAGAGTTTCCAGAAATGATTAAAACCTTGGAAGAACCCCTTGAAATTAAAGTAAATAGATTCTTCCTACATTTCCTGCCGTTTGTTATCACAGACATTACCAAAGGAAAGCCGTGAAATGACCAGCAAACTGATAATATTTACAACTCTGGGCACTTTAGGGAGCGTTTTCACTTGAATTTGCTTTCAAATATTCGGAATTCTTGTTTATACGGCTCAAAATTTGTGTAGAAAGCCTTTAAGTGAGGTTTAAACTGTGTATGTTTACAAATGAGGCCCCATTACTCTGGCGACTTTTTTATGACTCTGTTAAAATCCTGACGGTTCCAGTACAAATTTGTAAGAAAACTCTCTAGTTGTGGTAAAACTCTTAAAATACGCAATAAGAGTTTCCAGAAATGATTAAAAACTTGGAAGAACCCCTTGAAATTAAAGTAAATAGATTCTTCCTACATTTCCTGCCGTTTGTAATCACAGACATTACCAGTGGAAAGCCGGGAAATGACCAGCAAACTGATAATATTTACAACGCTGGGCACTTGAGGGAGCGTTTTCACTTGAATTTGCTTTCAAATATTAGGAATTCTTGTTTATACAGCTCAAAATTTGTGCAGAAAGCCTCTAAGTGAGGACTGTACTGCTTATGTTTACAATTGAGGTCGCATTACTCTGGCGACTTTTCTATGACTCTGTTAAAATCCTGACGGTTCCAGTACAAATTTGTAAGAAAACTCTCTAGTTGTGGTAAAACTCTTAAAATACGTAATTAGAGTTTCCAGAAATGATTAAAACCTTGGAAGAACCCCTTGAAATTAAAGTAAATAGATTCTTCCTACATTTCCTGCCGTTTGTAATCACAGACATTACCAGTGGAAAGCCGTGAAATGACCAGCAAACTGATAATATTTACAACTCTGGGCACTTTAGGGAGCGTTTTCACTTGAATTTGCTTTCAAATATTCGGAATTCTTGTTTATACAGCTCATAATTTTTGTAGAAAGCCTGTAAGTGAGGTTTAAACTGCGTATGTTTACAATTGAGGCCCCATTACTCTGGCGACTATTGTATGACTCTGTTAAAATCCTTACGGTCCCAGTACATATTTGTAAGAAAACTCTCTAGTTGTGGTAAAACTCTTAAAATACGCAATTAGAGTTTCCAGAAATGATTAAAATCTTGGAAGAACCCCTTGAAATTAAAGTAAATGGATTCTTCCTACATTTCCTGCCGTTTGTTATCACAGACATTACCAATGGAAAGCCGTGAAATGACCAGCAAACTGATAATATTTAAAACTCCGGGCACTTTAGGGAGCGTTTTCACTTGAATTTGCTTTCAAATATTAGGAATTCTTGTTTATACGGCTCAAAATTTGTGTAGAAAGCCTGTAAGTGATGACTGTAGCTTATGTTTACAATTGAGGCTGCATTACTCTGGCGACTTTTGTATGACTCTGTTAAAATCCTGACGGTTCCAGTACATATTTGTAAGAAAACTCTCTAGTTGTGGTAAAATTCTTAAAATATGTAATTAGAGTTTCCAGAAATGATTAAAACCTTGGAAGAACCCCTTGAAATTAAAGTAAATAGATTCTTCCTACATTTCCTGCTGTTTGTAATCACAGACATTACCAGTGGAAAGCCGTGAAATGACCAGCAAACTGATAATATTTAAAACTCCGGGCACTTTAGGGAGCGTTTTCACTTGAATTTGCTTTCAAATATTAGGAATTCTTGTTTATACAGCTCAAAATTTGTGTAGAAAGCCTGTAAGTGAGGTCTAAACTGCGTATGTTTACAATTGAGGCCCCATTACTCTGGCGACTTTTGAATGACTCTGTTAAAATCCTTACGGTTCCAGTACATATTTGTAAGAAAACTCTCTAGTTGTGGTAAAACTCTTAAAATACGTAATTAGAGTTTCCAGAAATGATTAAAACCTTGGAAGAACCCCTTGAAATTAAAGTAAATAGATTCTTCCTACATTTCCTGCCGTTTGTAATCACAGACATTACCAGTGGAAAGCCGTGAAATGACCAGCAAACTGATAATATTTACAACTCCGTGCACTTTAGGGAGCGTTTTCACTTGACTTTGCTTTCAAATATTAGGAATTCTTGTTTATACAGCTCAAAATTTGTGTAGAAAGCCTGTAAGTGAGCACTGTACTGCTTATGTTTACAATTGAGGCCACATTACTCTGGCGACTTTTCTATGACTCTGTTAAAATCCTGACGGTTCCAGTACATATTTGTAAGAAAACTCTCTAGTTGTGGTAAAACTCTTAAAATACGCAATTAGAGTTTCCAGAAATGATTAAAAACTTTGAACAACCCCTTGAAATTAAAGTGAATAGATTCTTCCTACATTTCCTGCCGTTTGTAATCACAGACATTACCAGTGGAAAGCCGGGAAATGACCAGCAAACTGATAATATTTACAACGCTGGGCACTTGAGGGAGCGTTTTCACTTGAATTTGCTTTCAAATATTAGGAATTCTTGTTTATACAGCTCAAAATTTGTGTAGAAAGCCTGTAAGTGAGGACTGTACTGCTTATGTTTACAATTGAGACTGCATTACTCTGGCGACTTTTGTATGACTCTGTTAAAATCATGACGGTTCCAGAACATATTTGTAAGAAAACTCTCTAGTTGTGGTAAAACTCTTAAAATACGTAATTAGAGTTTCCAGAAATGATTAAAACCTTGGAAGAACCCCTTGAAATTAAAGTAAATAGATTCTTCCCACATTTCCTGCCGTTTGTAATCACAGACATTACCAGTGGAAAGCCGTGAAATGACCAGCAAACTGATAATATTTACAACTCTGGGCACTTTAGGGAGCGTTTTCACTTGAATTTGCTTTCAAATATTAGGAATTCTTGTTTATACAGCTCATAATTTTTGTAGAAAGCCTGTAAGTGAGGTTTAAACTGCGTATATTTACAATTGAGGCCCCATTACTCTGGCGACTATTGTATGACTCTGTTAAAATCCTTACGGTTCCAGTACATATTTGTAAGAAAACTCTCTAGTTGTGGTAAAACTCCTAAAATACGCAATTAGAGTTTCCAGAAATGATTTAAATCTTGGAAGAACCCCTTGAAATTAAAGTAAATAGATTCTTCCTACATTTCCTGCCGTTTGTAATCACAGACATTACCAATGGAAAGCCGTAAAATGACCAGCAAACTGATAATATTTAAAACTCCGGGCACTTTAGGGAGCGTTTTCACTTGAATTTGCTTTCAAATATTAGGAATTCTTGTTTATACAGCTCAAAATTTGTGTAGAAAGCCTGTAAGTGAGGTCTAAACTGCGTATGTTTACAATTGAGGCCCCATTACTCTGGCGACTTTTGAATGACTCTGTTAAAATCCTTACGGTTCCAGTACATATTTGTAAGAAAACTCTCTAGTTGTGGTAAAACTCTTAAAATACGTAATTAGAGTTTCCAGAAATGATTAAAACCTTGGAAGAACCCCTTGAAATTAAAGTAAATAGATTCTTCCTACATTTCCTGCCGTTTGTAATCACAGACATTACCAGTGGAAAGCCGTGAAATGACCAGCAAACTGATAATATTTACAACTCCGGGCACTTTAGGGAGCGTTTTCACTTGAATTTGCTTTCAAATATTAGGAATTCTTGTTTATACAGCTCAAAATTTGTGCAGAAAGCCTCTAAGTGAGGACTGTACTGCTTATGTTTACAATTGAGGTCGCATTACTCTGGCGACTTTTCTATGACTCTGTTAAAATCCTGACGGTTCCAGTATAAATTTGTAAGAAAACTCTCTAGTTGTGGTAAAACTCTTAAAATACGTAATTAGAGTTTCCAGAAATGATTAAAACCTTGGAAGAACCCCTTGAAATTAAAGTAAATAGATTCTTCCTACATTTCCTGCCGTTTGTAATCACAGACATTACCAGTGGAAAGCCGTGAAATGACCAGCAAACTGATAATATTTACAACTCTGGGCACTTTAGGGAGCGTTTTCACTTGAATTTGCTTTCAAATATTAGGAATTCTTGTTTATACAGCTCAAAATTTGTGCAGAAAGCCTGTAAGTGAGGACTGTACTGCTTATGTTTACAATTGAGGCCGCATTACTCTGGGGACTTTTGTATGACTCTGTTAAAATCCTGACGGTTCCTGTACAAATTTGTAAGAAAACTCTCTAGTTGTGGTAAAACTCTTAAAATACGTAGTTAGAGTTTCCAGAAATGATTAAAACCTTGGAAGAACCCCTTGAAATTAAAGTAAATAGATTCTTCCTACATTTCCTGCCGTTTGTTATCACAGACATTACCAAAGGAAAGCCGTGAAATGACCAGCAAACTGATAATATTTACAACTCTGGGCACTTTAGGGAGCGTTTTCACTTGAATTTGCTTTCAAATATTCGGAATTCTTGTTTATACGGCTCAAAATTTGTGTAGAAAGCCTTTAAGTGAGGTTTAAACTGTGTATGTTTACAATTGAGGCCCCATTACTCTGGCGACTTTTTTATGACTCTGTTAAAATCCTGACGGTTCCAGTACAAATTTGTAAGAAAACTCTCTAGTTGTGGTAAAACTCTTAAAATACGCAATAAGAGTTTCCAGAAATGATTAAAACCTTGGAAGAACCCCTTGAAATTAAAGTAAATAGATTCTTCCTACATTTCCTGCCGTTTGTAATCACAGACATTACCAGTGGAAAGCCGGGAAATGACCAGCAAACTGATAATATTTACAACGCTGGGCACTTGAGGGAGCGTTTTCACTTGAATTTGCTTTCAAATATTAGGAATTCCTTTTTATACAGCTCAAAATTTGTGCAGAAAGCCTCTAAGTGAGGACTGTACTGCTTATGTTTACAATTGAGGTCGCATTACTCTGGCGACTTTTCTATGACTCTGTTAAAATCCTGACGGTTCCAGTACAAATTTGTAAGAAAACTCTCTAGTTGTGGTAAAACTCTTAAAATACGTAATTAGAGTTTCCAGAAATGATTAAAACCTTGGAAGAACCCCTTGAAATTAAAGTAAATAGATTCTTCCTACATTTCCTGCCGTTTGTAATCACAGACATTACCAGTGGAAAGCCGTGAAATGACCAGCAAACTGATAATATTTACAACTCTGGGCACTTTAGGGAGCGTTTTCACTTGAATTTGCTTTCAAATATTCGGAATTCTTGTTTATACAGCTCATAATTTTTGTAGAAAGCCTGTAAGTGAGGTTTAAACTGCGTATGTTTACAATTGAGGCCCCATTACTCTGGCGACTATTGTATGACTCTGTTAAAATCCTTACGGTCCCAGTACATATTTGTAAGAAAACTCTCTAGTTGTGGTAAAACTCTTAAAATACGCAATTAGAGTTTCCAGAAATGATTAAAATCTTGGAAGAACCCCTTGAAATTAAAGTAAATGGATTCTTCCTACATTTCCTGCCGTTTGTTATCACAGACATTACCAATGGAAAGCCGTGAAATGACCAGCAAACTGATAATATTTAAAACTCCGGGCACTTTAGGGAGCGTTTTCACTTGAATTTGCTTTCAAATATTAGGAATTCTTGTTTATACGGCTCAAAATTTGTGTAGAAAGCCTGTAAGTGATGACTGTAGCTTATGTTTACAATTGAGGCTGCATTACTCTGGCGACTTTTGTATGACTCTGTTAAAATCCTGACGGTTCCAGTACATATTTGTAAGAAAACTCTCTAGTTGTGGTAAAATTCTTAAAATATGTAATTAGAGTTTCCAGAAATGATTAAAACCTTGGAAGAACCCCTTGAAATTAAAGTAAATAGATTCTTCCTACATTTCCTGCTGTTTGTAATCACAGACATTACCAGTGGAAAGCCGTGAAATGACCAGCAAACTGATAATATTTACAACTCCGTGCACTTTAGGGAGCGTTTTCACTTGAATTTGCTTTCAAATATTAGGAATTCTTGTTTATACAGCTGAAAATTTGTGCAGAAAGCCTGTAAGTGAGGACTGAACGCTTATGTTTACAATTGAGGCCGCATTACTCTGGCGACTTTTGTATGACTCTGTTAAAATCCTGACGGTTCCAGTACAAATTTGTAAGAAAACTCTCTAGGTGTGGTAAAACTCTTAAAATACGTAATTAGAGTTTCCAGAAATGATTAAAACCTTGGAAGAACCCCTTGAAATTAAAGTAAATAGATTCTTCCTACATTTCCTGCCGTTTGTTATCACAGACATTACCAGTGGAAAGCCGTGAAATGACCAGCAAACTGATAATATTTACAACTCCGGGCACTTTAGGGAGCGTTTTCACTTGAATTTGCTTTCAAATATTAGGAATTCTTGTTTATACAGCTCATAATTTTTGTAGAAAGCCTGTAAGTGAGGTTTAAACTGCGTATGTTTACAATTGAGGCCCCATTACTCTGGCGACTATTGTATGACTCTGTTAAAATCCTGACGGTTCCAGTACATATTTGTAAGAAAACTCTCTAGTTGTGGTAAAACTCTTAAAATACGTAATTAGAGTTTCCAGAAATGATTAAAACCTTGGAAGAACCCCTTGAAATTAAAGTAAATAGATTCTTCCTACATTTCCTGCCGTTTGTAATCACAGACATTACCAGTGGAAAGCCGTGAAATGACCAGCAAACTGATAATATTTACAACTCTGGGCACTTTAGGGAGCGTTTTCACTTGAATTTGCTTTCAAATATTAGGAATTCTTGTTTATACAGCTCAAAATTTGTGCAGAAAGCCTGTAAGTGAGGACTGTACTGCTTATGTTTACAATTGAGGCCGCATTACTCTGGCGACTTTTGTATGACTCTGTTAAAATCCTGACGGTTCCTGTACAAATTTGTAAGAAAACTCTCTAGTTGTGGTAAAACTCTTAAAATACGTAATTAGAGTTTCCAGAAATGATTAAAACCTTGGAAGAACCCCTTGAAATTAAAGTAAATAGATTCTTCCTACATTTCCTGCCGTTTGTTATCACAGACATTACCAATGGAAAGCCGTGAAATGACCAGCAAACTGATAATATTTACAACTCTGGGCACTTTAGGGAGCGTTTTCACTTGAATTTGCTTTCAAATATTAGGAATTCTTGTTTATACGGCTCAAAATTTGTTTAGAAAGCCTTTAAGTGAGGTTTAAACTGTGTATGTTTACAATTGAGGCCCCATTACTCTGGCGACTTTTGTATGACTCTGTTAAAATCCTGACGGTTCCAGTACAAATTTGTAAGAAAACTCTCTAGTTGTGGTAAAACTCCTAAAATACGCAATTAGAGTTTCCAGAAATGATTTAAATCTTGGAAGAACCCCTTGAAATTAAAGTAAATAGATTCTTCCTACATTTCCTGCCGTTTGGAATCACAGACATTACCAATGGAAAGCCGTAAAATGACCAGCAAACTGATAATATTTACAACTCTGGGCACTTTAGGGAGCGTTTTCACTTGAATTTGCTTTCAAATATTAGGAATTCTTGTTTATACAGCTCAAAATTTGTGCAGAAAGCCTGTAAGTGAGGACTGTACTGCTTATGTTTACAATTGAGGCCGCATTACTCTGGCGACTTTTGTATGACTCTGTTAAAATCCTGACGGTTCCTGTACAAATTTGTAAGAAAACTCTCTAGTTGTGGTAAAACTCTTAAAATACGCAATAAGAGTTTCCAGAAATGATTAAAAACTTGGAAGAACCCCTTGAAATTAAAGTAAATAGATTCTTCCTACATTTCCTGCCGTTTGTAATCACAGACATTACCAGTGGAAAGCCGGGAAATGACCAGCAAACTGATAATATTTACAACGCTGGGCACTTGAGGGAGCGTTTTCACTTGAATTTGCTTTCAAATATTAGGAATTCTTGTTTATACAGCTCAAAATTTGTGCAGAAAGCCTCTAAGTGAGGACTGTACTGCTTATGTTTACAATTGAGGTCGCATTACTCTGGCGACTTTTCTATGACTCTGTTAAAATCCTGACGGTTCCAGTACAAATTTGTAAGAAAACTCTCTAGTTGTGGTAAAACTCTTAAAATACGTAATTAGTTTCCAGAAATGATTAAAACCTTGGAAGAACCCCTTGAAATAAAAGTAAATACATTCTTCCTACATTTCCTGCCGTTTGTTATCACAGACATTACCAGTGGAAAGCCGTGAAATGACCAGCAAACTGATAATATTTACAACTCCGGGCACTTTAGGGAGCGTTTTCACTTGAATTTGCTTTCAAATATTAGGAATTCTTGTTTATACAGCTCATAATTTTTGTAGAAAGCCTGTAAGTGAGGTTTAAACTGCGTATGTTTTCAATTGAGGCCCCATTACTCTGCCGACTATTGTATGACTCTGTTAAAATCCTGACGGTTCCAGTACATATTTGTAAGAAAACTCTCTAGTTGTGGTAAAACTCTTAAAATACGCAATTAGAGTTTCCAGAAATGATTAAAATCTTGGAAGAACCCCTTGAAATTAAAGTAAATAGATTCTTCCTACATTTCCTGCCGTTTGTTATCACAGACATTACCAGTGGAAAGCCGTGAAATGACCAGCAAACTGATAATATTTACAACTCCGTGCACTTTAGGGAGCGTTTTCACTTGAATTTGCTTTCAAATATTAGGAATTCTTGTTTATACAGCTCAAAATTTGTGTAGAAAGCCTGTAAGTGAGCACTGTACTGCTTATGTTTACAATTGAGGCCGCATTACTCTGGCGACCTTTGTATGACTCTGTTAAAATCCTGACGGTTCCAGTACATATTTGTAAGAAAACTCTCTAGTTGTGGTAAAACTCTTAAAATACGCAATTAGAGTTTCCAGAAATGATTAAAAACTTTGAACAACCCCTTGAAATTAAAGTAAATAGATTCTTCTTACATTTCCTGCCGTTTGTAATCGCAGACATTACCAGTGGAAAGCCGGGAAATGACCAGCAAACTGATAATATTTACAACGCTGGGCACTTGAGGGAGCGTTTTCACTTGAATTTGCTTTCAAATATTAGGAATTCTTGTTTATACAGCTCAAAATTTGTGTAGAAAGCCTGTAAGTGAGGACTGTACTGCTTATGTTTACAATTGAGACTGCATTACTCTGGCGACTTTTGTATGACTCTGTTAAAATCATGACGGTTCCAGAACATATTTGTAAGAAAACTCTCTAGTTGTGGTAAAACTCTTAAAATACGTAATTAGAGTTTCCAGAAATGATTAAAACCTTGGAAGAACCCCTTGAAATTAAAGTAAATAGATTCTTCCCACATTTCCTGCCGTTTGTAATCACAGACATTACCAGTGGAAAGCCGTGAAATGACCAGCAAACTGATAATATTTACAACTCTGGGCACTTTAGGGAGCGTTTTCACTTGAATTTGCTTTCAAATATTAGGAATTCTTGTTTATACAGCTCATAATTTTTGTAGAAAGCCTGTAAGTGAGGTTTAAACTGCGTATATTTACAATTGAGGCCCCATTACTCTGGCGACTATTGTATGACTCTGTTAAAATCCTTACGGTTCCAGTACATATTTGTAAGAAAACTCTCTAGTTGTGGTAAAACTCCTAAAATACGCAATTAGAGTTTCCAGAAATGATTTAAATCTTGGAAGAACCCCTTGAAATTAAAGTAAATAGATTCTTCCTACATTTCCTGCCGTTTGTAATCACAGACATTACCAATGGAAAGCCGTAAAATGACCAGCAAACTGATAATATTTAAAACTCCGGGCACTTTAGGGAGCGTTTTCACTTGAATTTGCTTTCAAATATTAGGAATTCTTGTTTATACAGCTCAAAATTTGTGCAGAAAGCCTCTAAGTGAGGACTGTACTGCTTATGTTTACAATTGAGGTCGCATTACTCTGGCGACTTTTCTATGACTCTGTTAAAATCCTGACGGTTCCAGTACAAATTTGTAAGAAAACTCTCTAGTTGTGGTAAAACTCTTAAAATACGTAATTAGTTTCCAGAAATGATTAAAACCTTGGAAGAACCCCTTGAAATTAAAGTAAATAGATTCTTCCTACATTTCCTGCCGTTTGTTATCACAGACATTACCAGTGGAAAGCCGGGAAATGACCAGCAAACTGATAATATTTACAACTCTGGGCACTTTAGGGAGCGTTTTCACTTGAATTTGCTTTCAAATATTAGGAATTCTTGTTTATACAGCTCAAAATTAGTGCAGAAAGCCTGTAAGTGAGGACTGTACTGCTTATGTTTCCAATTGAGGCCGCATTACTCTGGCGACTTTTGTATGACTCTGTTAAAATCCTGACGGTTCCTGTACAAATTTGTAAGAAAACTCTCTAGTTGTGGTAAAACTCTTAAAATACGCAATAAGAGTTTCCAGAAATGATTAAAAACTTGGAAGAACCCCTTGAAATTAAAGTAAATAGATTCTTCCTACATTTCCTGCCGTTTGTAATCACAGATATTACCAGTGGAAAGCCGGGAAATGACCAGCAAACTGATAATATTTACAACGCTGGGCACTTGAGGGAGCGTTTTCACTTGAATTTGCTTTCAAATATTAGGAATTCTTGTTTATACAGCTCAAAATTTGTGCAGAAAGCCTCTAAGTGAGGACTGTACTGCTTATGTTTACAATTGAGGTCGCATTACTCTGGCGACTTTTCTATGACTCTGTTAAAATCCTGACGGTTCCAGTACAAATTTGTAAGAAAACTCTCTAGTTGTGGTAAAACTCTTAAAATACGTAATTAGTTTCCAGAAATGATTAAAACCTTGGAAGAACCCCTTGAAATAAAAGTAAATACATTCTTCCTACATTTCCTGCCGTTTGTTATCACAGACATTACCAGTGGAAAGCCGGGAAATGACCAGCAAACTGATAATATTTACAACTCCGGGCACTTTAGGGAGCGTTTTCACTTGAATTTGCTTTCAAATATTAGGAATTCTTGTTTATACAGCTCATAATTTTTGTAGAAAGCCTGTAAGTTAGGTTTAAACTGCGTATGTTTTCAATTGAGGCCCCATTACTCTGCCGACTATTGTATGACTCTGTTAAAATCCTGACGGTTCCAGTACATATTTGTAAGAAAACTCTCTAGTTGTGGTAAAACTCTTAAAATACGCAATTAGAGTTTCCAGAAATGATTAAAATCTTGGAAGAACCCCTTGAAATTAAAGTAAATAGATTCTTCCTACATTTCCTGCCGTTTGTTATCACAGACATTACCAGTGGAAAGCCGTGAAATGACCAGCAAACTGATAATATTTACAACTCCGTGCACTTTAGGGAGCGTTTTCACTTGAATTTGCTTTCAAATATTAGGAATTCTTGTTTATACAGCTCAAAATTTGTGTAGAAAGCCTGTAAGTGAGCACTGTACTGCTTATGTTTACAATTGAGGCCGCATTACTCTGGCGACCTTTGTATGACTCTGTTAAAATCCTGACGGTTCCAGTACATATTTGTAAGAAAACTCTCTAGTTGTGGTAAAACTCTTAAAATACGCAATTAGAGTTTCCAGAAGTGATTAAAAACTTGGAAGAACCCCTTGAAATTAAAGTAAATATATTCTTCCTACATTTCCTGCCGTTTGTTATCACAGACATTACCAGTGGAAAGCCGTGAAATGACCAGCAAACTGATAATATTTACAACTCCGGGCACTTTAGGGAGCGTTTTCACTTGAATTTGCTTTCAAATATTAGGAATTCTTGTTTATACAGCTCATAATTTTTGTAGAAAGCCTGTAAGTGAGGTTTAAACTGCGTATGTTTTCAATTGAGGCCCCATTACTCTGCCGACTATTGTATGACTCTGTTAAAATCCTGACGGTTCCAGTACATATTTGTAAGAAAACTCTCTAGTTGTGGTAAAACTCTTAAAATACGCAATTAGAGTTTCCAGAAATGATTAAAATCTTGGAAGAACCCCTTGAAATTAAAGTAAATAGATTCTTCCTACATTTCCTGCCGTTTGTTATCACAGACATTACCAGTGGAAAGCCGTGAAATGACCAGCAAACTGATAATATTTACAACTCCGTGCACTTTAGGGAGCGTTTTCACTTGAATTTGCTTTCAAATATTAGGAATTCTTGTTTATACAGCTCAAAATTTGTGTAGAAAGCCTGTAAGTGAGCACTGTACTGCTTATGTTTACAATTGAGGCCGCATTACTCTGGCGACCTTTGTATGACTCTGTTAAAATCCTGACGGTTCCAGTACATATTTGTAAGAAAACTCTCTAGTTGTGGTAAAACTCTTAAAATACGCAATTAGAGTTTCCAGAAATGATTAAAAACTTTGAACAACCCCTTGAAATTAAAGTAAATAGATTCTTCCCACATTTCCTGCCGTTTGTAATCACAGACATTACCAGTGGAAAGCCGTGAAATGACCAGCAAACTGATAATATTTACAACTCTGGGCACTTTAGGGAGCGTTTTCACTTGAATTTGCTTTCAAATATTAGGAATTCTTGTTTATACAGCTCATAATTTTTGTAGAAAGCCTGTAAGTGAGGTTTAAACTGCGTATATTTACAATTGAGGCCCCATTACTCTGGCGACTATTGTATGACTCTGTTAAAATCCTTACGGTTCCAGTACATATTTGTAAGAAAACTCTCTAGTTGTGGTAAAACTCCTAAAATACGCAATTAGAGTTTCCAGAAATGATTTAAATCTTGGAAGAACCCCTTGAAATTAAAGTAAATAGATTCTTCCTACATTTCCTGCCGTTTGTAATCACAGACATTACCAATGGAAAGCCGTAAAATGACCAGCAAACTGATAATATTTAAAACTCCGGGCACTTTAGGGAGCGTTTTCACTTGAATTTGCTTTCAAATATTAGGAATTCTTGTTTATACAGCTCAAAATTTGTGCAGAAAGCCTCTAAGTGAGGACTGTACTGCTTATGTTTACAATTGAGGTCGCATTACTCTGGCGACTTTTCTATGACTCTGTTAAAATCCTGACGGTTCCAGTACAAATTTGTAAGAAAACTCTCTAGTTGTGGTAAAACTCTTAAAATACGTAATTAGTTTCCAGAAATGATTAAAACCTTGGAAGAACCCCTTGAAATTAAAGTAAATAGATTCTTCCTACATTTCCTGCCGTTTGTTATCACAGACATTACCAGTGGAAAGCCGGGAAATGACCAGCAAACTGATAATATTTACAACTCTGGGCACTTTAGGGAGCGTTTTCACTTGAATTTGCTTTCAAATATTAGGAATTCTTGTTTATACAGCTCAAAATTAGTGCAGAAAGCCTGTAAGTGAGGACTGTACTGCTTATGTTTCCAATTGAGGCCGCATTACTCTGGCGACTTTTGTATGACTCTGTTAAAATCCTGACGGTTCCTGTACAAATTTGTAAGAAAACTCTCTAGTTGTGGTAAAACTCTTAAAATACGCAATAAGAGTTTCCAGAAATGATTAAAAACTTGGAAGAACCCCTTGAAATTAAAGTAAATAGATTCTTCCTACATTTCCTGCCGTTTGTAATCACAGATATTACCAGTGGAAAGCCGGGAAATGACCAGCAAACTGATAATATTTACAACGCTGGGCACTTGAGGGAGCGTTTTCACTTGAATTTGCTTTCAAATATTAGGAATTCTTGTTTATACAGCTCAAAATTTGTGCAGAAAGCCTCTAAGTGAGGACTGTACTGCTTATGTTTACAATTGAGGTCGCATTACTCTGGCGACTTTTCTATGACTCTGTTAAAATCCTGACGGTTCCAGTACAAATTTGTAAGAAAACTCTCTAGTTGTGGTAAAACTCTTAAAATACGTAATTAGTTTCCAGAAATGATTAAAACCTTGGAAGAACCCCTTGAAATAAAAGTAAATACATTCTTCCTACATTTCCTGCCGTTTGTTATCACAGACATTACCAGTGGAAAGCCGGGAAATGACCAGCAAACTGATAATATTTACAACTCCGGGCACTTTAGGGAGCGTTTTCACTTGAATTTGCTTTCAAATATTAGGAATTCTTGTTTATACAGCTCATAATTTTTGTAGAAAGCCTGTAAGTTAGGTTTAAACTGCGTATGTTTTCAATTGAGGCCCCATTACTCTGCCGACTATTGTATGACTCTGTTAAAATCCTGACGGTTCCAGTACATATTTGTAAGAAAACTCTCTAGTTGTGGTAAAACTCTTAAAATACGCAATTAGAGTTTCCAGAAATGATTAAAATCTTGGAAGAACCCCTTGAAATTAAAGTAAATAGATTCTTCCTACATTTCCTGCCGTTTGTTATCACAGACATTACCAGTGGAAAGCCGTGAAATGACCAGCAAACTGATAATATTTACAACTCCGTGCACTTTAGGGAGCGTTTTCACTTGAATTTGCTTTCAAATATTAGGAATTCTTGTTTATACAGCTCAAAATTTGTGTAGAAAGCCTGTAAGTGAGCACTGTACTGCTTATGTTTACAATTGAGGCCGCATTACTCTGGCGACCTTTGTATGACTCTGTTAAAATCCTGACGGTTCCAGTACATATTTGTAAGAAAACTCTCTAGTTGTGGTAAAACTCTTAAAATACGCAATTAGAGTTTCCAGAAGTGATTAAAAACTTGGAAGAACCCCTTGAAATTAAAGTAAATATATTCTTCCTACATTTCCTGCCGTTTGTAATCACAGACATTACCAGTGGAAAGCCGGGAAATGACCAGCAAACTGATAATATTTACAACGCTGGGCACTTGAGGGAGCGTTTTCACTTGAATTTGCTTTCAAATATTAGGAATTCTTGTTTATACAGCTCAAAATTTGTGTAGAAAGCCTGTGAGGACTGTACTGCTTATGTTTACAATTGAGACTGCATTACTCTGGCGACTTTTGTATGACTCTGTTAAAATCATGACGGTTCCAGAACATATTTGTAAGAAAACTCTCTAGTTGTGGTAAAACTCTTAAAATACGTAATTAGAGTTTCCAGAAATGATTAAAACCTTGGAAGAACCCCTTGAAATTAAAGTAAATAGATTCTTCCCACATTTCCTGCCGTTTGTAATCACAGACATTACCAGTGGAAAGCCGTGAAATGACCAGCAAACTGATAATATTTACAACTCTGGGCACTTTAGGGAGCGTTTTCACTTGAATTTGCTTTCAAATATTAGGAATTCTTGTTTATACAGCTCATAATTTGTGTAGAAAGCCTGTAAGTGAGGTTTAAACTGCGTATATTTACAATTGAGGCCCCATTACTCTGGCGACTATTGTATGACTCTGTTAAAATCCTTACGGTTCCAGTACATATTTGTAAGAAAACTCTCTAGTTGTGGTAAAACTCCTAAAATACGCAATTAGAGTTTCCAGAAATGATTTAAATCTTGGAAGAACCCCTTGAAATTAAAGTAAATAGATTCTTCCTACATTTCCTGCCGTTTGTAATCACAGACATTACCAATGGAAAGCCGTAAAATGACCAGCAAACTGATAATATTTAAAACTCCGGGCACTTTAGGGAGCGTTTTCACTTGAATTTGCTTTCAAATATTAGGAATTCTTGTTTATACAGCTCAAAATTTGTGTAGAAAGCCTGTAAGTGAGGTCTAAACTGCGTATGTTTACAATTGAGGCCCCATTACTCTGGCGACTTTTGAATGACTCTGTTAAAATCCTTACGGTTCCAGTACATATTTGTAAGAAAACTCTCTAGTTGTGGTAAAACTCTTAAAATACGTAATTAGAGTTTCCAGAAATGAGTAAAACCTTGGAAGAACCCCTTGAAATTAAAGTAAATAGATTCTTCCTACATTTCCTGCCGTTTGTAATCACAGACATTACCAGTGGAAAGCCGTGAAATGACCAGCAAACTGATAATATTTACAACTCCGGGCACTTTAGGGAGCGTTTTCACTTGAATTTGCTTTCAAATATTAGGAATTCTTGTTTATACAGCTGAATATTTGTGCAGAAAGCCTGTAAGTGAGGACTGAACTGCTTATGTTTACAATTGAGGCCGCATTACTCTGGCGACTTTTGTATGACTCTGTTAAAATCCTGACGGTTCCAGTACAAATTTGTAAGAAAACTCTCTAGGTGTGGTAAAACTCTTAAAATACGTAATTAGAGTTTCCAGAAATGATTAAAACCTTGGAAGAACCCCTTGAAATTAAAGTAAATAGATTCTTCCTACATTTCCTGCCGTTTGTTATCACAGACATTACCAGTGGAAAGCCGTGAAATGACCAGCAAACTGATAATATTTAAAACTCCGGGCACTTTAGGGAGCGTTTTCACTTGAATTTGCTTTCAAATATTAGGAATTCTTGTTTATACAGCTCATAATTTTTGTAGAAAGCCTGTAAGTGAGGTTTAAACTGCGTATGTTTACAATTGAGGCCCCATGACTCTGCCGACTATTGTATGACTCTGTTAAAATCCTGACGGTTCCAGTACATATTTGTAAGAAAACTCTCTAGTTGTGGTAAAACTCTTAAAATACGCAATTAGAGTTTCCAGAAATGATTAAAATCTTGGAAGAACCCCTTGAAATTAAAGTAAATAGATTCTTCCTACATTTCCTGCCGTTTGTTATCACAGACATTACCAGTGGAAAGCCGTGAAATGACCAGCAAACTGATAATATTTACAACTCCGTGCACTTTAGGGAGCGTTTTCACTTGAATTTGCTTTCAAATATTAGGAATTCTTGTTTATACAGCTCAAAATTTGTGTAGAAAGCCTGTAAGTGAGCACTGTACTGCTTATGTTTACAATTGAGGCCGCATTACTCTGGCGACTTTTGTATGACTCTGTTAAAATCCTGACGGTTCCAGTACATATTTGTAAGAAAACTCTCTAGTTGTGGTAAAACTCTTAAAATACGCAATTAGAGTTTCCAGAAATGATTAAAAACTTTGAACAACCCCTTGAAATTAAAGTAAATAGATTCTTCCTACATTTCCTGCCGTTTGTAATCACAGACATTACCAGTGGAAAGCCGGGAAATGACCAGCAAACTGATAATATTTACAACGCTGGGCACTTGAGGGAGCGTTTTCACTTGAATTTGCTTTCAAATATTAGGAATTCTTGTTTATACAGCTCAAAATTTGTGTAGAAAGCCTGTAAGTGAGGACTGTACTGCTTATGTTTACAATTGAGACTGCATTACTCTGGCGACTTTTGTATGACTCTGTTAAAATCATGACGGTTCCAGAACATATTTGTAAGAAAACTCTCTAGTTGTGGTAAAACTCTTAAAATACGTAATTAGAGTTTCCAGAAATGATTAAAACCTTGGAAGAACCCCTTGAAATTAAAGTAAATAGATTCTTCCCACATTTCCTGCCGTTTGTAATCACAGACATTACCAGTGGAAAGCCGTGAAATGACCAGCAAACTGATAATATTTACAACTCTGGGCACTTTAGGGAGCGTTTTCACTTGAATTTGCTTTCAAATATTAGGAATTCTTGTTTATACAGCTCATAATTTTTGTAGAAAGCCTGTAAGTGAGGTTTAAACTGCGTATATTTACAATTGAGGCCCCATTACTCTGGCGACTATTGTATGACTCTGTTAAAATCCTTACGGTTCCAGTACATATTTGTAAGAAAACTCTCTAGTTGTGGTAAAACTCCTAAAATACGCAATTAGAGTTTCCAGAAATGATTTAAATCTTGGAAGAACCCCTTGAAATTAAAGTAAATAGATTCTTCCTACATTTCCTGCCGTTTGTAATCACAGACATTACCAATGGAAAGCCGTAAAATGACCAGCAAACTGATAATATTTAAAACTCCGAGCACTTTAGGGAGCGTTTTCACTTGAATTTGCTTTCAAATATTAGGAATTCTTGTTTATACAGCTCAAAATTTGTGTAGAAAGCCTGTAAGTGAGGTCTAAACTGCGTATGTTTACAATTGAGGCCCCATTACTCTGGCGACTTTTGAATGACTCTGTTAAAATCCTTACGGTTCCAGTACATATTTGTAAGAAAACTCTCTAGTTGTGGTAAAACTCTTAAAATACGTAATTAGAGTTTCCAGAAATGATTAAAACCTTGGAAGAACCCCTTGAAATTAAAGTAAATAGATTCTTCCTACATTTCCTGCCGTTTGTAATCACAGACATTACCAGTGGAAAGCCGTGAAATGACCAGCAAACTGATAATATTTACAACTCCGGGCACTTTAGGGAGCGTTTTCACTTGAATTTGCTTTCAAATATTAGGAATTCTTGTTTATACAGCTGAAAATTTGTGCAGAAAGCCTGTAAGTGAGGACTGAACTGCTTATGTTTACAATTGAGGCCGCATTACTCTGGCGACTTTTGTATGACTCTGTTAAAATCCTGACGGTTCCAGTACAAATTTGTAAGAAAACTATCTAGGTGTGGTAAAACTCTTAAAATACGTAATTAGAGTTTCCAGAAATGATTAAAACCTTGGAAGAACCCCTTGAAATTAAAGTAAATAGATTCTTCCTACATTTCCTGCCGTTTGTTATCACAGACATTACCAGTGGAAAGCCGTGAAATGACCAGCAAACTGATAATATTTACAACTCCGGGCACTTTAGGGAGCGTTTTCACTTGAATTTGCTTTCAAATATTAGGAATTCTTGTTTATACAGCTCATAATTTTTGTAGAAAGCCTGTAAGTGAGGTTTAAACTGCGTATGTTTACAATTGAGGCCCCATGACTCTGCCGACTATTGTATGACTCTGTTAAAATCCTGACTGTTCCAGTACATATTTGTAAGAAAACTCTCTAGTTGTGGTAAAACTCTTAAAATACGCAATTAGAGTTTCCAGAAATGATTAAAATCTTGGAAGAACCCCTTGAAATTAAAGTAAATAGATTCTTCCTACATTTCCTGCCGTTTGTAATCACAGACATTACCAGTGGAAAGCCGTGAAATGACCAGCAAACTGATAATATTTACAACTCCGTGCACTTTAGGGAGCTTTTTCACATGAATTTGCTTTCAAATATTAGGAATTCTTGTTTATACAGCTCAAAATTTGTGTAGAAAGCCTGTAAGTGAGCACTGTACTGCTTATGTTTACAATTGAGGCCGCATTACTCTGGCGACTTTTGTATGACTCTGTTAAAATCCTGACGGTTCCAGTACATATTTGTAAGAAAACTCTCTAGTTGTGGTAAAACTCTTAAAATACGCAATTAGAGTTTCCAGAAATGATTAAAAACTTTGAACAACCCCTTGAAATTAAAGTAAATAGATTCTTCCTACATTTCCTGCCGTTTGTAATCACAGACATTACCAGTGGAAAGCCGGGAAATGACCAGCAAACTGATAATATTTACAACGCTGGGCACTTGAGGGAGCGTTTTCACTTGAATTTGCTTTCAAATATTAGGAATTCTTGTTTATACAGCTCAAAATTTGTGTAGAAAGCCTGTAAGTGAGGACTGTACTGCTTATGTTTACAATTGAGACTGCATTACTCTGGCGACTTTTGTATGACTCTGTTAAAATCATGACGGTTCCAGAACATATTTGTAAGAAAACTCTCTAGTTGTGGTAAAACTCTTAAAATACGTAATTAGAGTTTCCAGAAATGATTAAAACCTTGGAAGAACCCCTTGAAATTAAAGTAAATAGATTCTTCCCACATTTCCTGCCGTTTGTAATCACAGACATTACCAGTGGAAAGCCGTGAAATGACCAGCAAACTGATAATATTTACAACTCTGGGCACTTTAGGGAGCGTTTTCACTTGAATTTGCTTTCAAATATTAGGAATTCTTGTTTATACAGCTCATAATTTTTGTAGAAAGCCTGTAAGTGAGGTTTAAACTGCGTATATTTACAATTGAGGCCCCATTACTCTGGCGACTATTGTATGACTCTGTTAAAATCCTGACGGTTCCAGTACATATTTGTAAGAAAACTCTCTAGTTGTGGTAAAACTCCTAAAATACGCAATTAGAGTTTCCAGAAATGATTTAAATCTTGGAAGAACCCCTTGAAATTAAAGTAAATAGATTCTTCCTACATTTCCTGCCGTTTGTAATCACAGACATTACCAATGGAAAGCCGTAAAATGACCAGCAAACTGATAATATTTAAAACTCCGAGCACTTTAGGGAGCGTTTTCACTTGAATTTGCTTTCAAATATTAGGAATTCTTGTTTATACAGCTCAAAATTTGTGTAGAAAGCCTGTAAGTGAGGTCTAAACTGCGTATGTTTACAATTGAGGCCCCATTACTCTGGCGACTTTTGAATGACTCTGTTAAAATCCTTACGGTTTCAGTACATATTTGTAAGAAAACTCTCTAGTTGTGGTAAAACTCTTAAAATACGTAATTAGAGTTTCCAGAAATGATTAAAACCTTGGAAAAACCCCTTGAAATTAAAGTAAATAGATTCTTCCTACATTTCCTGCCGTTTGTAATCACAGACATTACCAGTGGAAAGCCGTGAAATGACCAGCAAACTGATAATATTTACAACTCCGGGCACTTTAGGGAGCGTTTTCACTTGAATTTGCTTTCAAATATTAGGAATTCTTGTTTATACAGCTGAAAATTTGTGCAGAAAGCCTGTAAGTGAGGACTGAACTGCTTATGTTTACAATTGAGGCCGCATTACTCTGGCGACTTTTGTATGACTCTGTTAAAATCCTGACGGTTCCAGTACAAATTTGTAAGAAAACTATCTAGGTGTGGTAAAACTCTTAAAATACGTAATTAGAGTTTCCAGAAATGATTAAAACCTTGGAAGAACCCCTTGAAATTAAAGTAAATAGATTCTTCCTACATTTCCTGCCGTTTGTTATCACAGACATTACCAGTGGAAAGCCGTGAAATGACCAGCAAACTGATAATATTTACAACTCCGGGCACTTTAGGGAGCGTTTTCACTTGAATTTGCTTTCAAATATTAGGAATTCTTGTTTATACAGCTCATAATTTTTGTAGAAAGCCTGTAAGTGAGGTTTAAACTGCGTATGTTTACAATTGAGGCCCCATGACTCTGCCGACTATTGTATGACTCTGTTAAAATCCTGACGGTTCCAGTACATATTTGTAAGAAAACTCTCTAGTTGTGGTAAAACTCTTAAAATACGCAATTAGAGTTTCCAGAAATGATTAAAAACTTTGAACAACCCCTTGAAATTAAAGTAAATAGATTCTTCCTACATTTCCTGCCGTTTGTAATCACAGACATTACCAGTGGAAAGCCGGGAAATGACCAGCAAACTGATAATATTTACAACTCTGGGCACTTGAGGGAGCGTTTTCACTTGAATTTGCTTTCTAATATTAGGAATTCTTGTTTATACAGCTCAAAATTTGTGTAGAAAGCCTGTAGGTGAGGACTGTACTGCTTATGTTTTCAATTGAGGCCACATTACTCTGGCGACTTTTGTATGACTCTGTTAAATCATGACGGTTCCAGTACATATTTGTAAGAAAACTCTCTAGTTGTGTTAAAACTCTTAAAATACGTAATTAGAGTTTCCAGAAGTGATTAAAAACTTGGAAGAACCCCTTGAAATTAAAGTAAATAGATTCTTCCTACATTTCCTGCCGTTTGTAATCACAGACATTACCAGTGGAAAGCCGTGAAATGACCAGCAAACTGATAATATTTACAACTCCGGGCACTTTAGGGAGCGTTTTCACTTGAATTTGCTTTCAAATATTAGGAATTCTTGTTTATACGGCTCAAAATTTGTGTAGAAAGCCTGTAAGTGAGGTTTAAACTGTGTATGTTTACAATTGAGGCCCCATTACTCTGGCGACTTTTGTATGACTCTGTTAAAATCCTGACGGTTCCAGTACAAATTTGTAACAAAACTCTCTAGTTGTGGTAAAACTCTTAAAATACGCAATTAGAGTTTCCAGAAATGATTAAAAACTTTGAAGAACCCCTTGAAATTAAAGTAAATAGATTCTTCCTACATTTCCTGCCGTTTGTAATCACAGACATTACCAGTGGAAAGCCGGGAAATGACCAGCAAACTGATAATATTTACAACTCTGGGCACTTGAGGGAGCGTTTTCAATTGAATTTGCTTTCAAATATTAGGAATTCTTGTTTATACCGCTCAAAATTTGTGTAGAAAGCCTGTAAGTGAGGACTGTACTGGATATGTTTACAATTGAGACTGCATTACTCTGGCGACATTTGTATGACTCTGTTAAAATCATGACGGTTCCAGTACATATTTGTAAGAAAACTCTCTAGTTGTGGTAAAACTCTTAAAATACGTAATTAGAGTTTCCAGAAATGATTAAAACCTTGGAAGAACCCCTTGAAATTAAAGTAAATAGATTCTTCCTACATTTCCTGCCGTTTGTAATCACAGACATTACCAGTGGAAAGCCGTGAAATGACCAGCAAACTGATAATATTTACAACTCCGGGCACTTTAGGGAGCGTTTTCACTTGAATTTGCTTTCAAATATTAGGAATTCTTGTTTATACAGCTCAAAATTTGTGCAGAAAGCCTGTAAGTGAGGACTGTACTGCTTATGTTTACAATTGAGGCCGCATTACTCTGGCAACTTTTGTATGACTCTGTTAAAATCCTGACGGTTCCTGTACAAATTTGTAAGAAAACTCTCTAGTTGTGGTAAAACTCTTAAAATACGTAATTAGAGTTTCCAGAAATGATTAAAACCTTGGAAGAACCCCTTGAAATTAAAGTAAATAGATTCTTCCTACATTTCCTGCCGTTTGTTATCACAGACATTACCAAAGGAAAGCCGTGAAATGACCAGCAAACTGATAATATTTACAACTCTGGGCACTTTAGGGAGCGTTTTCACTTGAATTTGCTTTCAAATATTAGGAATTCTTGTTTATACGGCTCAAAATTTGTGTAGAAAGCCTTTAAGTGAGGTTTAAACTGTGTATGTTTACAATTGAGGCCCCATTACTCTGGCGACTTTTGTATGACTCTGTTAAAATCCTGACGGTTCCAGTACAAATTTGTAAGAAAACTCTCTAGTTGTGGTAAAACTCTTAAAATACGCAATAAGAGTTTCCAGAAATGATTAAAAACTTGGAAGAACCCCTTGAAATTAAAGTAAATAGATTCTTCCTACATTTCCTGCCGTTTGTAATCACAGACATTACCAGTGGAAAGCCGGGAAATGACCAGCAAACTGATAATATTTACAACGCTGGGCACTTGAGGGAGCGTTTTCACTTGAATTTGCTTTCAAATATTAGGAATTCTTGTTTATACAGCTCAAAATTTGTGCAGAAAGCCTCTAAGTGAGGACTGTACTGCTTATGTTTACAATTGAGGTCGCATTACTCTGGCGACTTTTCTATGACTCTGTTAAAATCCTGACGGTTCCAGTACAAATTTGTAAGAAAACTCTCTAGTTGTGGTAAAACTCTTAAAATACGTAATTAGAGTTTCCAGAAATGATTAAAACCTTGGAAGAACCCCTTGAAATTAAAGTAAATAGATTCTTCCTACATTTCCTGCCGTTTGTAATCACAGACATTACCAGTGGAAAGCCGTGAAATGACCAGCAAACTGAAAGTATTTACAACTCTGGGCACTTTAGGGAGCGTTTTCACTTGAATTTGCTTTCAAATATTAGGAATTCTTGTTTATACAGCTGAAAATTTGTGCAGAAAGCCTGTAAGTGAGGACTGAACTGCTTATGTTTACAATTGAGGCCGCATTACTCTGGCGACTTTTGTATGACTCTGTTAAAATCCTGACGGTTCCAGTACAAATTTGTAAGAAAACTATCTAGGTGTGGTAAAACTCTTAAAATACGTAATTAGAGTTTCCAGAAATGATTAAAACCTTGGAAGAACCCCTTGAAATTAAAGTAAATAGATTCTTCCTACATTTCCTGCCGTTTGTTATCACAGACATTACCAGTGGAAAGCCGTGAAATGACCAGCAAACTGATAATATTTACAACTCCGGGCACTTTAGGGAGCGTTTTCACTTGAATTTGCTTTCAAATATTAGGAATTCTTGTTTATACAGCTCATAATTTTTGTAGAAAGCCTGTAAGTGAGGTTTAAACTGCGTATGTTTACAATTGAGGCCCCATGACTCTGCCGACTATTGTATGACTCTGTTAAAATCCTGACGGTTCCAGTACATATTTGTAAGAAAACTCTCTAGTTGTGGTAAAACTCTTAAAATACGCAATTAGAGTTTCCAGAAATGATTAAAAACTTTGAACAACCCCTTGAAATTAAAGTAAATAGATTCTTCCTACATTTCCTGCCGTTTGTAATCACAGACATTACCAGTGGAAAGCCGGGAAATGACCAGCAAACTGATAATATTTACAACTCTGGGCACTTGAGGGAGCGTTTTCACTTGAATTTGCTTTCTAATATTAGGAATTCTTGTTTATACAGCTCAAAATTTGTGTAGAAAGCCTGTAGGTGAGGACTGTACTGCTTATGTTTTCAATTGAGGCCACATTACTCTGGCGACTTTTGTATGACTCTGTTAAATCATGACGGTTCCAGTACATATTTGTAAGAAAACTCTCTAGTTGTGTTAAAACTCTTAAAATACGTAATTAGAGTTTCCAGAAGTGATTAAAAACTTGGAAGAACCCCTTGAAATTAAAGTAAATAGATTCTTCCTACATTTCCTGCCGTTTGTAATCACAGACATTACCAGTGGAAAGCCGTGAAATGACCAGCAAACTGATAATATTTACAACTCCGGGCACTTTAGGGAGCGTTTTCACTTGAATTTGCTTTCAAATATTAGGAATTCTTGTTTATACGGCTCAAAATTTGTGTAGAAAGCCTGTAAGTGAGGTTTAAACTGTGTATGTTTACAATTGAGGCCCCATTACTCTGGCGACTTTTGTATGACTCTGTTAAAATCCTGACGGTTCCAGTACAAATTTGTAACAAAACTCTCTAGTTGTGGTAAAACTCTTAAAATACGCAATTAGAGTTTCCAGAAATGATTAAAAACTTTGAAGAACCCCTTGAAATTAAAGTAAATAGATTCTTCCTACATTTCCTGCCGTTTGTAATCACAGACATTACCAGTGGAAAGCCGGGAAATGACCAGCAAACTGATAATATTTACAACTCTGGGCACTTGAGGGAGCGTTTTCAATTGAATTTGCTTTCAAATATTAGGAATTCTTGTTTATACCGCTCAAAATTTGTGTAGAAAGCCTGTAAGTGAGGACTGTACTGGATATGTTTACAATTGAGACTGCATTACTCTGGCGACATTTGTATGACTCTGTTAAAATCATGACGGTTCCAGTACATATTTGTAAGAAAACTCTCTAGTTGTGGTAAAACTCTTAAAATACGTAATTAGAGTTTCCAGAAATGATTAAAACCTTGGAAGAACCCCTTGAAATTAAAGTAAATAGATTCTTCCTACATTTCCTGCCGTTTGTAATCACAGACATTACCAGTGGAAAGCCGTGAAATGACCAGCAAACTGATAATATTTACAACTCTGGGCACTTTAGGGAGCGTTTTCACTTGAATTTGCTTTCAAATATTAGGAATTCTTGTTTATACAGCTCAAAATTTGTGCAGAAAGCCTGTAAGTGAGGACTGTACTGCTTATGTTTACAATTGAGGCCGCATTACTCTGGCAACTTTTGTATGACTCTGTTAAAATCCTGACGGTTCCTGTACAAATTTGTAAGAAAACTCTCTAGTTGTGGTAAAACTCTTAAAATACGTAATTAGAGTTTCCAGAAATGATTAAAACCTTGGAAGAACCCCTTGAAATTAAAGTAAATAGATTCTTCCTACATTTCCTGCCGTTTGTTATCACAGACATTACCAAAGGAAAGCCGTGAAATGACCAGCAAACTGATAATATTTACAACTCTGGGCACTTTAGGGAGCGTTTTCACTTGAATTTGCTTTCAAATATTAGGAATTCTTGTTTATACGGCTCAAAATTTGTGTAGAAAGCCTTTAAGTGAGGTTTAAACTGTGTATGTTTACAATTGAGGCCCCATTACTCTGGCGACTTTTGTATGACTCTGTTAAAATCCTGACGGTTCCAGTACAAATTTGTAAGAAAACTCTCTAGTTGTGGTAAAACTCTTAAAATACGCAATAAGAGTTTCCAGAAATGATTAAAAACTTGGAAGAACCCCTTGAAATTAAAGTAAATAGATTCTTCCTACATTTCCTGCCGTTTGTAATCACAGACATTACCAGTGGAAAGCCGGGAAATGACCAGCAAACTGATAATATTTACAACGCTGGGCACTTGAGGGAGCGTTTTCACTTGAATTTGCTTTCAAATATTAGGAATTCTTGTTTATACAGCTCAAAATTTGTGCAGAAAGCCTCTAAGTGAGGACTGTACTGCTTATGTTTACAATTGAGGTCGCATTACTCTGGCGACTTTTCTATGACTCTGTTAAAATCCTGACGGTTCCAGTACAAATTTGTAAGAAAACTCTCTAGTTGTGGTAAAACTCTTAAAATACGTAATTAGAGTTTCCAGAAATGATTAAAACCTTGGAAGAACCCCTTGAAATTAAAGTAAATAGATTCTTCCTACATTTCCTGCCGTTTGTAATCACAGACATTACCAGTGGAAAGCCGTGAAATGACCAGCAAACTGATAATATTTACAACTCTGGGCACTTTAGGGAGCGTTTTCACTTGAATTTGCTTTCAAATATTAGGAATTCTTGTTTATACAGCTCATAATTTTTGTAGAAAGCCTGTAAGTGAGGTTTAAACTGCGTATGTTTACAATTGAGGCCCCATTACTCTGGCGACTATTGTATGACTCTGTTAAAATCCTTACGGTCCCAGTACATATTTGTAAGAAAACTCTCTAGTTGTGGTAAAACTCTTAAAATACGCAATTAGAGTTTCCAGAAATGATTAAAATCTTGGAAGAACCCCTTGAAATTAAAGTAAATGGATTCTTCCTACATTTCCTGCCTTTTGTTATCACAGACATTACCAATGGAAAGCCGTGAAATGACCAGCAAACTGATAATATTTAAAACTCCGGGCACTTTAGGGAGCGTTTTCACTTGAATTTGCTTTCAAATATTAGGAATTCTTGTTTATACGGCTCAAAATTTGTGTAGAAAGCCTGTAAGTGATGACTGTAGCATATGTTTACAATTGAGGCTGCATTACTCTGGCGACTTTTGTATGACTCTGTTAAAATCCTGACGGTTCCAGTACATATTTGTAAGAAAACTCTCTAGTTGTGGTAAAATTCTTAAAATACGTAATTAGAGTTTCCAGAAATGATTAAAACCTTGGAAGAACCCCTTGAAATTAAAGTAAATAGATTCTTCCTACATTTCCTGCCGTTTGTAATCACAGACATTACCAGTGGAAAGCCGTGAAATGTCCAGCAAACTGATAATATTTACAACTCCGGGCACTTTAGGGAGCGTTTTCACTTGAATTTGCTTTCAAATATTAGGAATTCTTGTTTATATAGCTGAAAATTTGTGCAGAAAGCCTGTAAGTGAGGACTGAACGCTTATGTTTACAATTGAGGCCGCATTACTCTGGCGACTTTTGTATGACTCTGTTAAAATCCTGACGGTTCCAGTACAAATTTGTAAGAAAAATCTCTAGGTGTGGTAAAACTCTTAAAATACGTAATTAGAGTTTCCAGAAATGATTAAAACCTTGGAAGAACCCCTTGAAATTAAAGTAAATAGATTCTTCCTACATTTCCTGCCGTTTGTTATCACAGACATTACCAGTGGAAAGCCGTGAAATGACCAGCAAACTGATAATATTTACAACTCCGGGCACTTTAGGGAGCGTTTTCACTTGAATTTGCTTTCAAATATTAGGAATTCTTGTTTATACAGCTCATAATTTTTGTAGAAAGCCTGTAAGTGAGGTTTAAACTGCGTATGTTTACAATTGAGGCCCCATTACTCTGGCGACTATTGTATGACTCTGTTAAAATCCTGACGGTTCCAGTACATATTTGTAAGAAAACTCTCTAGTTGTGGTAAAACTCTTAAAATACGCAATTAGAGTTTCCAGAAATGATTAAAATCTTGGAAGAACCCCTTGAAATTAAAGTAAATAGATTCTTCCTACATTTCCTGCCGTTTGTTATCACAGACATTACCAGTGGAAAGCCGTGAAATGACCAGCAAACTGATAATATTTACAACTCCGGGCACTTTAGGGAGCGTTTTCACTTGAATTTGCTTTCAAATATTAGGAATTCTTGTTTATACAGCTCAAAATTTGTGCAGAAAGCCTGTAAGTGAGGACTGTACTGCTTATGTTTACAATTGAGGCCGCATTACTCTGGCGACTTTTGTATGACTCTGTTAAAATCCTGACGGTTCCTGTACAAATTTGTAAGAAAACTCTCTAGTTGTGGTAAAACTCTTAAAATACGCAATTAGAGTTTCCAGAAGTGATTAAAACCTTGGAAGAACCCCTTGAAATTAAAGTAAATAGATTCTTCCTACATTTCCTGCCGTTTGTAATCGCAGACATTACCAGTGGAAAGCCGTGAAATGACCAGAAAACTGATAATATTTACAACTCTGGGCACTTTAGGGAGCGTTTTCACTTGAATTTGCTTTCAAATATTAGGAATTCTTGTTTATACGGCTCAAAATTTGTGTAGAAAGCCTGTAAGTGAGGTTTAAACTGTGTATGTTTACAATTGAGGCCCCATTACTCTGGCGACTTTTGTATGACTCTGTTAAAATCCTGACGGTTCCAGTACAAATTTGTAAGAAAACTCTCTAGTTGTGGTAAAACTCTTAAAATACGCAATTAGAGTTTCCAGAAATGATTAAAAACTTTGAAGAACCCCTTGAAATTAAAGTAAATAGATTCTTCCTACATTTCCTGCCGTTTGTAATCACAGACATTACCAGTGGAAAGCCGGGAAATGACCAGCAAACTGATAATATTTACAACTCTGGGCACTTGAGGGAGCGTTTTCACTTGAATTTGCTTTCTAATATTAGGAATTCTTGTTTATACAGCTCAAAATTTGTGTAGAAAGCCTGTAGGTGAGGACTGTACTGCTTATGTTTTCAATTGAGGCCACATTACTCTGGCGACTTTTGTATGACTCTGTTAAATCATGACGGTTCCAGTACATATTTGTAAGAAAACTCTCTAGTTGTGTTAAAACTCTTAAAATACGTAATTAGAGTTTCCAGAAGTGATTAAAAACTTGGAAGAACCCCTTGAAATTAAAGTAAATAGATTCTTCCTACATTTCCTGCCGTTTGTAATCACAGACATTACCAGTGGAAAGCCGTGAAATGACCAGCAAACTGATAATATTTACAACTCCGGGCACTTTAGGGAGCGTTTTCACTTGAATTTGCTTTCAAATATTAGGAATTCTTGTTTATACGGCTCAAAATTTGTGTAGAAAGCCTGTAAGTGAGGTTTAAACTGTGTATGTTTACAATTGAGGCCCCATTACTCTGGCGACTTTTGTATGACTCTGTTAAAATCCTGACGGTTCCAGTACAAATTTGTAAGAAAACTCTCTAGTTGTGGTAAAACTCTTAAAATACGCAATTAGAGTTTCCAGAAATGATTAAAAACTTTGAAGAACCCCTTGAAATTAAAGTAAATAGATTCTTCCTACATTTCCTGCCGTTTGTAATCACAGACATTACCAGTGGAAAGCCGGGAAATGACCAGCAAACTGATAATATTTAAAACTCCGGGCACTTTAGGGAGCGTTTTCACTTGAATTTGCTTTCAAATATTAGGAATTCTTGTTTATACGGCTCAAAATTTGTGTAGAAAGCCTGTAAGTGATGACTGTAGCATATGTTTACAATTGAGGCTGCATTACTCTGGCGACTTTTGTATGACTCTGTTAAAATCCTGACGGTTCCAGTACATATTTGTAAGAAAACTCTCTAGTTGTGGTAAAATTCTTAAAATACGTAATTAGAGTTTCCAGAAATGATTAAAACCTTGGAAGAACCCCTTGAAATTAAAGTAAATAGATTCTTCCTACATTTCCTGCCGTTTGTAATCACAGACATTACCAGTGGAAAGCCGTGAAATGTCCAGCAAACTGATAATATTTACAACTCCGGGCACTTTAGGGAGCGTTTTCACTTGAATTTGCTTTCAAATATTAGGAATTCTTGTTTATATAGCTGAAAATTTGTGCAGAAAGCCTGTAAGTGAGGACTGAACGCTTATGTTTACAATTGAGGCCGCATTACTCTGGCGACTTTTGTATGACTCTGTTAAAATCCTGACGGTTCCAGTACAAATTTGTAAGAAAAATCTCTAGGTGTGGTAAAACTCTTAAAATACGTAATTAGAGTTTCCAGAAATGATTAAAACCTTGGAAGAACCCCTTGAAATTAAAGTAAATAGATTCTTCCTACATTTCCTGCCGTTTGTAATCACAGACATTACCAGTGGAAAGCCGTGAAATGTCCAGCAAACTGATAATATTTACAACTCCGGGCACTTTAGGGAGCGTTTTCACTTGAATTTGCTTTCAAATATTAGGAATTCTTGTTTATATAGCTGAAAATTTGTGCAGAAAGCCTGTAAGTGAGGACTGAACGCTTATGTTTACAATTGAGGCCGCATTACTCTGGCGACTTTTGTATGACTCTGTTAAAATCCTGACGGTTCCAGTACAAATTTGTAAGAAAAATCTCTAGGTGTGGTAAAACTCTTAAAATACGTAATTAGAGTTTCCAGAAATGATTAAAACCTTGGAAGAACCCCTTGAAATTAAAGTAAATAGATTCTTCCTACATTTCCTGCCGTTTGTTATCACAGACATTACCAGTGGAAAGCCGTGAAATGACCAGCAAACTGATAATATTTACAACTCCGGGCACTTTAGGGAGCGTTTTCACTTGAATTTGCTTTCAAATATTAGGAATTCTTGTTTATACAGCTCATAATTTTTGTAGAAAGCCTGTAAGTGAGGTTTAAACTGCGTATGTTTACAATTGAGGCCCCATTACTCTGGCGACTATTGTATGACTCTGTTAAAATCCTGACGGTTCCAGTACATATTTGTAAGAAAACTCTCTAGTTGTGTTAAAACTCTTAAAATACGTAATTAGAGTTTCCAGAAGTGATTAAAAACTTGGAAGAACCCCTTGAAATTAAAGTAAATAGATTCTTCCTACATTTCCTGCCGTTTGTAATCACAGACATTACCAGTGGAAAGCCGTGAAATGACCAGCAAACTGATAATATTTACAACTCCGGGCACTTTAGGGAGCGTTTTCACTTGAATTTGCTTTCAAATATTAGGAATTCTTGTTTATACGGCTCAAAATTTGTGTAGAAAGCCTGTAAGTGAGGTTTAAACTGTGTATGTTTACAATTGAGGCCCCATTACTCTGGCGACTTTTGTATGACTCTGTTAAAATCCTGACGGTTCCAGTACAAATTTGTAAGAAAACTCTCTAGTTGTGGTAAAACTCTTAAAATACGCAATTAGAGTTTCCAGAAATGATTAAAAACTTTGAAGAACCCCTTGAAATTAAAGTAAATAGATTCTTCCTACATTTCCTGCCGTTTGTAATCACAGACATTACCAGTGGAAAGCCGGGAAATGACCAGCAAACTGATAATATTTACAACTCTGGGCACTTGAGGGAGCGTTTTCAATTGAATTTGCTTTCAAATATTAGGAATTCTTGTTTATACCGCTCAAAATTTGTGTAGAAAGCCTGTAAGTGAGGACTGTACTGGATATGTTTACAATTGAGACTGCATTACTCTGGCGACATTTGTATGACTCTGTTAAAATCATGACGGTTCCAGTACATATTTGTAAGAAAACTCTCTAGTTGTGGTAAAACTCTTAAAATACGTAATTAGAGTTTCCAGAAATGATTAAAACCTTGGAAGAACCCCTTGAAATTAAAGTAAATAGATTCTTCCTACATTTCCTGCCGTTTGTAATCACAGACATTACCAGTGGAAAGCCGTGAAATGACCAGCAAACTGATAATATTTACAACTCTGGGCACTTTAGGGAGCGTTTTCACTTGAATTTGCTTTCAAATATTAGGAATTCTTGTTTATACAGCTCAAAATTTGTGCAGAAAGCCTGTAAGTGAGGACTGTACTGCTTATGTTTACAATTGAGGCCGCATTACTCTGGCGACTTTTGTATGACTCTGTTAAAATCCTGACGGTTCCAGTACATATTTGTAAGAAAACTCTCTAGTTGTGGTAAAATTCTTAAAATACGTAATTAGAGTTTCCAGAAATGATTAAAACCTTGGAAGAACCCCTTGAAATTAAAGTAAATAGATTCTTCCTACATTTCCTGCCGTTTGTAATCACAGACATTACCAGTGGAAAGCCGTGAAATGTCCAGCAAACTGATAATATTTACAACTCCGGGCACTTTAGGGAGCGTTTTCACTTGAATTTGCTCTCAAATATTAGGAATTCTTGTTTATACAGCTGAAAATTTGTGCAGAAAGCCTGTAAGTGAGGACTGAACGCTTATGTTTACAATTGAGGCCGCATTACTCTGGCGACTTTTGTATGACTCTGTTAAAATCCTGACGGTTCCAGTACAAATTTGTAAGAAAACTCTCTAGGTGTGGTAAAACTCTTAAAATACGTAATTAGAGTTTCCAGAAATGATTAAAACCTTGGAAGAACCCCTTGAAATTAAAGTAAATAGATTCTTCCTACATTTCCTGCCGTTTGTTAAAACAGACATTACCAGTAGAAACCCGTGAAATGACCAGCAAACTGATAATATTTACAACTCCGGACACTTTAGGGAGCGTTTTCACTTGAATTTGCTTTCAAATATTAGGAATTCTTGTTTATACAGCTCATAATTTTTGTAGAAAGCCTGTAAGTGAGGTTTAAACTGCGTATGTTTACAATTGAGGCCCCATTACTCTGGCGACTATTGTATGACTCTGTTAAAATCCTTACGGTCCCAGTACATATTTGTAAGAAAACTCTCTAGTTGTGGTAAAACTCTTAAAATACGCAATTAGAGTTTCCAGAAATGATTAAAATCTTGGAAGAACCCCTTGAAATTAAAGTAAATGGATTCTTCCTACATTTCCTGCCTTTTGTTATCACAGACATTACCAATGGAAAGCCGTGAAATGACCAGCAAACTGATAATATTTAAAACTCCGGGCACTTTAGGGAGCGTTTTCACTTGAATTTGCTTTCAAATATTAGGAATTCTTGTTTATACGGCTCAAAATTTGTGTAGAAAGCCTGTAAGTGAGGACTGAACGCTTATGTTTACAATTGAGGCCGCATTACTCTGGCGACTTTTGTATGACTCTGTTAAAATCCTGACGGTTCCAGTACAAATTTGTAAGAAAACTCTCTAGGTGTGGTAAAACTCTTAAAATACGTAATTAGAGTTTCCAGAAATGATTAAAACCTTGGAAGAACCCCTTGAAATTAAAGTAAATAGATTCTTCCTACATTTCCTGCCGTTTGTTATCACAGACATTACCAGTGGAAAGCCGTGAAATGACCAGAAAACTGATAATATTTACAACTCCGGGCACTTTAGGGAGCGTTTTCACTTGAATTTGCTTTCAAATATTAGGAATTCTTGTTTATACAGCTCATAATTTTTGTAGAAAGCCTGTAAGTGAGGTTTAAACTGCGTATGTTTACAATTGAGGCCCCATTACTCTGGCGACTATTGTATGACTCTGTTAAAATCCTGACGGTTCCAGTACATATTTGTAAGAAAACTCTCTAGTTGTGGTAAAACTCTTAAAATACGCAATTAGAGTTTCCAGAAATGATTAAAATCTTGGAAGAACCCCTTGAAATTAAAGTAAATAGATTCTTCCTACATTTCCTGCCGTTTGTTATCACAGACATTACCAGTGGAAAGCCGTGAAATGACCAGCAAACTGATAATATTTACAACTCCGGGCACTTTAGGGAGCGTTTTCACTTGAATTTGCTTTCAAATATTAGGAATTCTTGTTTATACAGCTCAAAATTTGTGCAGAAAGCCTGTAAGTGAGGACTGTACTGCTTATGTTTACAATTGAGGCCGCATTACTCTGGCGACTTTTGTATGACTCTGTTAAAATCCTGACGGTTCCTGTACAAATTTGTAAGAAAACTCTCTAGTTGTGGTAAAACTCTTAAAATACGCAGAGTTTCCAGAAGTGATTAAAACCTTGGAAGAACCCCTTGAAATTAAAGTAAATAGATTCTTCCTACATTTCCTGCCGTTTGTAATCGCAGACATTACCAGTGGAAAGCCGTGAAATGACCAGAAAACTGATAATATTTACAACTCTGGGCACTTTAGGGAGCGTTTTCACTTGAATTTGCTTTCAAATATTAGGAATTCTTGTTTATACGGCTCAAAATTTGTGTAGAAAGCCTGTAAGTGAGGTTTAAACTGTGTATGTTTACAATTGAGGCCCCATTACTCTGGCGACTTTTGTATGACTCTGTTAAAATCCTGACGGTTCCAGTACAAATTTGTAAGAAAACTCTCTAGTTGTGGTAAAACTCTTAAAATACGCAATTAGAGTTTCCAGAAATGATTAAAAACTTTGAAGAACCCCTTGAAATTAAAGTAAATAGATTCTTCCTACATTTCCTGCCGTTTGTAATCACAGACATTACCAGTGGAAAGCCGGGAAATGACCAGCAAACTGATAATATTTACAACTCTGGGCACTTGAGGGAGCGTTTTCACTTGAATTTGCTTTCTAATATTAGGAATTCTTGTTTATACAGCTCAAAATTTGTGTAGAAAGCCTGTAGGTGAGGACTGTACTGCTTATGTTTTCAATTGAGGCCACATTACTCTGGCGACTTTTGTATGACTCTGTTAAATCATGACGGTTCCAGTACATATTTGTAAGAAAACTCTCTAGTTGTGTTAAAACTCTTAAAATACGTAATTAGAGTTTCCAGAAGTGATTAAAAACTTGGAAGAACCCCTTGAAATTAAAGTAAATAGATTCTTCCTACATTTCCTGCCGTTTGTAATCACAGACATTACCAGTGGAAAGCCGTGAAATGACCAGCAAACTGATAATATTTACAACTCCGGGCACTTTAGGGAGCGTTTTCACTTGAATTTGCTTTCAAATATTAGGAATTCTTGTTTATACGGCTCAAAATTTGTGTAGAAAGCCTGTAAGTGAGGTTTAAACTGTGTATGTTTACAATTGAGGCCCCATTACTCTGGCGACTTTTGTATGACTCTGTTAAAATCCTGACGGTTCCAGTACAAATTTGTAAGAAAACTCTCTAGTTGTGGTAAAACTCTTAAAATACGCAATTAGAGTTTCCAGAAATGATTAAAAACTTTGAAGAACCCCTTGAAATTAAAGTAAATAGATTCTTCCTACATTTCCTGCCGTTTGTAATCACAGACATTACCAGTGGAAAGCCGGGAAATGACCAGCAAACTGATAATATTTACAACTCTGGGCACTTGAGGGAGCGTTTTCAATTGAATTTGCTTTCAAATATTAGGAATTCTTGTTTATACCACTCAAAATTTGTGTAGAAAGCCTGTAAGTGAGGACTGTACTGGATATGTTTACAATTGAGACTGCATTACTCTGGCGACATTTGTATGACTCTGTTAAAATCATGACGGTTCCAGTACATATTTGTAAGAAAACTCTCTAGTTGTGGTAAAACTCTTAAAATACGTAATTAGAGTTTCCAGAAATGATTAAAACCTTGGAAGAACCCCTTGAAATTAAAGTAAATAGATTCTTCCTACATTTCCTGCCGTTTGTAATCACAGACATTACCAGTGGAAAGCCGTGAAATGACCAGCAAACTGATAATATTTACAACTCTGGGCACTTTAGGGAGCGTTTTCACTTGAATTTGCTTTCAAATATTAGGAATTCTTGTTTATACAGCTCAAAATTTGTGCAGAAAGCCTGTAAGTGAGGACTGTACTGCTTATGTTTACAATTGAGGCCGCATTACTCTGGCGACTTTTGTATGACTCTGTTAAAATCCTGACGGTTCCTGTACAAATTTGTAAGAAAACTCTCTAGTTGTGGTAAAACTCTTAAAATACGTAATTAGAGTTTCCAGAAATGATTAAAACCTTGGAAGAACCCCTTGAAATTAAAGTAAATAGATTCTTCCTACATTTCCTGCCGTTTGTTATCACAGACATTACCAAAGGAAAGCCGTGAAATGACCAGCAAACTGATAATATTTAAAACTCCGGGCACTTTAGGGAGCGTTTTCACTTGAATTTGCTTTCAAATATTAGGAATTCTTGTTTATACGGCTCAAAATTTGTGTAGAAAGCCTGTAAGTGATGACTGTAGCATATGTTTACAATTGAGGCTGCATTACTCTGGCGACTTTTGTATGACTCTGTTAAAATCCTGACGGTTCCAGTACATATTTGTAAGAAAACTCTCTAGTTGTGGTAAAATTCTTAAAATACGTAATTAGAGTTTCCAGAAATGATTAAAACCTTGGAAGAACCCCTTGAAATTAAAGTAAATAGATTCTTCCTACATTTCCTGCCGTTTGTAATCACAGACATTACCAGTGGAAAGCCGTGAAATGTCCAGCAAACTGATAATATTTACAACTCCGGGCACTTTAGGGAGCGTTTTCACTTGAATTTGCTTTCAAATATTAGGAATTCTTGTTTATATAGCTGAAAATTTGTGCAGAAAGCCTGTAAGTGAGGACTGAACGCTTATGTTTACAATTGAGGCCGCATTACTCTGGCGACTTTTGTATGACTCTGTTAAAAACCTGACGGTTCCAGTACAAATTTGTAAGAAAACTCTCTAGGTGTGGTAAAACTCTTAAAATACGTAATTAGAGTTTCCAGAAATGATTAAAACCTTGGAAGAACCCCTTGAAATTAAAGTAAATAGATTCTTCCTACATTTCCTGCCGTTTGTTATCACAGACATTACCAGTGGAAAGCCGTGAAATGACCAGCAAACTGATAATATTTACAACTCCGGGCACTTTAGGGAGCGTTTTCACTTGAATTTGCTTTCAAATATTAGGAATTCTTGTTTATACAGCTCATAATTTTTGTAGAAAGCCTGTAAGTGAGGTTTAAACTGCGTATGTTTACAATTGAGGCCCCATTACTCTGGCGACTATTGTATGACTCTGTTAAAATCCTGACGGTTCCAGTACATATTTGTAAGAAAACTCTCTAGTTGTGGTAAAACTCTTAAAATACGCAATTAGAGTTTCCAGAAATGATTAAAATCTTGGAAGAACCCCTTGAAATTAAAGTAAATAGATTCTTCCTACATTTCCTGCCGTTTGTTATCACAGACATTACCAGTGGAAAGCCGTGAAATGACCAGCAAACTGATAATATTTACAACTCCGGGCACTTTAGGGAGCGTTTTCACTTGAATTTGCTTTCAAATATTAGGAATTCTTGTTTATACAGCTCAAAATTTGTGCAGAAAGCCTGTAAGTGAGGACTGTACTGCTTATGTTTACAATTGAGGCCGCATTACTCTGGCGACTTTTGTATGACTCTGTTAAAATCCTGACGGTTCCTGTACAAATTTGTAAGAAAACTCTATAGTTGTGGTAAAACTCTTAAAATACGCAGAGTTTCCAGAAGTGATTAAAACCTTGGAAGAACCCCTTGAAATTAAAGTAAATAGATTCTTCCTACATTTCCTGCCGTTTGTAATCGCAGACATTACCAGTGGAAAGCCGTGAAATGACCAGAAAACTGATAATATTTACAACTCTGGGCACTTTAGGGAGCGTTTTCACTTGAATTTGCTTTCAAATATTAGGAATTCTTGTTTATACGGCTCAAAATTTGTGTAGAAAGCCTGTAAGTGAGGTTTAAACTGTGTATGTTTACAATTGAGGCCCCATTACTCTGGCGACTTTTGTATGACTCTGTTAAAATCCTGACGGTTCCAGTACAAATTTGTAAGAAAACTCTCTAGTTGTGGTAAAACTCTTAAAATACGCAATAAGAGTTTCCAGAAATGATTAAAAACTTGGAAGAACCCCTTGAAATTAAAGTAAATAGATTCTTCCTACATTTCCTGCCGTTTGTAATCACAGACATTACCAGTGGAAAGCCGGGAAATGACCAGCAAACTGATAATATTTACAACTCTGGGCACTTGAGGGAGCGTTTTCACTTGAATTTGCTTTCTAATATTAGGAATTCTTGTTTATACAGCTCAAAATTTGTGTAGAAAGCCTGTAGGTGAGGACTGTACTGCTTATGTTTTCAATTGAGGCCACATTACTCTGGCGACTTTTGTATGACTCTGTTAAATCATGACGGTTCCAGTACATATTTGTAAGAAAACTCTCTAGTTGTGTTAAAACTCTTAAAATACGTAATTAGAGTTTCCAGAAGTGATTAAAAACTTGGAAGAACCCCTTGAAATTAAAGTAAATAGATTCTTCCTACATTTCCTGCCGTTTGTAATCACAGACATTACCAGTGGAAAGCCGTGAAATGACCAGCAAACTGATAATATTTACAACTCCGGGCACTTTAGGGAGCGTTTTCACTTGAATTTGCTTTCAAATATTAGGAATTCTTGTTTATACGGCTCAAAATTTGTGTAGAAAGCCTGTAAGTGAGGTTTAAACTGTGTATGTTTACAATTGAGGCCCCATTACTCTGGCGACTTTTGTATGACTCTGTTAAAATCCTGACGGTTCCAGTACAAATTTGTAAGAAAACTCTCTAGTTGTGGTAAAACTCTTAAAATACGCAATTAGAGTTTCCAGAAATGATTAAAAACTTTGAAGAACCCCTTGAAATTAAAGTAAATAGATTCTTCCTACATTTCCTGCCGTTTGTAATCACAGACATTACCAGTGGAAAGCCGGGAAATGACCAGCAAACTGATAATATTTACAACTCTGGGCACTTGAGGGAGCGTTTTCAATTGAATTTGCTTTCAAATATTAGGAATTCTTGTTTATACCGCTCAAAATTTGTGTAGAAAGCCTGTAAGTGAGGACTGTACTGGATATGTTTACAATTGAGACTGCATTACTCTGGCGACATTTGTATGACTCTGTTAAAATCATGACGGTTCCAGTACATATTTGTAAGAAAACTCTCTAGTTGTGGTAAAACTCTTAAAATACGTAATTAGAGTTTCCAGAAATGATTAAAACCTTGGAAGAACCCCTTGAAATTAAAGTAAATAGATTCTTCCTACATTTCCTGCCGTTTGTAATCACAGACATTACCAAAGGAAAGCCGTGAAATGACCAGCAAACTGATAATATTTACAACTCTGGGCACTTTAGGGAGCGTTTTCACTTGAATTTGCTTTCAAATATTAGGAATTCTTGTTTATACGGCTCAAAATTTGTGTAGAAAGCCTTTAAGTGAGGTTTAAACTGTGTATGTTTACAATTGAGGCCCCATTACTCTGGCGACTTTTGTATGACTCTGTTAAAATCCTGACGGTTCCAGTACAAATTTGTAAGAAAACTCTCTAGTTGTGGTAAAACTCTTAAAATACGCAATAAGAGTTTCCAGAAATGATTAAAAACTTGGAAGAACCCCTTGAAATTAAAGTAAATAGATTCTTCCTACATTTCCTGCCGTTTGTAATCACAGACATTACCAGTGGAAAGCCGGGAAATGACCAGCAAACTGATAATATTTACAACGCTGGGCACTTGAGGGAGCGTTTTCACTTGAATTTGCTTTCAAATATTAGTAATTCTTGTTTATACAGCTCAAAATATGTGCAGAAAGCCTCTAAGTGAGGACTGTACTGCTTATGTTTACAATTGAGGTCGCATTACTCTGGCGACTTTTCTATGACTCTGTTAAAATCCTGACGGTTCCAGTACAAATTTGTAAGAAAACTCTCTAGTTGTGGTAAAACTCTTAAAATACGCAATTAGAGTTTCCAGAAATGATTAAAATCTTGGAAGAACCCCTTGAAATTAAAGTAAATGGATTCTTCCTACATTTCCTGCCTTTTGTTATCACAGACATTACCAATGGAAAGCCGTGAAATGACCAGCAAACTGATAATATTTAAAACTCCGGGCACTTTAGGGAGCGTTTTCACTTGAATTTGCTTTCAAATATTAGGAATTCTTGTTTATACGGCTCAAAATTTGTGTAGAAAGCCTGTAAGTGATGACTGTAGCATATGTTTACAATTGAGGCTGCATTACTCTGGCGACTTTTGTATGACTCTGTTAAAATCCTGACGGTTCCAGTACATATTTGTAAGAAAACTCTCTAGTTGTGGTAAAATTCTTAAAATACGTAATTAGAGTTTCCAGAAATGATTAAAACCTTGGAAGAACCCCTTGAAATTAAAGTAAATAGATTCTTCCTACATTTCCTGCCGTTTGTAATCACAGACATTACCAGTGGAAAGCCGTGAAATGTCCAGCAAACTGATAATATTTACAACTCCGGGCACTTTAGGGAGCGTTTTCACTTGAATTTGCTCTCAAATATTAGGAATTCTTGTTTATACAGCTGAAAATTTGTGCAGAAAGCCTGTAAGTGAGGACTGAACGCTTATGTTTACAATTGAGGCCGCATTACTCTGGCGACTTTTGTATGACTCTGTTAAAATCCTGACGGTTCCAGTACAAATTTGTAAGAAAACTCTCTAGGTGTGGTAAAACTCTTAAAATACGTAATTAGAGTTTCCAGAAATGATTAAAACCTTGGAAGAACCCCTTGAAATTAAAGTAAATAGATTCTTCCTACATTTCCTGCCGTTTGTTATCACAGACATTACCAGTGGAAAGCCGTGAAATGACCAGCAAACTGATAATATTTACAACTCCGGGCACTTTAGGGAGCGTTTTCACTTGAATTTGCTTTCAAATATTAGGAATTCTTGTTTATACAGCTCATAATTTTTGTAGAAAGCCTGTAAGTGAGGTTTAAACTGCATATGTTTACAATTGAGGCCCCATTACTCTGGCGACTATTGTATGACTCTGTTAAAATCCTGACGGTTCCAGTACATATTTGTAAGAAAACTCTCTAGGTGTGGTAAAACTCTTAAAATACGCAATTAGAGTTTCCAGAAATGATTAAAATCTTGGAAGAACCTCTTGAAATTAAAGTAAATAGATTCTTCCTACATTTCCTGCCGTTTGTTATCACAGACATTACCAGTGGAAAGCCGTGAAATGACCAGCAAACTGATAATATTTACAACTCTGAGTACTTTAAGGAGCGTTTTCACTTGAATTTGCTTTCAAATATTAGGAATTCTTGTTTATACAGCTCAAAATTTGTGTAGAAAGCCTGTAAGTGAGGACTGTACAGCTGATGTTTACAATTGAGGTCTCATTACTCTGGCGAATTTTGTATGACTCTGTTAAAATCATGACGGTTCCAGTACATACTTGTAAGAAAACTCTCTAGTTGTGGTAAAACTCTTAAAATACGTAATTAGAGTTTCCAGAAGTTATTAAAAACTTGGAAGAACCCCTTGAAATTAAAGTAAATATATTCTTCCTACATTTCCTGCCGTTTGTAATCGCAGACATTACCAGTGGAAAGCCGTGAAATGACCAGCAAACTGATAATATTTACAACTCCGGGCACTTTAGGGAGCGTTTTCACTTGAATTTGCTTTCAAATATTAGGAATTCTTGTTTATACAGTTGAAAATTTGTGCAGAAAGCCTGTAAGTGAGGACTGAACTGCTTATGTTTACAATTGAGGCCGCATTACTCTGGCGACTTTTGTATGACTCTGTTAAAATCCTGACGGTTCCTGTACAAATTTGTAAGAAAACTCTCTAGGTGTGGTAAAACTCTTAAAATACGTAATTAGAGTTTCCAGAAATGATTAAAACCTTGGAAGAACCCCTTGAAATTAAAGTAAATATATTCTTCCTACATTTCCTGCCGTTTGTTATCACAGACATTACCAGTAGAAACCCGTGAAATGACCAGCAAACTGATAATATTTACAACTCCGGGCACTTTAGGGAGCGTTTTCACTTGAATTTGCTTTCAAATATTAGGAATTCTTGTTTATACAGCTCATAATTTTTGTAGAAAGCCTGTAAGTGAGGTTTAAACTGCGTATGCTTACAATTGAGGCCCCATTACTCTGGCGACTATTCTATGACTCTGTTAAAATCCTGACGGTTCCAGTACATATTTGTAAGAAAACTCTCAAGTTGTGGTAAAACTCTTAAAATACGCAATTAGAGTTTACAGAAATGATTTAAATCTTGGAAGAACCCCTTGAAATTAAAGTAAATAGATTCTTCCTACATTTCCTGCCGTTTGTAATCACAGACATTACCAGTGGAAAGCCGTGAAATGACCAGCAAACTGATAATATTTACAACTCTGGGCACTTTAGGGAGCGTTTTCACTTGAATTTGCTTTCAAATATTAGGAATTCTTGTTTATACAGCTCATAATTTTTGTAGAAAGCCTGTAAGTGAGGTTTAAACTGCGTATATTTACAATTGAGGCCCCATTACTCTGGCGACTATTGTATGACTCTGTTAAAATCCTTACGGTTCCAGTACGTATTTGTAAGAAAACTCTCTAGTTGTGGTAAAACTCTGGGTATCTTAGGGAACGTTTTCACTTGAATTTGCTTTCAAATATTAGGAATTCTTGTTTATACAGCTGAAAATTTGTGCAGAAAGCCTGTAAGTGAGGACTGAACTGCTTATGTTTACAATTGAGGCCGCATTACTCTGGCGACTTTTGTATGACTCTGTTAAAATCCTGACGGTTCCAGTACAAATTTGTAAGAAAACTCTCTAGGTGTGGTAAAACTCTTAAAATACGTAATTAGAGTTTCCAGAAGTGATTAAAAACTTGGAAGAACCCCTTGAAATTAAAGTAAATATATTCTTCCTACATTTCCTGCCGTTTGTAATCGCAGACATTACCAGTGGAAAGCCGTGAAATGACCAGCAAACTGATAATATTTACAACTCCGGGCACTTTAGGGAGCGTTTTCACTTGAATTTGCTTTCAAATATTAGTAATTCTTGTTTATACAGCTCAAAATTTGTGCAGAAAGCCTCTAAGTGAGGACTGTACTGCTTATGTTTACAATTGAGGTCGCATTACTCTGGCGACTTTTCTATGACTCTGTTAAAATCCTGACGGTTCCAGTACAAATTTGTAAGAAAACTCTCTAGTTGTGGTAAAACTCTTAAAATACGTAATTAGAGTTTCCAGAAATGATTAAAACCTTGGAAGAACCCCTTGAAATTAAAGTAAATAGATTCTTCCTACATTTCCTGCCGTTTGTAATCACAGACATTACCAGTGGAAAGCCGTGAAATGACCAGCAAACTGATAATATTTACAACTCTGGGCACTTTAGGGAGCGTTTTCACTTGAATTTGCTTTCAAATATTAGGAATTCTTGTTTATACAGCTCATAATTTTTGTAGAAAGCCTGTAAGTGAGGTTTAAACTGCGTATGTTTACAATTGAGGCCCCATTACTCTGGCGACTATTGTATGACTCTGTTAAAATCCTTACGGTCCCAGTACATATTTGTAAGAAAACTCTCTAGTTGTGGTAAAACTCTTAAAATACGCAATTAGAGTTTCCAGAAATGATTAAAATCTTGGAAGAACCCCTTGAAATTAAAGTAAATGGATTCTTCCTACATTTCCTGCCTTTTGTTATCACAGACATTACCAATGGAAAGCCGTGAAATGACCAGCAAACTGATAATATTTAAAACTCCGGGCACTTTAGGGAGCGTTTTCACTTGAATTTGCTTTCAAATATTAGGAATTCTTGTTTATACGGCTCAAAATTTGTGTAGAAAGCCTGTAAGTGAGGTTTAAACTGTGTATGTTTACAATTGAGGCCCCATTACTCTGGCGACTTTTGTATGACTCTGTTAAAATCCTGACGGTTCCAGTACAAATTTGTAAGAAAACTCTCTAGTTGTGGTAAAACTCTTAAAATACGCAATAGGAGTTTCCAGAAATGATTAAAAACTTGGAAGAACCCCTTGAAATTAAAGTAAATAGATTCTTCCTACATTTCCTGCCGTTTGTAATCACAGACATTACCAGTGGAAAGCCGGGAAATGACCAGCAAACTGATAATATTTACAACGCTGGGCACTTGAGGGAGCGTTTTCACTTGAATTTGCTTTCAAATATTAGGAATTCTTGTTTATACAGCTCAAAATTTGTGCAGAAAGCCTCTAAGTGAGGACTGTACTGCTTATGTTTACAATTGAGGTCGCATTACTCTGGCGACTTCTCTATGACTCTGTTAAAATCCTGACGGTTCCAGTACAAATTTGTAAGAAAACTCTCTAGTTGTGGTAAAACTCTTAAAATACGTAATTAGAGTTTCCAGAAATGATTAAAACCTTGGAAGAACCCCTTGAAATTAAAGTAAATAGATTCTTCCTACATTTCCTGCCGTTTGTTATCACAGACATTACCAAAGGAAAGCCGTGAAATGACCAGCAAACTGATAATATTTAAAACTCCGGGCACTTTAGGGAGCGTTTTCACTTGAATTTGCTTTCAAATATTAGGAATTCTTGTTTATACGGCTCAAAATTTGTGTAGAAAGCCTGTAAGTGATGACTGTAGCATATGTTTACAATTGAGGCTGCATTACTCTGGCGACTTTTGTATGACTCTGTTAAAATCCTGACGGTTCCAGTACATATTTGTAAGAAAACTCTCTAGTTGTGGTAAAATTCTTAAAATACGTAATTAGAGTTTCCAGAAATGATTAAAACCTTGGAAGAACCCCTTGAAATTAAAGTAAATAGATTCTTCCTACATTTCCTGCCGTTTGTAATCACAGACATTACCAGTGGAAAGCCGTGAAATGTCCAGCAAACTGATAATATTTACAACTCCGGGCACTTTAGGGAGCGTTTTCACTTGAATTTGCTTTCAAATATTAGGAATTCTTGTTTATATAGCTGAAAATTTGTGCAGAAAGCCTGTAAGTGAGGACTGAACGCTTATGTTTACAATTGAGGCCGCATTACTCTGGCGACTTTTGTATGACTCTGTTAAAAACCTGACGGTTCCAGTACAAATTTGTAAGAAAACTCTCTAGGTGTGGTAAAACTCTTAAAATACGTAATTAGAGTTTCCAGAAATGATTAAAACCTTGGAAGAACCCCTTGAAATTAAAGTAAATAGATTCTTCCTACATTTCCTGCCGTTTGTTATCACAGACATTACCAGTGGAAAGCCGTGAAATGACCAGCAAACTGATAATATTTACAACTCCGGGCACTTTAGGGAGCGTTTTCACTTGAATTTGCTTTCAAATATTAGGAATTCTTGTTTATACAGCTCATAATTTTTGTAGAAAGCCTGTAAGTGAGGTTTAAACTGCGTATGTTTACAATTGAGGCCCCATTACTCTGGCGACTATTGTATGACTCTGTTAAAATCCTGACGGTTCCAGTACATATTTGTAAGAAAACTCTCTAGTTGTGGTAAAACTCTTAAAATACGCAATTAGAGTTTCCAGAAATGATTAAAATCTTGGAAGAACCCCTTGAAATTAAAGTAAATAGATTCTTCCTACATTTCCTGCCGTTTGTAATCACAGACATTACCAGTGGAAAGCCGGGAAATGACCAGCAAACTGATAATATTTACAACTCTGGGCACTTGAGGGAGCGTTTTCACTTGAATTTGCTTTCAAATATTAGGAATTCTTGTTTATACCGCTCAAAATTTGTGCAGAAAGCCTGTAAGTGAGGACTGTACTGCTTATGTTTTCAATTGAGACTGCATTACTCTGGCGACATTTGTATGACTCTGTTAAAATCATGACGGTTCCAGTACATATTTGTAAGAAAACTCTCTAGTTGTGGTAAAACTCTTAAAATACGTAATTAGAGTTTCCAGAAATGATTAAAACCTTGGAAGAACCCCTTGAAATTAAAGTAAATAGATTCTTCCTACATTTCCTGCCGTTTGTAATCACAGACATTACCAAAGGAAAGCCGTGAAATGACCAGCAAACTGATAATATTTACAACTCTGGGCACTTTAGGGAGCGTTTTCACTTGAATTTGCTTTCAAATATTAGGAATTCTTGTTTATACGGCTCAAAATTTGTGTAGAAAGCCTTTAAGTGAGGTTTAAACTGTGTATGTTTACAATTGAGGCCCCATTACTCTGGCGACTTTTGTATGACTCTGTTAAAATCCTGACGGTTCCAGTACAAATTTGTAAGAAAACTCTCTAGTTGTGGTAAAACTCTTAAAATACGCAATAAGAGTTTCCAGAAATGATTAAAAACTTGGAAGAACCCCTTGAAATTAAAGTAAATAGATTCTTCCTACATTTCCTGCCGTTTGTAATCACAGACATTACCAGTGGAAAGCCGGGAAATGACCAGCAAACTGATAATATTTACAACGCTGGGCACTTGAGGGAGCGTTTTCACTTGAATTTGCTTTCAAATATTAGTAATTCTTGTTTATACAGCTCAAAATATGTGCAGAAAGCCTCTAAGTGAGGACTGTACTGCTTATGTTTACAATTGAGGTCGCATTACTCTGGCGACTTTTCTATGACTCTGTTAAAATCCTGACGGTTCCAGTACAAATTTGTAAGAAAACTCTCTAGTTGTGGTAAAACTCTTAAAATACGCAATTAGAGTTTCCAGAAATGATTAAAATCTTGGAAGAACCCCTTGAAATTAAAGTAAATGGATTCTTCCTACATTTCCTGCCTTTTGTTATCACAGACATTACCAATGGAAAGCCGTGAAATGACCAGCAAACTGATAATATTTAAAACTCCGGGCACTTTAGGGAGCGTTTTCACTTGAATTTGCTTTCAAATATTAGGAATTCTTGTTTATACGGCTCAAAATTTGTGTAGAAAGCCTGTAAGTGATGACTGTAGCATATGTTTACAATTGAGGCTGCATTACTCTGGCGACTTTTGTATGACTCTGTTAAAATCCTGACGGTTCCAGTACATATTTGTAAGAAAACTCTCTAGTTGTGGTAAAATTCTTAAAATACGTAATTAGAGTTTCCAGAAATGATTAAAACCTTGGAAGAACCCCTTGAAATTAAAGTAAATAGATTCTTCCTACATTTCCTGCCGTTTGTAATCACAGACATTACCAGTGGAAAGCCGTGAAATGTCCAGCAAACTGATAATATTTACAACTCCGGGCACTTTAGGGAGCGTTTTCACTTGAATTTGCTCTCAAATATTAGGAATTCTTGTTTATACAGCTGAAAATTTGTGCAGAAAGCCTGTAAGTGAGGACTGAACGCTTATGTTTACAATTGAGGCCGCATTACTCTGGCGACTTTTGTATGACTCTGTTAAAATCCTGACGGTTCCAGTACAAATTTGTAAGAAAACTCTCTAGGTGTGGTAAAACTCTTAAAATACGTAATTAGAGTTTCCAGAAATGATTAAAACCTTGGAAGAACCCCTTGAAATTAAAGTAAATAGATTCTTCCTACATTTCCTGCCGTTTGTTATCACAGACATTACCAGTGGAAAGCCGTGAAATGACCAGCAAACTGATAATATTTACAACTCCGGGCACTTTAGGGAGCGTTTTCACTTGAATTTGCTTTCAAATATTAGGAATTCTTGTTTATACAGCTCATAATTTTTGTAGAAAGCCTGTAAGTGAGGTTTAAACTGCATATGTTTACAATTGAGGCCCCATTACTCTGGCGACTATTGTATGACTCTGTTAAAATCCTGACGGTTCCAGTACATATTTGTAAGAAAACTCTCTAGGTGTGGTAAAACTCTTAAAATACGCAATTAGAGTTTCCAGAAATGATTAAAATCTTGGAAGAACCTCTTGAAATTAAAGTAAATAGATTCTTCCTACATTTCCTGCCGTTTGTTATCACAGACATTACCAGTGGAAAGCCGTGAAATGACCAGCAAACTGATAATATTTACAACTCTGAGTACTTTAAGGAGCGTTTTCACTTGAATTTGCTTTCAAATATTAGGAATTCTTGTTTATACAGCTCAAAATTTGTGTAGAAAGCCTGTAAGTGAGGACTGTACAGCTGATGTTTACAATTGAGGTCTCATTACTCTGGCGAATTTTGTATGACTCTGTTAAAATCATGACGGTTCCAGTACATATTTGTAAGAAAACTCTCTAGTTGTGGTAAAACTCTTAAAATACGTAATTAGAGTTTCCAGAAGTTATTAAAAACTTGGAAGAACCCCTTGAAATTAAAGTAAATATATTCTTCCTACATTTCCTGCCGTTTGTAATCGCAGACATTACCAGTGGAAAGCCGTGAAATGACCAGCAAACTGATAATATTTACAACTCCGGGCACTTTAGGGAGCGTTTTCACTTGAATTTGCTTTCAAATATTAGGAATTCTTGTTTATACAGTTGAAAATTTGTGCAGAAAGCCTGTAAGTGAGGACTGAACTGCTTATGTTTACAATTGAGGCCGCATTACTCTGGCGACTTTTGTATGACTCTGTTAAAATCCTGACGGTTCCTGTACAAATTTGTAAGAAAACTCTCTAGGTGTGGTAAAACTCTTAAAATACGTAATTAGAGTTTCCAGAAATGATTAAAACCTTGGAAGAACCCCTTGAAATTAAAGTAAATATATTCTTCCTACATTTCCTGCCGTTTGTTATCACAGACATTACCAGTAGAAACCCGTGAAATGACCAGCAAACTGATAATATTTACAACTCCGGGCACTTTAGGGAGCGTTTTCACTTGAATTTGCTTTCAAATATTAGGAATTCTTGTTTATACAGCTCATAATTTTTGTAGAAAGCCTGTAAGTGAGGTTTAAACTGCGTATGCTTACAATTGAGGCCCCATTACTCTGGCGACTATTCTATGACTCTGTTAAAATCCTGACGGTTCCAGTACATATTTGTAAGAAAACTCTCAAGTTGTGGTAAAACTCTTAAAATACGCAATTAGAGTTTACAGAAATGATTTAAATCTTGGAAGAACCCCTTGAAATTAAAGTAAATAGATTCTTCCTACATTTCCTGCCGTTTGTAATCACAGACATTACCAGTGGAAAGCCGTGAAATGACCAGCAAACTGATAATATTTACAACTCTGGGCAATTTAGGGAGCGTTTTCACTTGAATTTGCTTTCAAATATTAGGAATTCTTGTTTATACAGCTCATAATTTTTGTAGAAAGCCTGTAAGTGAGGTTTAAACTGCGTATATTTACAATTGAGGCCCCATTACTCTGGCGACTATTGTATGACTCTGTTAAAATCCTTACGGTTCCAGTACGTATTTGTAAGAAAACTCTCTAGTTGTGGTAAAACTCTGGGTATCTTAGGGAACGTTTTCACTTGAATTTGCTTTCAAATATTAGGAATTCTTGTTTATACAGCTGAAAATTTGTGCAGAAAGCCTGTAAGTGAGGACTGAACTGCTTATGTTTACAATTGAGGCCGCATTACTCTGGCGACTTTTGTATGACTCTGTTAAAATCCTGACGGTTCCAGTACAAATTTGTAAGAAAACTCTCTAGGTGTGGTAAAACTCTTAAAATACGTAATTAGAGTTTCCAGAAGTGATTAAAAACTTGGAAGAACCCCTTGAAATTAAAGTAAATATATTCTTCCTACATTTCCTGCCGTTTGTAATCGCAGACATTACCAGTGGAAAGCCGTGAAATGACCAGCAAACTGATAATATTTACAACTCCGGGCACTTTAGGGAGCGTTTTCACTTGAATTTGCTTTCAAATATTAGTAATTCTTGTTTATACAGCTCAAAATTTGTGCAGAAAGCCTCTAAGTGAGGACTGTACTGCTTATGTTTACAATTGAGGTCGCATTACTCTGGCGACTTTTCTATGACTCTGTTAAAATCCTGACGGTTCCAGTACAAATTTGTAAGAAAACTCTCTAGTTGTGGTAAAACTCTTAAAATACGTAATTAGAGTTTCCAGAAATGATTAAAACCTTGGAAGAACCCCTTGAAATTAAAGTAAATAGATTCTTCCTACATTTCCTGCCGTTTGTAATCACAGACATTACCAGTGGAAAGCCGTGAAATGACCAGCAAACTGATAATATTTACAACTCTGGGCACTTTAGGGAGCGTTTTCACTTGAATTTGCTTTCAAATATTAGGAATTCTTGTTTATACAGCTCATAATTTTTGTAGAAAGCCTGTAAGTGAGGTTTAAACTGCGTATGTTTACAATTGAGGCCCCATTACTCTGGCGACTATTGTATGACTCTGTTAAAATCCTTACGGTCCCAGTACATATTTGTAAGAAAACTCTCTAGTTGTGGTAAAACTCTTAAAATACGCAATTAGAGTTTCCAGAAATGATTAAAAATTTGGAAGAACCCCTTGAAATTAAAGTAAATGGATTCTTCCTACATTTCCTGCCTTTTGTTATCACAGACATTACCAATGGAAAGCCGTGAAATGACCAGCAAACTGATAATATTTAAAACTCCGGGCACTTTAGGGAGCGTTTTCACTTGAATTTGCTTTCAAATATTAGGAATTCTTGTTTATACGGCTCAAAATTTGTGTAGAAAGCCTGTAAGTGAGGTTTAAACTGTGTATGTTTACAATTGAGGCCCCATTACTCTGGCGACTTTTGTATGACTCTGTTAAAATCCTGACGGTTCCAGTACAAATTTGTAAGAAAACTCTCTAGTTGTGGTAAAACTCTTAAAATACGCAATTAGAGTTTCCAGAAATGATTAAAAACTTTGAAGAACCCCTTGAAATTAAAGTAAATAGATTCTTCCTACATTTCCTGCCGTTTGTAATCACAGACATTACCAGTGGAAAGCCGGGAAATGACCAGCAAACTGATAATATTTACAACTCTGGGCACTTGAGGGAGCGTTTTCAATTGAATTTGCTTTCAAATATTAGGAATTCTTGTTTATACCGCTCAAAATTTGTGTAGAAAGCCTGTAAGTGAGGACTGTACTGGATATGTTTACAATTGAGACTGCATTACTCTGGCGACATTTGTATGACTCTGTTAAAATCATGACGGTTCCAGTACATATTTGTAAGAAAACTCTCTAGTTGTGGTAAAACTCTTAAAATACGTAATTAGAGTTTCCAGAAATGATTAAAACCTTGGAAGAACCCCTTGAAATTAAAGTAAATAGATTCTTCCTACATTTCCTGCCGTTTGTTATCACAGACATTACCAGTGGAAAGCCGTGAAATGACCAGCAAACTGATAATATTTACAACTCCGGGCACTTTAGGGAGCGTTTTCACTTGAATTTGCTTTCAAATATTAGGAATTCTTGTTTATACAGCTCATAATTTTTGTAGAAAGCCTGTAAGTGAGGTTTAAACTGCATATGTTTACAATTGAGGCCCCATTACTCTGGCGACTATTGTATGACTCTGTTAAAATCCTGACGGTTCCAGTACATATTTGTAAGAAAACTCTCTAGGTGTGGTAAAACTCTTAAAATACGCAATTAGAGTTTCCAGAAATGATTAAAATCTTGGAAGAACCCCTTGAAATTAAAGTAAATAGATTCTTCCTACATTTCCTGCCGTTTGTTATCACAGACATTACCAGTGGAAAGCCATGAAATGACCAGCAAACTGATAATATTTACAACTCTGAGTACTTTAAGGAGCGTTTTCACTTGAATTTGCTTTCAAATATTAGGAATTCTTGTTTATACAGCTCAAAATTTGTGTAGAAAGCCTGTAAGTGAGGACTGTACAGCTGATGTTTACAATTGAGGTCTCATTACTCTGGCGAATTTTGTATGACTCTGTTAAAATCATGACGGTTCCAGTACATATTTGTAAGAAAACTCTCTAGTTGTGGTAAAACTCTTAAAATACGTAATTAGAGTTTCCAGAAGTTATTAAAAACTTGGAAGAACCCCTTGAAATTAAAGTAAATATATTCTTCCTACATTTCCTGCCGTTTGTAATCGCAGACATTACCAGTGGAAAGCCGTGAAATGACCAGCAAACTGATAATATTTACAACTCCGGGCACTTTAGGGAGCGTTTTCACTTGAATTTGCTTTCAAATATTAGGAATTCTTGTTTATACAGCTCATAATTTTTGTATAAAGCCTGTAAGTGAGGTTTAAACTGCGTATGTTTACAATTGAGGCCCCATTACTCTGGCGACTATTGTATGACTCTGTTAAAATCCTGACGGTTCCAGTACATATTTGTAAGAAAACTCTCAAGTTGTGGTAAAACTCTTAAAATACGCAATTAGAGTTTCCAGAAATGATTAAAATCTTGGAAGAACCCCTTGAAATTAAAGTAAATAGATTCTTCCTACATTTCCTGCCGTTTGTTATCACAGACATTACCAGTGGAAAGCCGTGAAATGACCAGCAAACTGATAATATTTACAACTCCGGGCACTTTAGGGAGCGTTTTCACTTGAATTTGCTTTCAAATATTAGGAATTCTTGTTTATACAGCTCAAAATTTGTGCAGAAAGCCTGTAAGTGAGGACTGTACTGCTTATGTTTACAATTGAGGCCGCATTACTCTGGCGACTTTTGTATGACTCTGTTAAAATCCTGACGGTTCCTGTACAAATTTGTAAGAAAACTCTCTAGTTGTGGTAAAACTCTTAAAATACGCAATTAGAGTTTCCAGAAGTGATTAAAACCTTGGAAGAACCCCTTGAAATTAAAGTAAATAGATTCTTCCTACATTTCCTGCCGTTTGTAATCGCAGACATTACCAGTGGAAAGCCGTGAAATGACCAGCAAACTGATAATATTTACAACTCTGGGCACTTGAGGGAGCGTTTTCACTTGAATTTGCTTTCAAATATTAGGAATTCTTGTTTATACAGCTCAAAATTTGTGTAGAAAGCCTGTAGGTGAGGACTGTACTGCTTATGTTTTCAATTGAGGCCACATTACTCTGGCGAATTTTGTATGATTCTGTTAAATCATGACGGTTCCAGTACATATTTGTAAGAAAACTCTCTAGTTGTGTTAAAACTCTTAAAATACGTAATTAGAGTTTCCAGAAGTGATTAAAAACTTGGAAGAACCCCTTGAAATTAAAGTAAATAGATTCTTCCTACATTTCCTGCCGTTTGAAATCACAGACATTACCAATGGAAAGCCGTGAAATGACCAGAAAACTGATAATATTTACAACTCTGGGCACTTTAGGGAGCGTTTTCACTTGAATTTGCTTTCAAATATTAGGAATTCTTGTTTATACGGCTCAAAATTTGTGTAGAAAGCCTGTAAGTGAGGTTTAAACTGTGTATGTTTACAATTGAGGCCCCATTACTCTGGCGACTTTTGTATGACTCTGTTAAAATCCTGACGGTTCCAGTACAAATTTGTAAGAAAACTCTCTAGTTGTGGTAAAACTCTTAAAATACGCAATTAGAGTTTCCAGAAATGATTAAAAACTTTGAAGAACCCCTTGAAATTAAAGTAAATAGATTCTTCCTACATTTCCTGCCGTTTGTAATCACAGACATTACCAGTGGAAAGCCGGGAAATGACCAGCAAACTGATAATATTTACAACTCTGGGCACTTTAGGGAGCGTTTTCACATGAATTTGCTTTCTAATATTAGGAATTCTTGTTTATACAGCTCAAAATTTGTGTAGAAAGCCTGTAGGTGAGGACTGTACTGCTTATGTTTTCAATTGAGGCCACATTACTCTGGCGACTTTTGTATGACTCTGTTAAATCATGACGGTTCCAGTACATATTTGTAAGAAAACTCTCTAGTTGTGTTAAAACTCTTAAAATACGTAATTAGAGTTTCCAGAAGTGATTAAAAACTTGGAAGAACCCCTTGAAATTAAAGTAAATAGATTCTTCCTACATTTCCTGCCGTTTGTAATCACAGACATTACCAGTGGAAAGCCGTGAAATGACCAGCAAACTGATAATATTTACAACTCCGGGCACTTTAGGGAGCGTTTTCACTTGAATTTGCTTTCAAATATTAGGAATTCTTGTTTATACGGCTCAAAATTTGTGTAGAAAGCCTGTAAGTGAGGTTTAAACTGTGTATGTTTACAATTGAGGCCCCATTACTCTGGCGACTTTTGTATGACTCTGTTAAAATCCTGACGGTTCCAGTACAAATTTGTAAGAAAACTCTCTAGTTGTGGTAAAACTCTTAAAATACGCGATTAGAGTTTCCAGAAATGATTAAAAACTTTGAAGAACCCCTTGAAATTAAAGTAAATAGATTCTTCCTACATTTCCTGCCGTTTGTAATCACAGACATTACCAGTGGAAAGCCGGGAAATGACCAGAAAACTGATAATATTTACAACTCTGGGCACTTGAGGGAGCGTTTTCAATTGAATTTGATTTCAAATATTAGGAATTCTTGTTTATACCGCTCAAAATTTGTGTAGAAAGCCTGTAAGTGAGGACTGTACTGCTTATGTTTACAATTGAGACTGCATTACTCTGGCGACATTTGTATGACTCTGTTAAAATCATGACGGTTCCAGTACATATTTGTAAGAAAACTCTCTAGTTGTGGTAAAACTCTTAAAATACGTAATTAGAGTTTCCAGAAATGATTAAAACCTTGGAAGAACCCCTTGAAATTAAAGTAAATAGATTCTTCCTACATTTCCTGCCGTTTGTAATCACAGACATTACCAGTGGAAAGCCGGGAAATGACCAGCAAACTGATAATATTTACAACTCTGGGCACTTTAGGGAGCGTTTTCACTTGAATTTGCTTTCAAATATTAGGAATTCTTGTTTATACAGCTCATAATTTTTGTAGAAAGCCTGTAAGTGAGGTTTAAACAGCGTATATTTACAATTGAGGCCCCATTACTCTGGCGACTATTGTATGACTCTGTTAAAATCCTTACGGTTCCAGTACAAATTTGTAAGAAAACTCTCTAGTTGTGGTAAAACTCCTAAAATACGCAATTAGAGTTTACAGAAATGATTTAAATCTTGGAAGAACCCCTTGAAATTAAAGTAAATAGATTCTTCCTACATTTCCTGCCGTTTGTAATCACAGACATTACCAGTGGAAAGCCGTGAAATGACCAGCAAACTGATAATATTTACAACTCTGGGCACTTTAGGGAGCGTTTTCACTTGAATTTGCTTTCAAATATTAGTAATTCTTGTTTATACAGCTCATAATTTTTGTAGAAAGCCTGTAAGTGAGGTTTAAACTGCGTATATTTACAATTGAGGCCCCATTACTCTGGCGACTATTGTATGACTCTGTTAAAATCCTTACGGTTCCAGTACGTATTTGTAAGAAAACTCTCTAGTTGTGGTAAAACTCTGGGTACTTTATGGAACGTTTTCACTTGAATTTGCTTTCAAATATTAGGAATTCTTGTTTATACAGCTGAAAATTTGTGCAGAAAGCCTGTAAGTGAGGACTGAACTGCTTATGTTTACAATTGTGGCCGCATTACTCTGGCGACTTTTGTATGACTCTGTTAAAATCCTGACGGTTCCAGTACAAATTTGTAAGAAAACTCTCTAGGTGTGGTAAAACTCTTAAAATACGTAATTAGAGTTTCCAGAAGTGATTTAAAACTTGGAAGAACCCCTTGAAATTAAAGTAAATATATTCTTCCTACATTTCCTGCCGTTTGTAATCGCAGACATTACCAGTGGAAAGCCGTGAAATGACCAGCAAACTGATAATATTTACAACTCCGGGCACTTTAGGGAGCGTTTTCACTTGAATTTGCTTTCAAATATTAGGAATTCTTGTTTATACAGTTGAAAATTTTGCAGAAAGCCTGTAAGTGAGGACTGAACTGCTTATGTTTACAATTGAGGCCGCATTACTCTGGCGACTTTTGTATGACTCTGTTAAAATCCTGACGGTTCCAGTACAAATTTGTAAGAAAACTCTCTAGGTGTGGTAAAACTCTTAAAATACGTAATTAGAGTTTCCAGAAATGATTAAAACCTTGGAAGAACCCCTTGAAATTAAAGTAAATAGATTCTTCCTACATTTCCTGCCGTTTGTTATCACAGACATTACCAGTGGAAAGCCGTGAAATGACCAGCAAACTGATAATATTTACAACTCCGGGCACTTTAGGGAGCGTTTTCACTTGAATTTGCTTTCAAATATTAGGAATTCTTGTTTATACGGCTCAAAATTTGTGTAGAAAGCTTGTAAGTGAGGTTTAAACTGTGTATGTTTACAATTGAGGCCCCATTACTCTGGCGACTTTTGTATGACTCTGTTAAAATCCTGAAGGTTCCAGTACAAATTTGTAAGAAAACTCTCTAGTTGTGGTAAAACTCTTAAAATACGCGATTAGAGTTTCCAGAAATGATTAAAAACTTTGAAGAACCCCTTGAAATTAAAGTAAATAGATTCTTCCTACATTTCCTGCCGTTTGTAATCACAGACATTACCAGTGGAAAGCCGGGAAATGACCAGAAAACTGATAATATTTACAACTCTGGGCACTTGAGGGAGCGTTTTCAATTGAATTTGCTTTCAAATATTAGGAATTCTTGTTTATACAGCTCAAAATTTGTGTAGAAAGCCTGTAGGTGAGGACTGTACTGCTTATGTTTTCAATTGAGGCCACATTACTCTGGCGACTTTTGTATGACTCTGTTAAATCATGACGGTTCCAGTACATATTTGTAAGAAAACTCTCTAATTGTGTTAAAACTCTTAAAATACGTAATTAGAGTTTCCAGAAGTGATTAAAAACTTGGAAGAACCCCTTGAAATTAAAGTAAATAGATTCTTCCTACATTTCCTGCCGTTTGTAATCACAGACATTACCAGTGGAAAGCCGTGAAATGACCAGCAAACTGATAATATTTACAACTCCGGGCACTTTAGGGAGCGTTTTCACTTGAATTTGCTTTCAAATATTAGGAATTCTTGTTTATACGGCTCAAAATTTGTGTAGAAAGCCTGTAAGTGAGGTTTAAACTGTGTATGTTTACAATTGAGGCCCCATTACTCTGGCGACTTTTGTATGACTCTGTTAAAATCCTGACGGTTCCAGTACAAATTTGTAAGAAAACTCTCTAGTTGTGGTAAAACTCTTAAAATACGCGATTAGAGTTTCCAGAAATGATTAAAAACTTTGAAGAACCCCTTGAAATTAAAGTAAATAGATTCTTCCTACATTTCCTGCCGTTTGTAATCACAGACATTACCAGTGGAAAGCCGGGAAATGACCAGAAAACTTATAATATTTACAACTCTGGGCACTTGAGGGAGCGTTTTCAATTGAATTTGCTTTCAAATATTAGGAATTCTTGTTTATACCGCTCAAAATTTGTGTAGAAAGCCTGTAAGTGAGGACTGTACTGCTTATGTTTACAATTGAGACTGCATTACTCTGGCGACATTTGTATGACTCTGTTAAAATCATGACGGTTCCAGTACATATTTGTAAGAAAACTCTCTACTTGTGGTAAAACTCTTAAAATACGTAATTAGAGTTTCCAGAAATGATTAAAACCTTGGAAGAACCCCTTGAAATTAAAGTAAATAGATTCTTCCTACATTTCCTGCCGTTTGTAATCACAGACATTACCAGTGGAAAGCCGGGAAATGACCAGCAAACTGATAATATTTACAACTCTGGGCACTTTAGGGAGCGTTTTCACTTGAATTTGCTTTCAAATATTAGGAATTCTTGTTTATACAGCTCATAATTTTTGTAGAAAGCCTGTAAGTGAGGTTTAAACAGCGTATATTTACAATTGAGGCCCCATTACTCTGGCGACTATTGTATGACTCTGTTAAAATCCTTACGGTTCCAGTACAAATTTGTAAGAAAACTCTCTAGTTGTGGTAAAACTCCTAAAATACGCAATTAGAGTTTACAGAAATGATTTAAATCTTGGAAGAACCCCTTGAAATTAAAGTAAATAGATTCTTCCTACATTTCCTGCCGTTTGTAATCACAGACATTACCAGTGGAAAGCCGTGAAATGACCAGCAAACTGATAATATTTACAACTCTGGGCACTTTAGGGAGCGTTTTCACTTGAATTTGCTTTCAAATATTAGTAATTCTTGTTTATACAGCTCATAATTTTTGTAGAAAGCCTGTAAGTGAGGTTTAAACTGCGTATATTTACAATTGAGGCCCCATTACTCTGGCGACTATTGTATGACTCTGTTAAAATCCTTACGGTTCCAGTACGTATTTGTAAGAAAACTCTCTAGTTGTGGTAAAACTCTGGGTACTTTATGGAACGTTTTCACTTGAATTTGCTTTCAAATATTAGGAATTCTTGTTTATACAGCTGAAAATTTGTGCAGAAAGCCTGTAAGTGAGGATTGAACTGCTTATGTTTACAATTGTGGCCGCATTACTCTGGCGACTTTTGTATGACTCTGTTAAAATCCTGACGGTTCCAGTACAAATTTGTAAGAAAACTCTCTAGGTGTGGTAAAACTCTTAAAATACGTAATTAGAGTTTCCAGAAGTGATTTAAAACTTGGAAGAACCCCTTGAAATTAAAGTAAATATATTCTTCCTACATTTCCTGCCGTTTGTAATCGCAGACATTACCAGTGGAAAGCCGTGAAATGACCAGCAAACTGATAATATTTACAACTCCGGGCACTTTAGGGAGCGTTTTCACTTGAATTTGCTTTCAAATATTAGGAATTCTTGTTTATACAGTTGAAAATTTTGCAGAAAGCCTGTAAGTGAGGACTGAACTGCTTATGTTTACAATTGAGGCCGCATTACTCTGGCGACTTTTGTATGACTCTGTTAAAATCCTGACGGTTCCAGTACAAATTTGTAAGAAAACTCTCTAGGTGTGGTAAAACTCTTAAAATACGTAATTAGAGTTTCCAGAAATGATTAAAACCTTGGAAGAACCCCTTGAAATTAAAGTAAATAGATTCTTCCTACATTTCCTGCCGTTTGTTATCACAGACATTACCAGTGGAAAGCCGTGAAATGACCAGCAAACTGATAATATTTACAACTCCGGGCACTTTAGGGAGCGTTTTCACTTGAATTTGCTTTCAAATATTAGGAATTCTTGTTTATACGGCTCAAAATTTGTGTAGAAAGCCTGTAAGTGAGGTTTAAACTGTGTATGTTTACAATTGAGGCCCCATTACTCTGGCGACTTTTGTATGACTCTGTTAAAATCCTGAAGGTTCCAGTACAAATTTGTAAGAAAACTCTCTAGTTGTGGTAAAACTCTTAAAATACGCGATTAGAGTTTCCAGAAATGATTAAAAACTTTGAAGAACCCCTTGAAATTAAAGTAAATAGATTCTTCCTACATTTCCTGCCGTTTGTAATCACAGACATTACCAGTGGAAAGCCGGGAAATGACCAGAAAACTGATAATATTTACAACTCTGGGCACTTGAGGGAGCGTTTTCAATTGAATTTGCTTTCAAATATTAGGAATTCTTGTTTATACAGCTCAAAATTTGTGTAGAAAGCCTGTAGGTGAGGACTGTACTGCTTATGTTTTCAATTGAGGCCACATTACTCTGGCGACTTTTGTATGACTCTGTTAAATCATGACGGTTGCAGTACATATTTGTAAGAAAACTCTCTAGTTGTGTTAAAACTCTTAAAATACGTAATTAGAGTTTCCAGAAGTGATTAAAAACTTGGAAGAACCCCTTGAAATTAAAGTAAATAGATTCTTCCTACATTTCCTGCCGTTTGTAATCACAGACATTACCAGTGGAAAGCCGTGAAATGACCAGCAAACTGATAATATTTACAACTCCGGGCACTTTAGGGAGCGTTTTCACTTGAATTTGCTTTCAAATATTAGGAATTCTTGTTTATACGGCTCAAAATTTGTGTAGAAAGCCTGTAAGTGAGGTTTAAACTGTGTATGTTTACAATTGAGGCCCCATTACTCTGGCGACTTTTGTATGACTCTGTTAAAATCCTGACGGTTCCAGTACAAATTTGTAAGAAAACTCTCTAGTTGTGGTAAAACTCTTAAAATACGCGATTAGAGTTTCCAGAAATGATTAAAAACTTTGAAGAACCCCTTGAAATTAAAGTAAATAGATTCTTCCTACATTTCCTGCCGTTTGTAATCACAGACATTACCAGTGGAAAGCCGGGAAATGACCAGAAAACTGATAATATTTACAACTCTGGGCACTTGAGGGAGCGTTTTCAATTGAATTTGCTTTCAAATATTAGGAATTCTTGTTTATACCGCTCAAAATTTGTGTAGAAAGCCTGTAAGTGAGGACTGTACTGCTTATGTTTACAATTGAGACTGCATTACTCTGGCGACATTTGTATGACTCTGTTAAAATCATGACGGTTCCAGTACATATTTGTAAGAAAACTCTCTACTTGTGGTAAAACTCTTAAAATACGTAATTAGAGTTTCCAGAAATGATTAAAACCTTGGAAGAACCCCTTGAAATTAAAGTAAATAGATTCTTCCTACATTTCCTGCCGTTTGTAATCACAGACATTACCAGTGGAAAGCCGGGAAATGACCAGCAAACTGATAATATTTACAACTCTGGGCACTTTAGGGAGCGTTTTCACTTGAATTTGCTTTCAAATATTAGGAATTCTTGTTTATACAGCTCATAATTTTTGTAGAAAGCCTGTAAGTGAGGTTTAAACAGCGTATATTTACAATTGAGGCCCCATTACTCTGGCGACTATTGTATGACTCTGTTAAAATCCTTACGGTTCCAGTACAAATTTGTAAGAAAACTCTCTAGTTGTGGTAAAACTCCTAAAATACGCAATTAGAGTTTACAGAAATGATTTAAATCTTGGAAGAACCCCTTGAAATTAAAGTAAATAGATTCTTCCTACATTTCCTGCCGTTTGTAATCACAGACATTACCAGTGGAAAGCCGTGAAATGACCAGCAAACTGATAATATTTACAACTCTGGGCACTTTAGGGAGCGTTTTCACTTGAATTTGCTTTCAAATATTAGTAATTCTTGTTTATACAGCTCATAATTTTTGTAGAAAGCCTGTAAGTGAGGTTTAAACTGCGTATATTTACAATTGAGGCCCCATTACTCTGGCGACTATTGTATGACTCTGTTAAAATCCTTACGGTTCCAGTACGTATTTGTAAGAAAACTCTCTAGTTGTGGTAAAACTCTGGGTACTTTATGGAACGTTTTCACTTGAATTTGCTTTCAAATATTAGGAATTCTTGTTTATACAGCTGAAAATTTGTGCAGAAAGCCTGTAAGTGAGGATTGAACTGCTTATGTTTACAATTGTGGCCGCATTACTCTGGCGACTTTTGTATGACTCTGTTAAAATCCTGACGGTTCCAGTACAAATTTGTAAGAAAACTCTCTAGGTGTGGTAAAACTCTTAAAATACGTAATTAGAGTTTCCAGAAGTGATTTAAAACTTGGAAGAACCCCTTGAAATTAAAGTAAATATATTCTTCCTACATTTCCTGCCGTTTGTAATCGCAGACATTACCAGTGGAAAGCCGTGAAATGACCAGCAAACTGATAATATTTACAACTCCGGGCACTTTAGGGAGCGTTTTCACTTGAATTTGCTTTCAAATATTAGGAATTCTTGTTTATACAGTTGAAAATTTTGCAGAAAGCCTGTAAGTGAGGACTGAACTGCTTATGTTTACAATTGAGGCCGCATTACTCTGGCGACTTTTGTATGACTCTGTTAAAATCCTGACGGTTCCAGTACAAATTTGTAAGAAAACTCTCTAGGTGTGGTAAAACTCTTAAAATACGTAATTAGAGTTTCCAGAAATGATTAAAACCTTGGAAGAACCCCTTGAAATTAAAGTAAATAGATTCTTCCTACATTTCCTGCCGTTTGTTATCACAGACATTACCAGTGGAAAGCCGTGAAATGACCAGCAAACTGATAATATTTACAACTCCGGGCACTTTAGGGAGCGTTTTCACTTGAATTTGCTTTCAAATATTAGGAATTCTTGTTTATACGGCTCAAAATTTGTGTAGAAAGCCTGTAAGTGAGGTTTAAACTGTGTATGTTTACAATTGAGGCCCCATTACTCTGGCGACTTTTGTATGACTCTGTTAAAATCCTGAAGGTTCCAGTACAAATTTGTAAGAAAACTCTCTAGTTGTGGTAAAACTCTTAAAATACGCGATTAGAGTTTCCAGAAATGATTAAAAACTTTGAAGAACCCCTTGAAATTAAAGTAAATAGATTCTTCCTACATTTCCTGCCGTTTGTAATCACAGACATTACCAGTGGAAAGCCGGGAAATGACCAGAAAACTGATAATATTTACAACTCTGGGCACTTGAGGGAGCGTTTTCAATTGAATTTGCTTTCAAATATTAGGAATTCTTGTTTATACAGCTCAAAATTTGTGTAGAAAGCCTGTAGGTGAGGACTGTACTGCTTATGTTTTCAATTGAGGCCACATTACTCTGGCGACTTTTGTATGACTCTGTTAAATCATGACGGTTGCAGTACATATTTGTAAGAAAACTCTCTAGTTGTGTTAAAACTCTTAAAATACGTAATTAGAGTTTCCAGAAGTGATTAAAAACTTGGAAGAACCCCTTGAAATTAAAGTAAATAGATTCTTCCTACATTTCCTGCCGTTTGTAATCACAGACATTACCAGTGGAAAGCCGTGAAATGACCAGCAAACTGATAATATTTACAACTCCGGGCACTTTAGGGAGCGTTTTCACTTGAATTTGCTTTCAAATATTAGGAATTCTTGTTTATACGGCTCAAAATTTGTGTAGAAAGCCTGTAAGTGAGGTTTAAACTGTGTATGTTTACAATTGAGGCCCCATTACTCTGGCGACTTTTGTATGACTCTGTTAAAATCCTGACGGTTCCAGTACAAATTTGTAAGAAAACTCTCTAGTTGTGGTAAAACTCTTAAAATACGCGATTAGAGTTTCCAGAAATGATTAAAAACTTTGAAGAACCCCTTGAAATTAAAGTAAATAGATTCTTCCTACATTTCCTGCCGTTTGTAATCACAGACATTACCAGTGGAAAGCCGGGAAATGACCAGAAAACTGATAATATTTACAACTCTGGGCACTTGAGGGAGCGTTTTCAATTGAATTTGCTTTCAAATATTAGGAATTCTTGTTTATACCGCTCAAAATTTGTGTAGAAAGCCTGTAAGTGAGGACTGTACTGCTTATGTTTACAATTGAGACTGCATTACTCTGGCGACATTTGTATGACTCTGTTAAAATCATGACGGTTCCAGTACATATTTGTAAGAAAACTCTCTACTTGTGGTAAAACTCTTAAAATACGTAATTAGAGTTTCCAGAAATGATTAAAACCTTGGAAGAACCCCTTGAAATTAAAGTAAATAGATTCTTCCTACATTTCCTGCCGTTTGTAATCACAGACATTACCAGTGGAAAGCCGGGAAATGACCAGCAAACTGATAATATTTACAACTCTGGGCACTTTAGGGAGCGTTTTCACTTGAATTTGCTTTCAAATATTAGGAATTCTTGTTTATACAGCTCATAATTTTTGTAGAAAGCCTGTAAGTGAGGTTTAAACAGCGTATATTTACAATTGAGGCCCCATTACTCTGGCGACTATTGTATGACTCTGTTAAAATCCTTACGGTTCCAGTACAAATTTGTAAGAAAACTCTCTAGTTGTGGTAAAACTCCTAAAATACGCAATTAGAGTTTACAGAAATGATTTAAATCTTGGAAGAACCCCTTGAAATTAAAGTAAATAGATTCTTCCTACATTTCCTGCCGTTTGTAATCACAGACATTACCAGTGGAAAGCCGTGAAATGACCAGCAAACTGATAATATTTACAACTCTGGGCACTTTAGGGAGCGTTTTCACTTGAATTTGCTTTCAAATATTAGTAATTCTTGTTTATACAGCTCATAATTTTTGTAGAAAGCCTGTAAGTGAGGTTTAAACTGCGTATATTTACAATTGAGGCCCCATTACTCTGGCGACTATTGTATGACTCTGTTAAAATCCTTACGGTTCCAGTACGTATTTGTAAGAAAACTCTCTAGTTGTGGTAAAACTCTGGGTACTTTATGGAACGTTTTCACTTGAATTTGCTTTCAAATATTAGGAATTCTTGTTTATACAGCTGAAAATTTGTGCAGAAAGCCTGTAAGTGAGGATTGAACTGCTTATGTTTACAATTGTGGCCGCATTACTCTGGCGACTTTTGTATGACTCTGTTAAAATCCTGACGGTTCCAGTACAAATTTGTAAGAAAACTCTCTAGGTGTGGTAAAACTCTTAAAATACGTAATTAGAGTTTCCAGAAGTGATTTAAAACTTGGAAGAACCCCTTGAAATTAAAGTAAATATATTCTTCCTACATTTCCTGCCGTTTGTAATCGCAGACATTACCAGTGGAAAGCCGTGAAATGACCAGCAAACTGATAATATTTACAACTCCGGGCACTTTAGGGAGCGTTTTCACTTGAATTTGCTTTCAAATATTAGGAATTCTTGTTTATACAGTTGAAAATTTTGCAGAAAGCCTGTAAGTGAGGACTGAACTGCTTATGTTTACAATTGAGGCCGCATTACTCTGGCGACTTTTGTATGACTCTGTTAAAATCCTGACGGTTCCAGTACAAATTTGTAAGAAAACTCTCTAGGTGTGGTAAAACTCTTAAAATACGTAATTAGAGTTTCCAGAAATGATTAAAACCTTGGAAGAACCCCTTGAAATTAAAGTAAATAGATTCTTCCTACATTTCCTGCCGTTTGTTATCACAGACATTACCAGTGGAAAGCCGTGAAATGACCAGCAAACTGATAATATTTACAACTCCGGGCACTTTAGGGAGCGTTTTCACTTGAATTTGCTTTCAAATATTAGGAATTCTTGTTTATACGGCTCAAAATTTGTGTAGAAAGCTTGTAAGTGAGGTTTAAACTGTGTATGTTTACAATTGAGGCCCCATTACTCTGGCGACTTTTGTATGACTCTGTTAAAATCCTGAAGGTTCCAGTACAAATTTGTAAGAAAACTCTCTAGTTGTGGTAAAACTCTTAAAATACGCGATTAGAGTTTCCAGAAATGATTAAAAACTTTGAAGAACCCCTTGAAATTAAAGTAAATAGATTCTTCCTACATTTCCTGCCGTTTGTAATCACAGACATTACCAGTGGAAAGCCGGGAAATGACCAGCAAACTGATAATATTTACAACTCTGGGCACTTGAGGGAGCGTTTTCAATTGAATTTGCTTTCAAATATTAGGAATTCTTGTTTATACCGCTCAAAATTTGTGTAGAAAGCCTGTAAGTGAGGACTGTACTGCTTATGTTTACAATTGAGACTGCATTACTCTGGCGACATTTTTATGACTCTGTTAAAATCATGACGGTTCCAGTACATATTTGTAAGAAAACTCTCTAGTTGTGGTAAAACTCTTAAAATACGTAATTAGAGTTTCCAGAAATGATTAAAACCTTGGAAGAACCCCTTGAAATTAAAGTAAATAGATTCTTCCTACATTTCCTGCCGTTTGTAATCACAGACATTACCAGTGGAAAGCCGTGAAATGACCAGCAAACTGATAATATTTACAACTCTGGGCACTTTAGGGAGCGTTTTCACTTGAATTTGCTTTCAAATATTAGGAATTCTTGTTTATACAGCTCATAATTTTTGTAGAAAGCCTGTAAGTGAGGTTTAAACAGCGTATATTTACAATTGAGGCCCCATTACTCTGGCGACTATTGTATGACTCTGTTAAAATCCTTACGGTTCCAGTACAAATTTGTAAGAAAAATCTCTAGTTGTGGTAAAACTCCAAAAATACGCAATTAGAGTTTACAGAAATGATTTAAATCTTGGAAGAACCCCTTGAAATTAAAGTAAATAGATTCTTCCTACATTTCCTGCCGTTTGTAATCACAGACATTACCAGTGGAAAGCCGTGAAATGACCAGCAAACTGATAATATTTACAACTCTGGGCACTTTAGGGAGCGTTTTCACTTGAATTTGCTTTCAAATATTAGGAATTCTTGTTTATACAGCTCATAATTTTTGTAGAAAGCCTGTAAGTGAGGTTTAAACTGCGTATATTTACAATTGAGGCCCCATTACTCTGGCGACTATTGTATGACTCTGTTAAAATCCTTACGGTTCCAGTACGTATTTGTAAGAAAACTCTCTAGTTGTGGTAAAACTCTGGGTACTTTATGGAACGTTTTCACTTGAATTTGCTTTCAAATATTAGGAATTCTTGTTTATACAGCTGAAAATTTGTGCAGAAAGCCTGTAAGTGAGGACTGAACTGCTTATGTTTACAATTGTGGCCGCATTACTCTGGCGACTTTTGTATGACTCTGTTAAAATCCTGACGGTTCCAGTACAAATTTGTAAGAAAACTCTCTAGGTGTGGTAAAACTCTTAAAATACGTAATTAGAGTTTCCAGAAGTGATTTAAAACTTGGAAGAACCCCTTGAAATTAAAGTAAATATATTCTTCCTACATTTCCTGCCGTTTGTAATCGCAGACATTACCAGTGGAAAGCCGTGAAATGACCAGCAAACTGATAATATTTACAACTCCGGGCACTTTAGGGAGCGTTTTCACTTGAATTTGCTTTCAAATATTAGGAATTCTTGTTTATACAGTTGAAAATTTTGCAGAAAGCCTGTAAGTGAGGACTGAACTGCTTATGTTTACAATTGAGGCCGCATTACTCTGGCGACTTTTGTATGACTCTGTTAAAATCCTGACGGTTCCAGTACAAATTTGTAAGAAAACTCTCTAGGTGTGGTAAAACTCTTAAAATACGTAATTAGAGTTTCCAGAAATGATTAAAACCTTGGAAGAACCCCTTGAAATTAAAGTAAATAGATTCTTCCTACATTTCCTGCCGTTTGTTATCACAGACATTACCAGTGGAAAGCCGTGAAATGACCAGCAAACTGATAATATTTACAACTCCGGGCACTTTAGGGAGCGTTTTCACTTGAATTTGCTTTCAAATATTAGGAATTCTTGTTTATACGGCTCAAAATTTGTGTAGAAAGCTTGTAAGTGAGGTTTAAACTGTGTATGTTTACAATTGAGGCCCCATTACTCTGGCGACTTTTGTATGACTCTGTTAAAATCCTGAAGGTTCCAGTACAAATTTGTAAGAAAACTCTCTAGTTGTGGTAAAACTCTTAAAATACGCGATTAGAGTTTCCAGAAATGATTAAAAACTTTGAAGAACCCCTTGAAATTAAAGTAAATAGATTCTTCCTACATTTCCTGCCGTTTGTAATCACAGACATTACCAGTGGAAAGCCGGGAAATGACCAGCAAACTGATAATATTTACAACTCTGGGCACTTGAGGGAGCGTTTTCAATTGAATTTGCTTTCAAATATTAGGAATTCTTGTTTATACCGCTCAAAATTTGTGTAGAAAGCCTGTAAGTGAGGACTGTACTGCTTATGTTTACAATTGAGACTGCATTACTCTGGCGACATTTTTATGACTCTGTTAAAATCATGACGGTTCCAGTACATATTTGTAAGAAAACTCTCTAGTTGTGGTAAAACTCTTAAAATACGTAATTAGAGTTTCCAGAAATGATTAAAACCTTGGAAGAACCCCTTGAAATTAAAGTAAATAGATTCTTCCTACATTTCCTGCCGTTTGTAATCACAGACATTACCAGTGGAAAGCCGTGAAATGACCAGCAAACTGATAATATTTACAACTCTGGGCACTTTAGGGAGCGTTTTCACTTGAATTTGCTTTCAAATATTAGGAATTCTTGTTTATACAGCTCATAATTTTTGTAGAAAGCCTGTAAGTGAGGTTTAAACAGCGTATATTTACAATTGAGGCCCCATTACTCTGGCGACTATTGTATGACTCTGTTAAAATCCTTACGGTTCCAGTACAAATTTGTAAGAAAAATCTCTAGTTGTGGTAAAACTCCAAAAATACGCAATTAGAGTTTACAGAAATGATTTAAATCTTGGAAGAACCCCTTGAAATTAAAGTAAATAGATTCTTCCTACATTTCCTGCCGTTTGTAATCACAGACATTACCAGTGGAAAGCCGTGAAATGACCAGCAAACTGATAATATTTACAACTCTGGGCACTTTAGGGAGCGTTTTCACTTGAATTTGCTTTCAAATATTAGGAATTCTTGTTTATACAGCTCATAATTTTTGTAGAAAGCCTGTAAGTGAGGTTTAAACTGCGTATATTTACAATTGAGGCCCCATTACTCTGGCGACTATTGTATGACTCTGTTAAAATCCTTACGGTTCCAGTACGTATTTGTAAGAAAACTCTCTAGTTGTGGTAAAACTCTGGGTACTTTATGGAACGTTTTCACTTGAATTTGCTTTCAAATATTAGGAATTCTTGTTTATACAGCTGAAAATTTGTGCAGAAAGCCTGTAAGTGAGGACTGAACTGCTTATGTTTACAATTGTGGCCGCATTACTCTGGCGACTTTTGTATGACTCTGTTAAAATCCTGACGGTTCCAGTACAAATTTGTAAGAAAACTCTCTAGGTGTGGTAAAACTCTTAAAATACGTAATTAGAGTTTCCAGAAGTGATTTAAAACTTGGAAGAACCCCTTGAAATTAAAGTAAATATATTCTTCCTACATTTCCTGCCGTTTGTAATCGCAGACATTACCAGTGGAAAGCCGTGAAATGACCAGCAAACTGATAATATTTACAACTCCGGGCACTTTAGGGAGCGTTTTCACTTGAATTTGCTTTCAAATATTAGGAATTCTTGTTTATACAGTTGAAAATTTTGCAGAAAGCCTGTAAGTGAGGACTGAACTGCTTATGTTTACAATTGAGGCCGCATTACTCTGGCGACTTTTGTATGACTCTGTTAAAATCCTGACGGTTCCAGTACAAATTTGTAAGAAAACTCTCTAGGTGTGGTAAAACTCTTAAAATACGTAATTAGAGTTTCCAGAAATGATTAAAACCTTGGAAGAACCCCTTGAAATTAAAGTAAATAGATTCTTCCTACATTTCCTGCCGTTTGTTATCACAGACATTACCAGTGGAAAGCCGTGAAATGACCAGCAAACTGATAATATTTACAACTCCGGGCACTTTAGGGAGCGTTTTCACTTGAATTTGCTTTCAAATATTAGGAATTCTTGTTTATACAGCTCATAATTTTTGTAGAAAGCCTGTAAGTGAGGTTTAAACTGCGTATGTTTACAATTGAGGCCCCATTACTCTGGCGACTATTGTATGACTCTGTTAAAATCCTGACGGTTCCAGTACATATTTGTAAGAAAACTCTCAAGTTGTGGTAAAACTCTTAAAATACGCAATTAGAGTTTCCAGAAATGATTAAAATCTTGGAAGAACCCCTTGAAATTAAAGTAAATAGATTCTTCCTACATTTCCTGCCGGTTGTTATCACAGACATTACCAGTGGAAAGCCGTGAAATGACCAGCAAACTGATAATATTTACAACTCCGGGCACTTTAGGGAGCGTTTTCACTTGAATTTGCTTTCAAATATTAGGAATTCTTGTTTATACAGCTCAAAATTTGTGTAGAAAGCCTGTAAGTGAGCACTGTACTGCTTATGTTTACAATTGAGGCCGCATTACTCTGGCGACTTTTGTATGACTCTGTTAAAATCCTGACGGTTCCAGTACATATTTGTAAGAAAACTCTCTACTTGTGGTAAAACTCTTAAAATACGTAATTAGAGTTTCCAGAAATGATTAAAACCTTGGAAGAACCCCTTGAAATTAAAGTAAATAGATTCTTCCTACATTTCCTGCCGTTTGTAATCACAGACATTACCAGTGGAAAGCCGTGAAATGACCAGCAAACTGATAATATTTACAACTCTGGGCACTTTAGGGAGCGTTTTCACTTGAATTTGCTTTCAAATATTAGGAATTCTTGTTTATACAGCTCAAAATTTGTGCAGAAAGCCTGTAAGTGAGGACTGTATCGCTTATGTTTACAATTGAGGCCGCATTACTCTGGCGACTTTTGTATGACTCTGTTAAAATCCTGACGGTTCCTGTACAAATTTGTAAGAAAACTCTCTAGTTGTGGTAAAACTCTTAAAATACGCAATTAGAGTTTCCAGAAGTGATTAAAACCTTGGAAGAACCCCTTGAAATTAAAGTAAATAGATTCTTCCTACATTTCCTGCCGTTTGTAATCGCAGACATTACCAGTGGAAAGCCGTGAAATGACCAGCAAACTGATAATATTTACAACTCTGGGCACTTGAGGGAGCCTTTTCACTTGAATTTGCTTTCAAATATTAGGAATTCTTGTTTATACAGCTCAAAATTTGTGTAGAAAGCCTGTAGGTGAGGACTGTACTGCTTATGTTTTCAATTGAGGCCACATTACTCTGGCGACTTTTGTATGACTCTGTTAAATCATGACGGTTCCAGTACATATTGTAAGAAAACTCTCTAGTTGTGTTAAAACTCTTAAAATACGTAATTAGAGTTTCCAGAAGTGATTAAAAACTTTGAAGAACCCCTTGAAATTAAAGTAAATAGATTCTTCCTACATTTCCTGCCGTTTGTAATCACAGACATTACCAGTGGAAAGCCGTGAAATGACCAGCAAACTGATAATATTTACAACTCCGGGCACTTTAGGGAGCGTTTTCACTTGAATTGGCTTTCAAATATTAGGAATTCTTGTTTATACAGCTCAAAATTTGTGCAGAAAGCCTCTAAGTGAGGACTGTACTGCTTATGTTTACAATTGATGTCGCATTACTCTGGCGACTTTTCTATGACTCTGTTAAAATCCTGACGGTTCCAGTACAAATTTGTAAGAAAACTGTCTAGTTGTGGTAAAACTCTTAAAATACGTAATTAGAGTTTCCAGAAATGATTAAAACCTTGGAAGAACCCCTTGAAATTAAAGTAAATAGATTCTTCCTACATTTCCTGCCGTTTGTTATCACAGACATTACCAATGGAAAGCCGTGAAATGACCAGAAAACTGATAATATTTACAACTCTGGGCACTTTAGGGAGCGTTTTCACTTGAATTTGCTTTCAAATATTAGGAATTCTTGTTTATACGGCTCAAAATTTGTGTAGAAAGCCTGTAAGTGAGGTTTAAACTGTGTATGTTTACAATTGAGGCCCCATTACTCTGGCGACTTTTGTATGACTCTGTTAAAATCCTGACGGTTCCAGTACAAATTTGTAAGAAAACTCTCTAGTTGTGGTAAAACTCTTAAAATACGCAATTAGAGTTTCCAGAAATGATTAAAAACTTTGAAGAACCCCTTGAAATTAAAGTAAATAGATTCTTCCTACATTTCCTGCCGTTTGTAATCACAGACATTACCAGTGGAAAGCCGGGAAATGACCAGCAAACTGATAATATTTACAACTCTGGGCACTTGAGGGAGCGTTTTCACTTGAATTTGCTTTCAAATATTAGGAATTCTTGTTTATACAGCTCAAAATTTGTGTAGAAAGCCTGTAGGTGAGGACTGTACTGTTTATGTTTTCAATTGAGGCCACATTACTCTGGCGACTTTTGTATGACTCTGTTAAATCATGACGGTTCCAGTACATATTTGTAAGAAAACTCTCTAGTTGTGTTAAAACTCTTAAAATACGTAATTAGAGTTTCCAGAAGTGATTAAAAACTTGGAAGAACCCCTTGAAATTAAAGTAAATAGATTCTTCCTACATTTCCTGCCGTTTGTAATCACAGACATTACCAGTGGAAAGCCGTGAAATGACCAGCAAACTGATAATATTTACAACTCCGGGCACTTTAGGGAGCGTTTTCACTTGAATTTGCTTTCAAATATTAGGAATTCTTGTTTATACAGCTCAAAATTTGTGCAGAAAGCCTCTAAGTGAGGACGTTACTGCTTATGTTTACAATTGATGTCGCATTACTCTGGCGACTTTTCTATGACTCTGTTAAAATCTAGACGGTTCCAGTACAAATTTGTAAGAAAACTGTCTAGTTGTGGTAAAACTCTTAAAATACGTAATTAGAGTTTCCAGAAATGATTAAAACCTTGGAAGAACCCCTTGAAATTAAAGTAAATAGATTCTTCCTACATTTCCTGCCGTTTGTAATCACAGACATTACCAGTGGAAAGCCGTGAAATGACCAGCAAACTGATAATATTTACAACTCTGGGCACTTTAGGGAGCGTTTTCACTTGAATTTGCTTTCAAATATTAGGAATTCTTGTTTATACGGCTCAAAATTTGTGTAGAAAGCCTGTAAGTGAGGTTTAAACTGTGTATGTTTACAATTGAGGCCCCATTACTCTGGCGACTTTTGTATGACTCTGTTAAAATCCTGACGGTTCCAGTACAAATTTGTAAGAAAACTCTCTAGGTGTGGTAAAACTCTTAAAATACGCAATTAGAGTTTCCAGAAATGATTAAAAACTTTGAAGAACCCCTTGAAATTAAAGTAAATAGATTCTTCCTACATTTCCTGCCGTTTGTAATCACAGACATTACCAGTGGAAAGCCGGGAAATGACCAGCAAACTGATAATATTTACAACTCTGGGCACTTGAGGGAGCGTTTTCAATTGAATTTGCTTTCAAATATTAGGAATTCTTGTTTATACCGCTCAAAATTTGTGTAGAAAGCCTGTAAGTGAGGACTGTACTGCTTATGTTTACAATTGAGACTGCATTACTCTGGCGACTTTTGTATGACTCTGTTAAAATCATGACGGTTCCAGTACATATTTGTAAGAAAACACTCTAGTTGTGGTAAAACTCTTAAAATACGTAATTAGAGTTTCCAGAAATGATTAAAACCTTGGAAGAACCCCTTGAAATTAAAGTAAATAGATTCTTCCTACATTTCCTGCCGTTTGTAATCACAGACATTACCAGTGGAAAGCCGTGAAATGACCAGCAAACTGATAATATTTACAACTCTGGGCACTTTAGGGAGCGTTTTCACTTGAATTTGCTTTCAAATATTAGGAATTCTTGTTTATACGGCTCAAAATTTGTGTAGAAAGCCTGTAAGTGAGGTTTAAACTGTGTATGTTTACAATTGAGGCCCCATTACTCTGGCGACTTTTGTATGACTCTGTTAAAATCCTGACGGTTCCAGTACAAATTTGTAAGAAAACTCTCTAGTTGTGGTAAAACTCTTAAAATACGCAATTAGAGTTTCCAGAAATGATTAAAAACTTTGAAGAACCCCTTGAAATTAAAGTAAATAGATTCTTCCTACATTTCCTGCCGTTTGTAATCACAGACATTACCAGTGGAAAGCCGGGAAATGACCAGCAAACTGATAATATTTACAACTCTGGGCACTTGAGGGAGCGTTTTCAATTGAATTTGCTTTCAAATATTAGGAATTCTTGTTTATACCGCTCAAAATTTGTGTAGAAAGCCTGTAAGTGAGGACTGTACTGCTTATGTTTACAATTGAGACTGCATTACTCTGGCGACTTTTGTATGACTCTGTTAAAATCATGACGGTTCCAGTACATATTTGTAAGAAAACTCTCTAGTTGTGGTAAAACTCTTAAAATACGTAATTAGAGTTTCCAGAAATGATTAAAACCTTGGAAGAACCCCTTGAAATTAAAGTAAATAGATTCTTCCTACATTTCCTGCCGTTTGTAATCACAGACATTACCAGTGGAAAGCCGTGAAATGACCAGCAAACTGATAATATTTACAACTCTGGGCACTTTAGGGAGCGTTTTCACTTGAATTTGCTTTCAAATATTAGGAATTCTTGTTTATACAGCTCATAATTTTTGAAGAAAGCCTGTAAGTGAGGTTTAAACTGCGTATATTTACAATTGAGGCCCCATTACTCTGGCGACTATTGTATGACTCTGTTAAAATCCTTACGGTTCCAGTACAAATTTGTAAGAAAACTCCCTAGTTGTGGTAAAACTCCTAAAATACGCAATTAGAGTTTACAGAAATGATTTAAATCTTGGAAGAACCCCTTGAAATTAAAGTAAATAGATTCTTCCTACATTTCCTGCCGTTTGTAATCACAGACATTACCAGTGGAAAGCCGTGAAATGACCAGCAAACTGATAATATTTACAACTCTGGGCACTTTAGGGAGCGTTTTCACTTGAATTTGCTTTCAAATATTAGGAATTCTTGTTTATACAGCTCATAATTTTTGTAGAAAGCCTGTAAGTGAGGTTTAAACTGCGTATATTTACAATTGAGGCCCCATTACTCTGGCGACTATTGTATGACTCTGTTAAAATCCTTACGGTTCCAGTACGTATTTGTAAGAATACTCTCTAGTTGTGGTAAAACTCTGGGTACTTTAGGGAACGTTTTCACTTGAATTTGCTTTCAAATATTATGAATTCTTGTTTATACAGCTGAAAATTTGTGCAGAAAGCCTGTAAGTGAGGACTGAACTGCTTATGTTTACAATTGAGGCCGCATTACTCTGGCGACTTTTGTATGACTCTGTTAAAATCCTGACGGTTCCAGTACAAATTTGTAAGAAAACTCTCTAGGTGTGGTAAAACTCTTAAAATACGTAATTAGAGTTTCCAGAAATTATTAAAACCTTGGAAGAACCCCTTGAAATTAAAGTAAATAGATTCTTCCTACATTTCCTGCCGTTTGTTATCACAGACATTACCAGTGGAAAGCCGTGAAATGACCAGCAAACTGATAATATTTACAAGTCTGGGCACTTTAGGGAGCGTTTTCACTTGAATTTGCTTTCAAATATTAGGAATTCTTGTTTATACAGCGCATAATTTTTGTAGAAAGCCTGTAAGTGAGGTTTAAACTGCGCATGTTTACAATTGAGGCCCCATTACGCTGGCGACTATTGTATGACTCTGTTAAAATCCTTACGGTTCCAGTACATATTTGTAAGAAAACTCTCTAGTTGTGGTAAAACTCTTAAAATACGCAATTAGAGTTTCCAGAAATGATTAAAACCTTGGAAGAACCCCTTGAAATTAAAGTAAATAGATTCTTCCTACATTTCCTGCCGTTTGTAATCACAGACATTACCAGTGGAAAGCCGTGAAATGACCAGCAAACTGATAATATTTACAACTCTGGGCACTTTAGGGAGCGTTTTCACTTGAATTTGCTTTCAAATATTAGGAATTCTTGTTTATACAGCTCAAAATTTGTGCAGAAAGCCTGTAAGTGAGGACTGTACCGCTTATGTTTACAATTGAGGCCGCATTACTCTGGCGACTTTTGTATGACTCTGTTAAAATCCTGACGGTTCCTGTACAAATTTGTAAGAAAACTCTCTAGTTGTGGTAAAACTCTTAAAATACGCAATTAGAGTTTCCAGAAGTGATTAAAACCTTGGAAGAACCCCTTGAAATTAAAGTAAATAGATTCTTCCTACATTTCCTGCCGTTTGTAATCGCAGACATTACCAGTGGAAAGCCGTGAAATGACCAGCAAACTGATAATATTTACAACTCTGGGCACTTGAGGGAGCCTTTTCACTTGAATTTGCTTTCAAATATTAGGAATTCTTGTTTATACAGCTCAAAATTTGTGTAGAAAGCCTGTAGGTGAGGACTGTACTGCTTATGTTTTCAATTGAGGCCACATTACTCTGGCGACTTTTGTATGACTCTGTTAAATCATGACGGTTCCAGTACATATTTGTAAGAAAACTCTCTACTTGTGGTAAAACTCTTAAAATACGTAATTAGAGTTTCCAGAAATGATTAAAACCTTGGAAGAACCCCTTGAAATTAAAGTAAATAGATTCTTCCTACATTTCCTGCCGTTTGTTATCACAGACATTACCAGTGGATAGCCGTGAAATGACCAGCAAACTGATAATATTTACAACTCTGGGCACTTTAGGGAGCGTTTTCACTTGAATTTGCTTTCAAATATTAGGAATTCTTGTTTATACAGCTCATAATTTTTGTAGAAAGCCTGTAAGTGAGGTTTAAACTGCGCATGTTTACAATTGAGGCCCCATTACGCTGGCGACTATTGTATGACTCTGTTAAAATCCTTACGGTTCCAGTACATATTTGTAAGAAAACTCTCTAGTTGTGGTAAAACTCTTAAAATACGCAATTAGAGTTTCCAGAAATGATTAAAATCTTGGAAGAACCCCTTGAAATTAAAGTAAATAGATTCTTCCTACATTTCCTGCCGTTTGTTATCACAGACATTACCAGTGGAAAGCCGTGAAATGACCAGCAAACTGATAATATTTACAACTCCGGGCACTTTAGGGAGCGTTTTCACTTGAATTTGCTTTCAAATATTAGGAATTCTTGTTTATACAGCTCAAAATTTGTGTAGAAAGCCTGTAAGTGAACACTGTACTGCTTATGTTTACAATTGAGGCCGCATTACTCTGGCGACTTTTGTATGACTCTGTTAAAATCCTGACGGTTCCAGTACATATTTGTAAGAAAACTCTCTACTTGTGGTAAAACTCTTAAAATACGTAATTAGAGTTTCCAGAAATGATTAAAACCTTGGAAGAACCCCTTGAAATTAAAGTAAATAGATTCTTCCTACATTTCCTGCCGTTTGTAATCACAGACATTACCAGTGGAAAGCCGTGAAATGACCAGCAAACTGATAATATTTACAACTCTGGGCACTTTAGGGAGCGTTTTCACTTGAATTTGCTTTCAAATATTAGGAATTCTTGTTTATACAGCTCAAAATTTGTGCAGAAAGCCTGTAAGTGAGGACTGTACTGCTTATGTTTACAATTGAGGCCGCATTACTCTGGCGACTTTTGTATGACTCTGTTAAAATCCTTACGGTTCCTGTACAAATTTGTAAGAAAACTCTCTAGTTGTGGTAAAACTCTTAAAATACGCAATTAGAGTTTCCAGAAGTGATTAAAACCTTGGAAGAACCCCTTGAAATTAAAGTAAATAGATTCTTCCTACATTTCCTGCCGTTTGTAATCGCAGACATTACCAGTGGAAAGCCGTGAAATGACCAGCAAACTGATAATATTTACAACTCTGGGCACTTGAGGGAGCGTTTTCACTTGAATTTTCTTTCAAATATTAGGAATTCTTCTTTATACAGCTCAAAATTTGTGTAGAAAGCCTGTAAGTGAGGACTGTACTGCTTATGTTTTCAATTGAGTCCACATTACTCTGGCGACTTTTGTATGACTCTGTTAAAATCATGATGGTTCCAGTACATATTTGTAAGAAAACTCTCTAGTTGTGGTAAAACTCTTAAAATACGTAATTAGAGTTTCCAGAAGTGATTAAAAACTTGGAAGAACCCCTTGAAATTAAAGTAAATAGATTCTTCCTACATTTCCTGCCGTTTGTAATCACAGACATTACCAGTGGAAAGCTGTGAAATGACCAGCAAACTGATAATATTTACAACTCCGGGCACTTTAGGGAGCGTTTTCACCTGAATTTGCTTTCAAATATTAGGAATTCTTGTTTATACAGCTCAAAATTTGTGCAGAAAGCCTCTAAGTGAGGACTGTACTGCTTATGTTTACAATTGAGGTTGCATTACTCTGGCGACTTTTCTATGACTGTGTTAAAATCCTGACGGTTCCAGTACAAATTTGTAAGAAAACTCTCTAGTTGTGGTAAAACTCTTAAAATACGTAATTAGAGTTTCCAGAAATGATTAAAACCTTGGAAGAACCCCTTGAAATTAAAGTAAATAGATTCTTCCTACATTTCCTGCCGTTTGTTATCACAGACATTACCAATGGAAAGCCGTGAAATGACCAGCAAACTGATAATATTTACAACTCTGGGCACTTTAGGGAGCGTTTTCACTTGAATTTGCTTTCAAATATTAGGAATTCTTGTTTATACGGCTCAAAATTTGTGTAGAAAGCCTGTAAGTGAGGTTTAAACTGTGTATGTTTACAATTGAGGCCCCATTACTCTGGCGACTTTTGTATGACTCTGTTAAAATCCTGACGGTTCCAGTACAAATTTGTAAGAAAACTCTCTAGTTGTGGTAAAACTCTTAAAATACGCAATTAGAGTTTCCAGAAATGATTAAAAACTTGGAAGAACCCCTTGAAATTAAAGTAAATAGATTCTTCCTACATTTCCTGCCGTTTGTAATCACAGACATTACCAGTGGAAAGCCGGGAAATGACCAGCAAACTGATAATATTTACAACTCTGGGCACTTGAGGGAGCGTTTTCACTTGAATTTGCTTTCAAATATTAGGAATTCTTGTTTATACAGCTCAAAATTTGTGTAGAAAGCCTGTAAGTGAGGACTGTACTGCTTATGTTTACAATTGAGACTGCATTACTCTGGCGACTTTTGTATGACTCTGTTAAAATCCTTACGGTTCCAGTACGTATTTGTAAGAATACTCTCTAGTTGTGGTAAAACTCTGGGTACTTTAGGGAACGTTTTCACTTGAATTTGCTTTCAAATATTAGGAATTCTTGTTTATACAGCTGAAAATTTGTGCAGAAAGCCTGTAAGTGAGGACTGAACTGCTTATGTTTACAATTGAGGCCGCATTACTCTGGCGACTTTTGTATGACTCTGTTAAAATCCTGACGGTTCCAGTACAAATTTGTAAGAAAACTCTCTAGGTGTGGTAAAACTCTTAAAATACGTAATTAGAGTTTCCAGAAATTATTAAAACCTTGGAAGAACCCCTTGAAATTAAAGTAAATAGATTCTTCCTACATTTCCTGCCGTTTGTTATCACAGACATTACCAGTGGAAAGCCGTGAAATGACCAGCAAACTGATAATATTTACAAGTCTGGGCACTTTAGGGAGCGTTTTCACTTGAATTTGCTTTCAAATATTAGGAATTCTTGTTTATACAGCTCATAATTTTTGTAGAAAGCCTGTAAGTGAGGTTTAAACTGCGCATGTTTACAATTGAGGCCCCATTACGCTGGCGACTATTGTATGACTCTGTTAAAATCCTTACGGTTCCAGTACATATTTGTAAGAAAACTCTCTAGTTGTGGTAAAACTCTTAAAATACGCAATTAGAGTTTCCAGAAATGATTAAAACCTTGGAAGAACCCCTTGAAATTAAAGTAAATAGATTCTTCCTACATTTCCTGCCGTTTGTAATCACAGACATTACCAGTGGAAAGCCGTGAAATGACCAGCAAACTGATAATATTTACAACTCTGGGCACTTTAGGGAGCGTTTTCACTTGAATTTGCTTTCAAATATTAGGAATTCTTGTTTATACAGCTCAAAATTTGTGCAGAAAGCCTGTAAGTGAGGACTGTACTGCTTATGTTTACAATTGAGGCCGCATTACTCTGGCGACTTTTGTATGACTCTGTTAAAATCCTGACGGTTCCAGTACATATTTGTAAGAAAACTCTCTACTTGTGGTAAAACTCTTAAAATACGTAATTAGAGTTTCCAGAAATGATTAAAACCTTGGAAGAACCCCTTGAAATTAAAGTAAATAGATTCTTCCTACATTTCCTGCCGTTTGTAATCACAGACATTACCAGTGGAAAGCCGTGAAATGACCAGCAAACTGATAATATTTACAACTCTGGGCACTTTAGGGAGCGTTTTCACTTGAATTTGCTTTCAAATATTAGGACTTCTTGTTTATACAGCTCATAATTTTTGTAGAAAGCCTGTAAGTGAGGTTTAAACTGCGCATGTTTACAATTGAGGCCCCATAACGCTGGCGACTATTGTATGACTCTGTTAAAGTCCTTACGGTTCCAGTACATATTTGTAAGAAAACTCTCTAGTTGTGGTAAAACTCTTAAAATACGCAATTAGAGTTTCCAGAAATGATTAAAATCTTGGAAGAACCCCTTGAAATTAAAGTAAATAGATTCTTCCTACATTTCCTGCCGTTTGTTATCACAGACATTACCAGTGGAAAGCCGTGAAATGACCAGCAAACTGATAATATTTACAACTCCGGGCACTTTAGGGAGCGTTTTCACTTGAATTTGCTTTCAAATATTAGGAATTCTTGTTTATACAGCTCAAAATTTGTGTAGAAAGCCTGTAAGTGAACACTGTACTGCTTATGTTTACAATTGAGGCCGCATTACTCTGGCGACTTTTGTATGACTCTGTTAAAATCCTGACGGTTCCAGTACATATTTGTAAGAAAACTCTCTAGTTGTGGTAAAACTCTTAAAATACGTAATTAGAGTTTCCAGAAGTGATTAAAAACTTGGAAGAACCCCTTGAAATTAAAGTAAATAGATTCTTCCTACATTTCCTGCCGTTTGTAATCACAGACATTACCAGTGGAAAGCTGTGAAATGACCAGCAAACTGATAATATTTACAACTCCGGGCACTTTAGGGAGCGTTTTCACCTGAATTTGCTTTCAAATATTAGGAATTCTTGTTTATACAGCTCAAAATTTGTGCAGAAAGCCTCTAAGTGAGGACTGTACTGCTTATGTTTACAATTGAGGTTGCATTACTCTGGCGACTTTTCTATGACTGTGTTAAAATCCTGACGGTTCCAGTACAAATTTGTAAGAAAACTCTCTAGTTGTGGTAAAACTCTTAAAATACGTAATTAGAGTTTCCAGAAATGATTAAAACCTTGGAAGAACCCCTTGAAATTAAAGTAAATAGATTCTTCCTACATTTCCTGCCGTTTGTTATCACAGACATTACCAATGGAAAGCCGTGAAATGACCAGCAAACTGATAATATTTACAACTCTGGGCACTTTAGGGAGCGTTTTCACTTGAATTTGCTTTCAAATATTAGGAATTCTTGTTTATACAGCTCATAATTTTTGTAGAAAGCCTGTAAGTGAGGTTTAAACTGCGCATGTTTACAGTTGAGGCCCCATTACGCTGGCGACTATTGTATGACTCTGTTAAAATCCTTACGGTTCCAGTACATATTTGTAAGAAAACTCTCTAGTTGTGGTAAAACTCTTAAAATACGCAATTAGAGTTTCCAGAAATGATTAAAACCTTGGAAGAACCCCTTGAAATTAAAGTAAATAGATTCTTCCTACATTTCCTGCCGTTTGTAATCACAGACATTACCAGTGGAAAGCCGTGAAATGACCAGCAAACTGATAATATTTACAACTCTGGGCACTTTAGGGAGCGTTTTCACTTGAATTTGCTTTCAAATATTAGGAATTCTTGTTTATACAGCTCAAAATTTGAGCAGAAAGCCTGTAAGTGAACACTGTACTGCTTATGTTTTCAATTGAGTCCACATTACTCTGGCGACTTTTGTATGACTCTGTTAAAATCATGATGGTTCCAGTACATATTTGTAAGAAAACTCTCTAGTTGTGGTAAAACTCTTAAAATACGTAATTAGAGTTTCCAGAAGTGATTAAAAACTTGGAAGAACCCCTTGAAATTAAAGTAAATAGATTCTTCCTACATTTCCTGCCGTTTGTAATCACAGACATTACCAGTGGAAAGCTGTGAAATGACCAGCAAACTGATAATATTTACAACTCCGGGCACTTTAGGGAGCGTTTTCACCTGAATTTGCTTTCAAATATTAGGAATTCTTGTTTATACAGCTCAAAATTTGTGCAGAAAGCCTCTAAGTGAGGACTGTACTGCTTATGTTTACAATTGAGGTTGCATTACTCTGGCGACTTTTCTATGACTGTGTTAAAATCCTGACGGTTCCAGTACAAATTTGTAAGAAAACTCTCTAGTTGTGGTAAAACTCTTAAAATACGTAATTAGAGTTTCCAGAAATGATTAAAACCTTGGAAGAACCCCTTGAAATTAAAGTAAATAGATTCTTCCTACATTTCCTGCCGTTTGTTATCACAGACATTACCAATGGAAAGCCGTGAAATGACCAGCAAACTGATAATATTTACAACTCTGGGCACTTTAGGGAGCGTTTTCACTTGAATTTGCTTTCAAATATTAGGAATTCTTGTTTATACGGCTCAAAATTTGTGTAGAAAGCCTGTAAGTGAGGTTTAAACTGTGTATGTTTACAATTGAGGCCCCATTACTCTGGCGACTTTTGTATGACTCTGTTAAAATCCTGACGGTTCCAGTACAAATTTGTAAGAAAACTCTCTAGTTGTGGTAAAACTCTTAAAATACGCAATTAGAGTTTCCAGAAATGATTAAAAACTTGGAAGAACCCCTTGAAATTAAAGTAAATAGATTCTTCCTACATTTCCTGCCGTTTGTAATCACAGACATTACCAGTGGAAAGCCGGGAAATGACCAGCAAACTGATAATATTTACAACTCTGGGCACTTGAGGGAGCGTTTTCACTTGAATTTGCTTTCAAATATTAGGAATTCTTGTTTATACAGCTCAAAATTTGTGTAGAAAGCCTGTAAGTGAGGACTGTACTGCTTATGTTTACAATTGAGACTGCATTACTCTGGCGACTTTTGTATGACTCTGTTAAAATCCTTACGGTTCCAGTACGTATTTGTAAGAATACGCTCTAGTTGTGGTAAAACTCTGGGTACTTTAGGGAACGTTTTCACTTGAATTTGCTTTCAAATATTAGGAATTCTTGTTTATACAGCTGAAAATTTGTGCAGAAAGCCTGTAAGTGAGGACTGAACTGCTTATGTTTACAATTGAGGCCGCATTACTCTGGCGACTTTTGTATGACTCTGTTAAAATCCTGACGGTTCCAGTACAAATTTGTAAGAAAACTCTCTAGGTGTGGTAAAACTCTTAAAATACGTAATTAGAGTTTCCAGAAATGATTAAAACCTTGGAAGAACCCCTTGAAATTAAAGTAAATAGATTCTTCCTACATTTCCTGCCGTTTGTTATCACAGACATTACCAGTGGAAAGCCGTGAAATGACCAGCAAACTGATAATATTTACAAGTCTGGGCACTTTAGGGAGCGTTTTCACTTGAATTTGCTTTCAAATATTAGGAATTCTTGTTTATACAGCTCATAATTTTTGTAGAAAGCCTGTAAGTGAGGTTTAAACTGCGCATGTTTACAGTTGAGGCCCCATTACGCTGGCGACTATTGTATGACTCTGTTAAAATCCTTACGGTTCCAGTACATATTTGTAAGAAAACTCTCTAGTTGTGGTAAAACTCTTAAAATACGCAATTAGAGTTTCCAGAAATGATTAAAACCTTGGAAGAACCCCTTGAAATTAAAGTAAATAGATTCTTCCTACATTTCCTGCCGTTTGTAATCACAGACATTACCAGTGGAAAGCCGTGAAATGACCAGCAAACTGATAATATTTACAACTCTGGGCACTTTAGGGAGCGTTTTCACTTGAATTTGCTTTCAAATATTAGGAATTCTTGTTTATACAGCTCAAAATTTGAGCAGAAAGCCTGTAAGTGAACACTGTACTGCTTATGTTTACAATTGAGGCCGCATTACTCTGGCGACTTTTGTATGACTCTGTTAAAATCCTGACGGTTCCAGTACATATTTGTAAGAAAACTCTCTACTTGTGGTAAAACTCTTAAAATACGTAATTAGAGTTTCCAGAAATGATTAAAACCTTGGAAGAACCCCTTGAAATTAAAGTAAATAGATTCTTCCTACATTTCCTGCCGTTTGTAATCACAGACATTACCAGTGGAAAGCCGTGAAATGACCAGCAAACTGATAATATTTACAACTCTGGGCACTTTAGGGAGCGTTTTCACTTGAATTTGCTTTCAAATATTAGGAATTCTTGTTTATACAGCTCATAATTTTTGTAGAAAGCCTGTAAGTGAGGTTTAAACTGCGCATGTTTACAATTGAGGCCCCATTACGCTGGCGACTATTGTATGACTCTGTTAAAATCCTTACGGTTCCAGTACATATTTGTAAGAAAACTCTCTAGTTGTGGTAAAACTCTTAAAATACGCAATTAGAGTTTCCAGAAATGATTAAAATCTTGGAAGAACCCCTTGAAATTAAAGTAAATAGATTCTTCCTACATTTCCTGCCGTTTGTTATCACAGACATTACCAGTGGAAAGCCGTGAAATGACCAGCAAACTGATAATATTTACAACTCCGGGCACTTTAGGGAGCGTTTTCACTTGAATTTGCTTTCAAATATTAGGAATTCTTGTTTATACAGCTCAAAATTTGTGTAGAAAGCCTGTAAGTGAACACTGTACTGCTTATGTTTACAATTGAGGCCGCATTACTCTGGCGACTTTTGTATGACTCTGTTAAAATCCTGACGGTTCCAGTACATATTTGTAAGAAAACTCTCTACTTGGGGTAAAACTCTTAAAATACGTAATTAGAGTTTCCAGAAATGATTAAAACCTTGGAAGAACCCCTTGAAATTAAAGTAAATAGATTCTTCCTACATTTCCTGCCGTTTGTAATCACAGACATTACCAGTGGAAAGCCGTGAAATGACCAGCAAACTGATAATATTTACAACTCTGGGCACTTTAGGGAGCGTTTTCACTTGAATTTGCTTTCAAATATTAGGAATTCTTGTTTATACAGCTCAAAATTTGTGCAGAAAGCCTGTAAGTGAGGACTGTACTGCTTATGTTTACAATAGAGGCCGCATTACTCTGGCGACTTTTGTATGACTCTGTTAAAATCCTGACGGTTTCTGTACAAATTTGTAAGAAAACTCTCTAGTTGTGGTAAAACTCTTAAAATACGCAATTAGAGTTTCCAGAAGTGATTAAAACCTTGGAAGAACCCCTTGAAATTAAAGTAAATAGATTCTTCCTACATTTCCTGCCGTTTGTAATCACAGACATTACCAGTGGAAAGCTGTGAAATGACCAGCAAACTGATAATATTTACAACTCCGGGCACTTTAGGGAGCGTTTTCACTTGAATTTGCTTTCAAATATTAGGAATTCTTGTTTATACAGCTCAAAATTTGTGCAGAAAGCCTCTAAGTGAGGACTGTACTGCTTATGTTTACAATTGAGGTTGCATTACTCTGGCGACTTTTCTATGACTGTGTTAAAATCCTGACGGTTCCAGTATAAATTTGTAAGAAAACTCTCTAGTTGTGGTAAAACTCTTAAAATACATAATTAGAGTTTCCAGAAATGATTAAAACCTTGGAAGAACCCCTTGAAATTAAAGTAAATAGATTCTTCCTACATTTCCTGCCGTTTGTTATCACAGACATTACCAATGGAAAGCCGTGAAATGACGAGCAAACTGATAATATTTACAACTCTGGGCACTTTAGGGAGCGTTTTCACTTGAATTTGCTTTCAAATATTAGGAATTCTTGTTTATACGGCTCAAAATTTGTGTAGAAAGCCTGTAAGTGAGGTTTAAACTGTGTATGTTTACAATTGAGGCCCCATTACTCTGGCGACTTTTGTATGACTCTGTTAAAATCCTGACGGTTCCAGTACAAATTTGTAAGAAAACTCTCTAGTTGTGGTAAAACTCTTAAAATACGCAATTAGAGTTTCCAGAAATGATTAAAAACTTGGAAGAACCCCTTGAAATTAAAGTAAATAGATTCTTCCTACATTTCCTGCCGTTTGTAATCACAGACATTACCAGTGGAAAGCCGGGAAATGACCAGCAAACTGATAATATTTACAACTCTGGGCACTTGAGGGAGCGTTTTCACTTGAATTTGCTTTCAAATATTAGGAATTCTTGTTTATACAGCTCAAAATTTGTGTAGAAAGCCTGTAAGTGAGCACTGTACTGCTTATGTTTACAATTGAGGCCGCATTACTCTGGCGACTTTTGTATGACTCTGTTAAAATCCTGACGGTTCCAGTACATATTTGTAAGAAAACTCTCTACTTGTGGTAAAACTCTTAAAATACGTAATTAGAGTTTCCAGAAATGATTAAAACCTTGGAAGAACCCCTTGAAATTAAAGTAAATAGATTCTTCCTACATTTCCTGCCGTTTGTAATCACAGACATTACCAGTGGAAAGCCGTGAAATGACCAGCAAACTGATAATATTTACAACTCTGGGCACTTTAGGGAGCGTTTTCACTTGAATTTGCTTTCAAATATTAGGAATTCTTGTTTATACAGCTCAAAATTTGTGCAGAAAGCCTGTAAGTGAGGACTGTATCGCTTATGTTTACAATTGAGGCCGCATTACTCTGGCGACTTTTGTATGACTCTGTTAAAATCCTGACGGTTCCTGTACAAATTTGTAAGAAAACTCTCTAGTTGTGGTAAAACTCTTAAAATACGCAATTAGAGTTTCCAGAAGTGATTAAAACCTTGGAAGAACCCCTTGAAATTAAAGTAAATAGATTCTTCCTACATTTCCTGCCGTTTGTAATCGCAGACATTACCAGTGGAAAGCCGTGAAATGACCAGCAAACTGATAATATTTACAACTCTGGGCACTTGAGGGAGCCTTTTCACTTGAATTTGCTTTCAAATATTAGGAATTCTTGTTTATACAGCTCAAAATTTGTGTAGAAAGCCTGTAGGTGAGGACTGTACTGCTTATGTTTTCAATTGAGGCCACATTACTCTGGCGACTTTTGTATGACTCTGTTAAATCATGACGGTTCCAGTACATATTGTAAGAAAACTCTCTAGTTGTGTTAAAACTCTTAAAATACGTAATTAGAGTTTCCAGAAGTGATTAAAAACTTTGAAGAACCCCTTGAAATTAAAGTAAATAGATTCTTCCTACATTTCCTGCCGTTTGTAATCACAGACATTACCAGTGGAAAGCCGTGAAATGACCAGCAAACTGATAATATTTACAACTCCGGGCACTTTAGGGAGCGTTTTCACTTGAATTGGCTTTCAAATATTAGGAATTCTTGTTTATACAGCTCAAAATTTGTGCAGAAAGCCTCTAAGTGAGGACTGTACTGCTTATGTTTACAATTGATGTCGCATTACTCTGGCGACTTTTCTATGACTCTGTTAAAATCCTGACGGTTCCAGTACAAATTTGTAAGAAAACTGTCTAGTTGTGGTAAAACTCTTAAAATACGTAATTAGAGTTTCCAGAAATGATTAAAACCTTGGAAGAACCCCTTGAAATTAAAGTAAATAGATTCTTCCTACATTTCCTGCCGTTTGTTATCACAGACATTACCAATGGAAAGCCGTGAAATGACCAGAAAACTGATAATATTTACAACTCTGGGCACTTTAGGGAGCGTTTTCACTTGAATTTGCTTTCAAATATTAGGAATTCTTGTTTATACGGCTCAAAATTTGTGTAGAAAGCCTGTAAGTGAGGTTTAAACTGTGTATGTTTACAATTGAGGCCCCATTACTCTGGCGACTTTTGTATGACTCTGTTAAAATCCTGACGGTTCCAGTACAAATTTGTAAGAAAACTCTCTAGTTGTGGTAAAACTCTTAAAATACGCAATTAGAGTTTCCAGAAATGATTAAAAACTTTGAAGAACCCCTTGAAATTAAAGTAAATAGATTCTTCCTACATTTCCTGCCGTTTGTAATCACAGACATTACCAGTGGAAAGCCGGGAAATGACCAGCAAACTGATAATATTTACAACTCTGGGCACTTGAGGGAGCGTTTTCACTTGAATTTGCTTTCAAATATTAGGAATTCTTGTTTATACAGCTCAAAATTTGTGTAGAAAGCCTGTAGGTGAGGACTGTACTGTTTATGTTTTCAATTGAGGCCACATTACTCTGGCGACTTTTGTATGACTCTGTTAAATCATGACGGTTCCAGTACATATTTGTAAGAAAACTCTCTAGTTGTGTTAAAACTCTTAAAATACGTAATTAGAGTTTCCAGAAGTGATTAAAAACTTGGAAGAACCCCTTGAAATTAAAGTAAATAGATTCTTCCTACATTTCCTGCCGTTTGTAATCACAGACATTACCAGTGGAAAGCCGTGAAATGACCAGCAAACTGATAATATTTACAACTCCGGGCACTTTAGGGAGCGTTTTCACTTGAATTTGCTTTCAAATATTAGGAATTCTTGTTTATACAGCTCAAAATTTGTGCAGAAAGCCTCTAAGTGAGGACGTTACTGCTTATGTTTACAATTGATGTCGCATTACTCTGGCGACTTTTCTATGACTCTGTTAAAATCTAGACGGTTCCAGTACAAATTTGTAAGAAAACTGTCTAGTTGTGGTAAAACTCTTAAAATACGTAATTAGAGTTTCCAGAAATGATTAAAACCTTGGAAGAACCCCTTGAAATTAAAGTAAATAGATTCTTCCTACATTTCCTGCCGTTTGTAATCACAGACATTACCAGTGGAAAGCCGTGAAATGACCAGCAAACTGATAATATTTACAACTCTGGGCACTTTAGGGAGCGTTTTCACTTGAATTTGCTTTCAAATATTAGGAATTCTTGTTTATACGGCTCAAAATTTGTGTAGAAAGCCTGTAAGTGAGGTTTAAACTGTGTATGTTTACAATTGAGGCCCCATTACTCTGGCGACTTTTGTATGACTCTGTTAAAATCCTGACGGTTCCAGTACAAATTTGTAAGAAAACTCTCTAGGTGTGGTAAAACTCTTAAAATACGCAATTAGAGTTTCCAGAAATGATTAAAAACTTTGAAGAACCCCTTGAAATTAAAGTAAATAGATTCTTCCTACATTTCCTGCCGTTTGTAATCACAGACATTACCAGTGGAAAGCCGGGAAATGACCAGCAAACTGATAATATTTACAACTCTGGGCACTTGAGGGAGCGTTTTCAATTGAATTTGCTTTCAAATATTAGGAATTCTTGTTTATACCGCTCAAAATTTGTGTAGAAAGCCTGTAAGTGAGGACTGTACTGCTTATGTTTACAATTGAGACTGCATTACTCTGGCGACTTTTGTATGACTCTGTTAAAATCATGACGGTTCCAGTACATATTTGTAAGAAAACACTCTAGTTGTGGTAAAACTCTTAAAATACGTAATTAGAGTTTCCAGAAATGATTAAAACCTTGGAAGAACCCCTTGAAATTAAAGTAAATAGATTCTTCCTACATTTCCTGCCGTTTGTAATCACAGACATTACCAGTGGAAAGCCGTGAAATGACCAGCAAACTGATAATATTTACAACTCTGGGCACTTTAGGGAGCGTTTTCACTTGAATTTGCTTTCAAATATTAGGAATTCTTGTTTATACGGCTCAAAATTTGTGTAGAAAGCCTGTAAGTGAGGTTTAAACTGTGTATGTTTACAATTGAGGCCCCATTACTCTGGCGACTTTTGTATGACTCTGTTAAAATCCTGACGGTTCCAGTACAAATTTGTAAGAAAACTCTCTAGTTGTGGTAAAACTCTTAAAATACGCAATTAGAGTTTCCAGAAATGATTAAAAACTTTGAAGAACCCCTTGAAATTAAAGTAAATAGATTCTTCCTACATTTCCTGCCGTTTGTAATCACAGACATTACCAGTGGAAAGCCGGGAAATGACCAGCAAACTGATAATATTTACAACTCTGGGCACTTGAGGGAGCGTTTTCAATTGAATTTGCTTTCAAATATTAGGAATTCTTGTTTATACCGCTCAAAATTTGTGTAGAAAGCCTGTAAGTGAGGACTGTACTGCTTATGTTTACAATTGAGACTGCATTACTCTGGCGACTTTTGTATGACTCTGTTAAAATCATGACGGTTCCAGTACATATTTGTAAGAAAACTCTCTAGTTGTGGTAAAACTCTTAAAATACGTAATTAGAGTTTCCAGAAATGATTAAAACCTTGGAAGAACCCCTTGAAATTAAAGTAAATAGATTCTTCCTACATTTCCTGCCGTTTGTAATCACAGACATTACCAGTGGAAAGCCGTGAAATGACCAGCAAACTGATAATATTTACAACTCTGGGCACTTTAGGGAGCGTTTTCACTTGAATTTGCTTTCAAATATTAGGAATTCTTGTTTATACAGCTCATAATTTTTGAAGAAAGCCTGTAAGTGAGGTTTAAACTGCGTATATTTACAATTGAGGCCCCATTACTCTGGCGACTATTGTATGACTCTGTTAAAATCCTTACGGTTCCAGTACAAATTTGTAAGAAAACTCCCTAGTTGTGGTAAAACTCCTAAAATACGCAATTAGAGTTTACAGAAATGATTTAAATCTTGGAAGAACCCCTTGAAATTAAAGTAAATAGATTCTTCCTACATTTCCTGCCGTTTGTAATCACAGACATTACCAGTGGAAAGCCGTGAAATGACCAGCAAACTGATAATATTTACAACTCTGGGCACTTTAGGGAGCGTTTTCACTTGAATTTGCTTTCAAATATTAGGAATTCTTGTTTATACAGCTCATAATTTTTGTAGAAAGCCTGTAAGTGAGGTTTAAACTGCGTATATTTACAATTGAGGCCCCATTACTCTGGCGACTATTGTATGACTCTGTTAAAATCCTTACGGTTCCAGTACGTATTTGTAAGAATACTCTCTAGTTGTGGTAAAACTCTGGGTACTTTAGGGAACGTTTTCACTTGAATTTGCTTTCAAATATTATGAATTCTTGTTTATACAGCTGAAAATTTGTGCAGAAAGCCTGTAAGTGAGGACTGAACTGCTTATGTTTACAATTGAGGCCGCATTACTCTGGCGACTTTTGTATGACTCTGTTAAAATCCTGACGGTTCCAGTACAAATTTGTAAGAAAACTCTCTAGGTGTGGTAAAACTCTTAAAATACGTAATTAGAGTTTCCAGAAATTATTAAAACCTTGGAAGAACCCCTTGAAATTAAAGTAAATAGATTCTTCCTACATTTCCTGCCGTTTGTTATCACAGACATTACCAGTGGAAAGCCGTGAAATGACCAGCAAACTGATAATATTTACAAGTCTGGGCACTTTAGGGAGCGTTTTCACTTGAATTTGCTTTCAAATATTAGGAATTCTTGTTTATACAGCGCATAATTTTTGTAGAAAGCCTGTAAGTGAGGTTTAAACTGCGCATGTTTACAATTGAGGCCCCATTACGCTGGCGACTATTGTATGACTCTGTTAAAATCCTTACGGTTCCAGTACATATTTGTAAGAAAACTCTCTAGTTGTGGTAAAACTCTTAAAATACGCAATTAGAGTTTCCAGAAATGATTAAAACCTTGGAAGAACCCCTTGAAATTAAAGTAAATAGATTCTTCCTACATTTCCTGCCGTTTGTAATCACAGACATTACCAGTGGAAAGCCGTGAAATGACCAGCAAACTGATAATATTTACAACTCTGGGCACTTTAGGGAGCGTTTTCACTTGAATTTGCTTTCAAATATTAGGAATTCTTGTTTATACAGCTCAAAATTTGTGCAGAAAGCCTGTAAGTGAGGACTGTACCGCTTATGTTTACAATTGAGGCCGCATTACTCTGGCGACTTTTGTATGACTCTGTTAAAATCCTGACGGTTCCTGTACAAATTTGTAAGAAAACTCTCTAGTTGTGGTAAAACTCTTAAAATACGCAATTAGAGTTTCCAGAAGTGATTAAAACCTTGGAAGAACCCCTTGAAATTAAAGTAAATAGATTCTTCCTACATTTCCTGCCGTTTGTAATCGCAGACATTACCAGTGGAAAGCCGTGAAATGACCAGCAAACTGATAATATTTACAACTCTGGGCACTTGAGGGAGCCTTTTCACTTGAATTTGCTTTCAAATATTAGGAATTCTTGTTTATACAGCTCAAAATTTGTGTAGAAAGCCTGTAGGTGAGGACTGTACTGCTTATGTTTTCAATTGAGGCCACATTACTCTGGCGACTTTTGTATGACTCTGTTAAATCATGACGGTTCCAGTACATATTTGTAAGAAAACTCTCTACTTGTGGTAAAACTCTTAAAATACGTAATTAGAGTTTCCAGAAATGATTAAAACCTTGGAAGAACCCCTTGAAATTAAAGTAAATAGATTCTTCCTACATTTCCTGCCGTTTGTTATCACAGACATTACCAGTGGATAGCCGTGAAATGACCAGCAAACTGATAATATTTACAACTCTGGGCACTTTAGGGAGCGTTTTCACTTGAATTTGCTTTCAAATATTAGGAATTCTTGTTTATACAGCTCATAATTTTTGTAGAAAGCCTGTAAGTGAGGTTTAAACTGCGCATGTTTACAATTGAGGCCCCATTACGCTGGCGACTATTGTATGACTCTGTTAAAATCCTTACGGTTCCAGTACATATTTGTAAGAAAACTCTCTAGTTGTGGTAAAACTCTTAAAATACGCAATTAGAGTTTCCAGAAATGATTAAAATCTTGGAAGAACCCCTTGAAATTAAAGTAAATAGATTCTTCCTACATTTCCTGCCGTTTGTTATCACAGACATTACCAGTGGAAAGCCGTGAAATGACCAGCAAACTGATAATATTTACAACTCCGGGCACTTTAGGGAGCGTTTTCACTTGAATTTGCTTTCAAATATTAGGAATTCTTGTTTATACAGCTCAAAATTTGTGTAGAAAGCCTGTAAGTGAACACTGTACTGCTTATGTTTACAATTGAGGCCGCATTACTCTGGCGACTTTTGTATGACTCTGTTAAAATCCTGACGGTTCCAGTACATATTTGTAAGAAAACTCTCTACTTGTGGTAAAACTCTTAAAATACGTAATTAGAGTTTCCAGAAATGATTAAAACCTTGGAAGAACCCCTTGAAATTAAAGTAAATAGATTCTTCCTACATTTCCTGCCGTTTGTAATCACAGACATTACCAGTGGAAAGCCGTGAAATGACCAGCAAACTGATAATATTTACAACTCTGGGCACTTTAGGGAGCGTTTTCACTTGAATTTGCTTTCAAATATTAGGAATTCTTGTTTATACAGCTCAAAATTTGTGCAGAAAGCCTGTAAGTGAGGACTGTACTGCTTATGTTTACAATTGAGGCCGCATTACTCTGGCGACTTTTGTATGACTCTGTTAAAATCCTTACGGTTCCTGTACAAATTTGTAAGAAAACTCTCTAGTTGTGGTAAAACTCTTAAAATACGCAATTAGAGTTTCCAGAAGTGATTAAAACCTTGGAAGAACCCCTTGAAATTAAAGTAAATAGATTCTTCCTACATTTCCTGCCGTTTGTAATCGCAGACATTACCAGTGGAAAGCCGTGAAATGACCAGCAAACTGATAATATTTACAACTCTGGGCACTTGAGGGAGCGTTTTCACTTGAATTTTCTTTCAAATATTAGGAATTCTTCTTTATACAGCTCAAAATTTGTGTAGAAAGCCTGTAAGTGAGGACTGTACTGCTTATGTTTTCAATTGAGTCCACATTACTCTGGCGACTTTTGTATGACTCTGTTAAAATCATGATGGTTCCAGTACATATTTGTAAGAAAACTCTCTAGTTGTGGTAAAACTCTTAAAATACGTAATTAGAGTTTCCAGAAGTGATTAAAAACTTGGAAGAACCCCTTGAAATTAAAGTAAATAGATTCTTCCTACATTTCCTGCCGTTTGTAATCACAGACATTACCAGTGGAAAGCTGTGAAATGACCAGCAAACTGATAATATTTACAACTCCGGGCACTTTAGGGAGCGTTTTCACCTGAATTTGCTTTCAAATATTAGGAATTCTTGTTTATACAGCTCAAAATTTGTGCAGAAAGCCTCTAAGTGAGGACTGTACTGCTTATGTTTACAATTGAGGTTGCATTACTCTGGCGACTTTTCTATGACTGTGTTAAAATCCTGACGGTTCCAGTACAAATTTGTAAGAAAACTCTCTAGTTGTGGTAAAACTCTTAAAATACGTAATTAGAGTTTCCAGAAATGATTAAAACCTTGGAAGAACCCCTTGAAATTAAAGTAAATAGATTCTTCCTACATTTCCTGCCGTTTGTTATCACAGACATTACCAATGGAAAGCCGTGAAATGACCAGCAAACTGATAATATTTACAACTCTGGGCACTTTAGGGAGCGTTTTCACTTGAATTTGCTTTCAAATATTAGGAATTCTTGTTTATACGGCTCAAAATTTGTGTAGAAAGCCTGTAAGTGAGGTTTAAACTGTGTATGTTTACAATTGAGGCCCCATTACTCTGGCGACTTTTGTATGACTCTGTTAAAATCCTGACGGTTCCAGTACAAATTTGTAAGAAAACTCTCTAGTTGTGGTAAAACTCTTAAAATACGCAATTAGAGTTTCCAGAAATGATTAAAAACTTGGAAGAACCCCTTGAAATTAAAGTAAATAGATTCTTCCTACATTTCCTGCCGTTTGTAATCACAGACATTACCAGTGGAAAGCCGGGAAATGACCAGCAAACTGATAATATTTACAACTCTGGGCACTTGAGGGAGCGTTTTCACTTGAATTTGCTTTCAAATATTAGGAATTCTTGTTTATACAGCTCAAAATTTGTGTAGAAAGCCTGTAAGTGAGGACTGTACTGCTTATGTTTACAATTGAGACTGCATTACTCTGGCGACTTTTGTATGACTCTGTTAAAATCCTTACGGTTCCAGTACGTATTTGTAAGAATACTCTCTAGTTGTGGTAAAACTCTGGGTACTTTAGGGAACGTTTTCACTTGAATTTGCTTTCAAATATTAGGAATTCTTGTTTATACAGCTGAAAATTTGTGCAGAAAGCCTGTAAGTGAGGACTGAACTGCTTATGTTTACAATTGAGGCCGCATTACTCTGGCGACTTTTGTATGACTCTGTTAAAATCCTGACGGTTCCAGTACAAATTTGTAAGAAAACTCTCTAGGTGTGGTAAAACTCTTAAAATACGTAATTAGAGTTTCCAGAAATTATTAAAACCTTGGAAGAACCCCTTGAAATTAAAGTAAATAGATTCTTCCTACATTTCCTGCCGTTTGTTATCACAGACATTACCAGTGGAAAGCCGTGAAATGACCAGCAAACTGATAATATTTACAAGTCTGGGCACTTTAGGGAGCGTTTTCACTTGAATTTGCTTTCAAATATTAGGAATTCTTGTTTATACAGCTCATAATTTTTGTAGAAAGCCTGTAAGTGAGGTTTAAACTGCGCATGTTTACAATTGAGGCCCCATTACGCTGGCGACTATTGTATGACTCTGTTAAAATCCTTACGGTTCCAGTACATATTTGTAAGAAAACTCTCTAGTTGTGGTAAAACTCTTAAAATACGCAATTAGAGTTTCCAGAAATGATTAAAACCTTGGAAGAACCCCTTGAAATTAAAGTAAATAGATTCTTCCTACATTTCCTGCCGTTTGTAATCACAGACATTACCAGTGGAAAGCCGTGAAATGACCAGCAAACTGATAATATTTACAACTCTGGGCACTTTAGGGAGCGTTTTCACTTGAATTTGCTTTCAAATATTAGGAATTCTTGTTTATACAGCTCAAAATTTGTGCAGAAAGCCTGTAAGTGAGGACTGTACTGCTTATGTTTACAATTGAGGCCGCATTACTCTGGCGACTTTTGTATGACTCTGTTAAAATCCTGACGGTTCCAGTACATATTTGTAAGAAAACTCTCTACTTGTGGTAAAACTCTTAAAATACGTAATTAGAGTTTCCAGAAATGATTAAAACCTTGGAAGAACCCCTTGAAATTAAAGTAAATAGATTCTTCCTACATTTCCTGCCGTTTGTAATCACAGACATTACCAGTGGAAAGCCGTGAAATGACCAGCAAACTGATAATATTTACAACTCTGGGCACTTTAGGGAGCGTTTTCACTTGAATTTGCTTTCAAATATTAGGACTTCTTGTTTATACAGCTCATAATTTTTGTAGAAAGCCTGTAAGTGAGGTTTAAACTGCGCATGTTTACAATTGAGGCCCCATAACGCTGGCGACTATTGTATGACTCTGTTAAAGTCCTTACGGTTCCAGTACATATTTGTAAGAAAACTCTCTAGTTGTGGTAAAACTCTTAAAATACGCAATTAGAGTTTCCAGAAATGATTAAAATCTTGGAAGAACCCCTTGAAATTAAAGTAAATAGATTCTTCCTACATTTCCTGCCGTTTGTTATCACAGACATTACCAGTGGAAAGCCGTGAAATGACCAGCAAACTGATAATATTTACAACTCCGGGCACTTTAGGGAGCGTTTTCACTTGAATTTGCTTTCAAATATTAGGAATTCTTGTTTATACAGCTCAAAATTTGTGTAGAAAGCCTGTAAGTGAACACTGTACTGCTTATGTTTACAATTGAGGCCGCATTACTCTGGCGACTTTTGTATGACTCTGTTAAAATCCTGACGGTTCCAGTACATATTTGTAAGAAAACTCTCTAGTTGTGGTAAAACTCTTAAAATACGTAATTAGAGTTTCCAGAAGTGATTAAAAACTTGGAAGAACCCCTTGAAATTAAAGTAAATAGATTCTTCCTACATTTCCTGCCGTTTGTAATCACAGACATTACCAGTGGAAAGCTGTGAAATGACCAGCAAACTGATAATATTTACAACTCCGGGCACTTTAGGGAGCGTTTTCACCTGAATTTGCTTTCAAATATTAGGAATTCTTGTTTATACAGCTCAAAATTTGTGCAGAAAGCCTCTAAGTGAGGACTGTACTGCTTATGTTTACAATTGAGGTTGCATTACTCTGGCGACTTTTCTATGACTGTGTTAAAATCCTGACGGTTCCAGTACAAATTTGTAAGAAAACTCTCTAGTTGTGGTAAAACTCTTAAAATACGTAATTAGAGTTTCCAGAAATGATTAAAACCTTGGAAGAACCCCTTGAAATTAAAGTAAATAGATTCTTCCTACATTTCCTGCCGTTTGTTATCACAGACATTACCAATGGAAAGCCGTGAAATGACCAGCAAACTGATAATATTTACAACTCTGGGCACTTTAGGGAGCGTTTTCACTTGAATTTGCTTTCAAATATTAGGAATTCTTGTTTATACGGCTCAAAATTTGTGTAGAAAGCCTGTAAGTGAGGTTTAAACTGTGTATGTTTACAATTGAGGCCCCATTACTCTGGCGACTTTTGTATGACTCTGTTAAAATCCTGACGGTTCCAGTACAAATTTGTAAGAAAACTCTCTAGTTGTGGTAAAACTCTTAAAATACGCAATTAGAGTTTCCAGAAATGATTAAAAACTTGGAAGAACCCCTTGAAATTAAAGTAAATAGATTCTTCCTACATTTCCTGCCGTTTGTAATCACAGACATTACCAGTGGAAAGCCGGGAAATGACCAGCAAACTGATAATATTTACAACTCTGGGCACTTGAGGGAGCGTTTTCACTTGAATTTGCTTTCAAATATTAGGAATTCTTGTTTATACAGCTCAAAATTTGTGTAGAAAGCCTGTAAGTGAGGACTGTACTGCTTATGTTTACAATTGAGACTGCATTACTCTGGCGACTTTTGTATGACTCTGTTAAAATCCTTACGGTTCCAGTACGTATTTGTAAGAATACTCTCTAGTTGTGGTAAAACTCTGGGTACTTTAGGGAACGTTTTCACTTGAATTTGCTTTCAAATATTAGGAATTCTTGTTTATACAGCTGAAAATTTGTGCAGAAAGCCTGTAAGTGAGGACTGAACTGCTTATGTTTACAATTGAGGCCGCATTACTCTGGCGACTTTTGTATGACTCTGTTAAAATCCTGACGGTTCCAGTACAAATTTGTAAGAAAACTCTCTAGGTGTGGTAAAACTCTTAAAATACGTAATTAGAGTTTCCAGAAATTATTAAAACCTTGGAAGAACCCCTTGAAATTAAAGTAAATAGATTCTTCCTACATTTCCTGCCGTTTGTTATCACAGACATTACCAGTGGAAAGCCGTGAAATGACCAGCAAACTGATAATATTTACAAGTCTGGGCACTTTAGGGAGCGTTTTCACTTGAATTTGCTTTCAAATATTAGGAATTCTTGTTTATACAGCTCATAATTTTTGTAGAAAGCCTGTAAGTGAGGTTTAAACTGCGCATGTTTACAGTTGAGGCCCCATTACGCTGGCGACTATTGTATGACTCTGTTAAAATCCTTACGGTTCCAGTACATATTTGTAAGAAAACTCTCTAGTTGTGGTAAAACTCTTAAAATACGCAATTAGAGTTTCCAGAAATGATTAAAACCTTGGAAGAACCCCTTGAAATTAAAGTAAATAGATTCTTCCTACATTTCCTGCCGTTTGTAATCACAGACATTACCAGTGGAAAGCCGTGAAATGACCAGCAAACTGATAATATTTACAACTCTGGGCACTTTAGGGAGCGTTTTCACTTGAATTTGCTTTCAAATATTAGGAATTCTTGTTTATACAGCTCAAAATTTGAGCAGAAAGCCTGTAAGTGAACACTGTACTGCTTATGTTTTCAATTGAGTCCACATTACTCTGGCGACTTTTGTATGACTCTGTTAAAATCATGATGGTTCCAGTACATATTTGTAAGAAAACTCTCTAGTTGTGGTAAAACTCTTAAAATACGTAATTAGAGTTTCCAGAAGTGATTAAAAACTTGGAAGAACCCCTTGAAATTAAAGTAAATAGATTCTTCCTACATTTCCTGCCGTTTGTAATCACAGACATTACCAGTGGAAAGCTGTGAAATGACCAGCAAACTGATAATATTTACAACTCCGGGCACTTTAGGGAGCGTTTTCACCTGAATTTGCTTTCAAATATTAGGAATTCTTGTTTATACAGCTCAAAATTTGTGCAGAAAGCCTCTAAGTGAGGACTGTACTGCTTATGTTTACAATTGAGGTTGCATTACTCTGGCGACTTTTCTATGACTGTGTTAAAATCCTGACGGTTCCAGTACAAATTTGTAAGAAAACTCTCTAGTTGTGGTAAAACTCTTAAAATACGTAATTAGAGTTTCCAGAAATGATTAAAACCTTGGAAGAACCCCTTGAAATTAAAGTAAATAGATTCTTCCTACATTTCCTGCCGTTTGTTATCACAGACATTACCAATGGAAAGCCGTGAAATGACCAGCAAACTGATAATATTTACAACTCTGGGCACTTTAGGGAGCGTTTTCACTTGAATTTGCTTTCAAATATTAGGAATTCTTGTTTATACGGCTCAAAATTTGTGTAGAAAGCCTGTAAGTGAGGTTTAAACTGTGTATGTTTACAATTGAGGCCCCATTACTCTGGCGACTTTTGTATGACTCTGTTAAAATCCTGACGGTTCCAGTACAAATTTGTAAGAAAACTCTCTAGTTGTGGTAAAACTCTTAAAATACGCAATTAGAGTTTCCAGAAATGATTAAAAACTTGGAAGAACCCCTTGAAATTAAAGTAAATAGATTCTTCCTACATTTCCTGCCGTTTGTAATCACAGACATTACCAGTGGAAAGCCGGGAAATGACCAGCAAACTGATAATATTTACAACTCTGGGCACTTGAGGGAGCGTTTTCACTTGAATTTGCTTTCAAATATTAGGAATTCTTGTTTATACAGCTCAAAATTTGTGTAGAAAGCCTGTAAGTGAGGACTGTACTGCTTATGTTTACAATTGAGACTGCATTACTCTGGCGACTTTTGTATGACTCTGTTAAAATCCTTACGGTTCCAGTACGTATTTGTAAGAATACGCTCTAGTTGTGGTAAAACTCTGGGTACTTTAGGGAACGTTTTCACTTGAATTTGCTTTCAAATATTAGGAATTCTTGTTTATACAGCTGAAAATTTGTGCAGAAAGCCTGTAAGTGAGGACTGAACTGCTTATGTTTACAATTGAGGCCGCATTACTCTGGCGACTTTTGTATGACTCTGTTAAAATCCTGACGGTTCCAGTACAAATTTGTAAGAAAACTCTCTAGGTGTGGTAAAACTCTTAAAATACGTAATTAGAGTTTCCAGAAATGATTAAAACCTTGGAAGAACCCCTTGAAATTAAAGTAAATAGATTCTTCCTACATTTCCTGCCGTTTGTTATCACAGACATTACCAGTGGAAAGCCGTGAAATGACCAGCAAACTGATAATATTTACAAGTCTGGGCACTTTAGGGAGCGTTTTCACTTGAATTTGCTTTCAAATATTAGGAATTCTTGTTTATACAGCTCATAATTTTTGTAGAAAGCCTGTAAGTGAGGTTTAAACTGCGCATGTTTACAGTTGAGGCCCCATTACGCTGGCGACTATTGTATGACTCTGTTAAAATCCTTACGGTTCCAGTACATATTTGTAAGAAAACTCTCTAGTTGTGGTAAAACTCTTAAAATACGCAATTAGAGTTTCCAGAAATGATTAAAACCTTGGAAGAACCCCTTGAAATTAAAGTAAATAGATTCTTCCTACATTTCCTGCCGTTTGTAATCACAGACATTACCAGTGGAAAGCCGTGAAATGACCAGCAAACTGATAATATTTACAACTCTGGGCACTTTAGGGAGCGTTTTCACTTGAATTTGCTTTCAAATATTAGGAATTCTTGTTTATACAGCTCAAAATTTGAGCAGAAAGCCTGTAAGTGAACACTGTACTGCTTATGTTTACAATTGAGGCCGCATTACTCTGGCGACTTTTGTATGACTCTGTTAAAATCCTGACGGTTCCAGTACATATTTGTAAGAAAACTCTCTACTTGTGGTAAAACTCTTAAAATACGTAATTAGAGTTTCCAGAAATGATTAAAACCTTGGAAGAACCCCTTGAAATTAAAGTAAATAGATTCTTCCTACATTTCCTGCCGTTTGTAATCACAGACATTACCAGTGGAAAGCCGTGAAATGACCAGCAAACTGATAATATTTACAACTCTGGGCACTTTAGGGAGCGTTTTCACTTGAATTTGCTTTCAAATATTAGGAATTCTTGTTTATACAGCTCATAATTTTTGTAGAAAGCCTGTAAGTGAGGTTTAAACTGCGCATGTTTACAATTGAGGCCCCATTACGCTGGCGACTATTGTATGACTCTGTTAAAATCCTTACGGTTCCAGTACATATTTGTAAGAAAACTCTCTAGTTGTGGTAAAACTCTTAAAATACGCAATTAGAGTTTCCAGAAATGATTAAAATCTTGGAAGAACCCCTTGAAATTAAAGTAAATAGATTCTTCCTACATTTCCTGCCGTTTGTTATCACAGACATTACCAGTGGAAAGCCGTGAAATGACCAGCAAACTGATAATATTTACAACTCCGGGCACTTTAGGGAGCGTTTTCACTTGAATTTGCTTTCAAATATTAGGAATTCTTGTTTATACAGCTCAAAATTTGTGTAGAAAGCCTGTAAGTGAACACTGTACTGCTTATGTTTACAATTGAGGCCGCATTACTCTGGCGACTTTTGTATGACTCTGTTAAAATCCTGACGGTTCCAGTACATATTTGTAAGAAAACTCTCTACTTGGGGTAAAACTCTTAAAATACGTAATTAGAGTTTCCAGAAATGATTAAAACCTTGGAAGAACCCCTTGAAATTAAAGTAAATAGATTCTTCCTACATTTCCTGCCGTTTGTAATCACAGACATTACCAGTGGAAAGCCGTGAAATGACCAGCAAACTGATAATATTTACAACTCTGGGCACTTTAGGGAGCGTTTTCACTTGAATTTGCTTTCAAATATTAGGAATTCTTGTTTATACAGCTCAAAATTTGTGCAGAAAGCCTGTAAGTGAGGACTGTACTGCTTATGTTTACAATAGAGGCCGCATTACTCTGGCGACTTTTGTATGACTCTGTTAAAATCCTGACGGTTTCTGTACAAATTTGTAAGAAAACTCTCTAGTTGTGGTAAAACTCTTAAAATACGCAATTAGAGTTTCCAGAAGTGATTAAAACCTTGGAAGAACCCCTTGAAATTAAAGTAAATAGATTCTTCCTACATTTCCTGCCGTTTGTAATCACAGACATTACCAGTGGAAAGCTGTGAAATGACCAGCAAACTGATAATATTTACAACTCCGGGCACTTTAGGGAGCGTTTTCACTTGAATTTGCTTTCAAATATTAGGAATTCTTGTTTATACAGCTCAAAATTTGTGCAGAAAGCCTCTAAGTGAGGACTGTACTGCTTATGTTTACAATTGAGGTTGCATTACTCTGGCGACTTTTCTATGACTGTGTTAAAATCCTGACGGTTCCAGTATAAATTTGTAAGAAAACTCTCTAGTTGTGGTAAAACTCTTAAAATACATAATTAGAGTTTCCAGAAATGATTAAAACCTTGGAAGAACCCCTTGAAATTAAAGTAAATAGATTCTTCCTACATTTCCTGCCGTTTGTTATCACAGACATTACCAATGGAAAGCCGTGAAATGACGAGCAAACTGATAATATTTACAACTCTGGGCACTTTAGGGAGCGTTTTCACTTGAATTTGCTTTCAAATATTAGGAATTCTTGTTTATACGGCTCAAAATTTGTGTAGAAAGCCTGTAAGTGAGGTTTAAACTGTGTATGTTTACAATTGAGGCCCCATTACTCTGGCGACTTTTGTATGACTCTGTTAAAATCCTGACGGTTCCAGTACAAATTTGTAAGAAAACTCTCTAGTTGTGGTAAAACTCTTAAAATACGCAATTAGAGTTTCCAGAAATGATTAAAAACTTGGAAGAACCCCTTGAAATTAAAGTAAATAGATTCTTCCTACATTTCCTGCCGTTTGTAATCACAGACATTACCAGTGGAAAGCCGGGAAATGACCAGCAAACTGATAATATTTACAACTCTGGGCACTTGAGGGAGCGTTTTCACTTGAATTTGCTTTCAAATATTAGGAATTCTTGTTTATACAGCTCAAAATTTGTGTAGAAAGCCTGTAAGTGAGGACTGTACTGCTTATGTTTACAATTGAGACTGCATTACTCTGGCGACTTTTGTATGACTCTGTTAAAATCCTACCGGTTCCAGTACGTATTTGTAAGAATACTCTCTAGTTGTGGTAAAACTCTGGGTACTTTAGGGAACGTTTTCACTTGAATTTGCTTTCAAATATTAGGAATTCTTGTTTATACAGCTGAAAATTTGTGCAGAAAGCCTGTAAGTGAGGACTGAACTGCTTATGTTTACAATTGAGGCCGCATTACTCTGGCGACTTTTGTATGACTCTGTTAAAATCCTGACGGTTCCAGTACATATTTGTAAGAAAACTCTCTACTTGGGGTAAAACTCTTAAAATACGTAATTAGAGTTTCCAGAAATGATTAAAACCTTGGAAGAACCCCTTGAAATTAAAGTAAATAGATTCTTCCTACATTTCCTGCCGTTTGTAATCACAGACATTACCAGTGGAAAGCCGTGAAATGACCAGCAAACTGATAATATTTACAACTCTGGGCACTTTAGGGAGCGTTTTCACTTGAATTTGCTTTCAAATATTAGGAATTCTTGTTTATACAGCTCAAAATTTGTGCAGAAAGCCTGTAAGTGAGGACTGTACTGCTTATGTTTACAATAGAGGCCGCATTACTCTGGCGACTTTTGTATGACTCTGTTAAAATCCTGACGGTTTCTGTACAAATTTGTAAGAAAACTCTCTAGTTGTGGTAAAACTCTTAAAATACGCAATTAGAGTTTCCAGAAGTGATTAAAACCTTGGAAGAACCCCTTGAAATTAAAGTAAATAGATTCTTCCTACATTTCCTGCCGTTTGTAATCACAGACATTACCAGTGGAAAGCTGTGAAATGACCAGCAAACTGATAATATTTACAACTCCGGGCACTTTAGGGAGCGTTTTCACTTGAATTTGCTTTCAAATATTAGGAATTCTTGTTTATACAGCTCAAAATTTGTGCAGAAAGCCTCTAAGTGAGGACTGTACTGCTTATGTTTACAATTGAGGTTGCATTACTCTGGCGACTTTTCTATGACTGTGTTAAAATCCTGACGGTTCCAGTATAAATTTGTAAGAAAACTCTCTAGTTGTGGTAAAACTCTTAAAATACATAATTAGAGTTTCCAGAAATGATTAAAACCTTGGAAGAACCCCTTGAAATTAAAGTAAATAGATTCTTCCTACATTTCCTGCCGTTTGTTATCACAGACATTACCAATGGAAAGCCGTGAAATGACGAGCAAACTGATAATATTTACAACTCTGGGCACTTTAGGGAGCGTTTTCACTTGAATTTGCTTTCAAATATTAGGAATTCTTGTTTATACGGCTCAAAATTTGTGTAGAAAGCCTGTAAGTGAGGTTTAAACTGTGTATGTTTACAATTGAGGCCCCATTACTCTGGCGACTTTTGTATGACTCTGTTAAAATCCTGACGGTTCCAGTACAAATTTGTAAGAAAACTCTCTAGTTGTGGTAAAACTCTTAAAATACGCAATTAGAGTTTCCAGAAATGATTAAAAACTTGGAAGAACCCCTTGAAATTAAAGTAAATAGATTCTTCCTACATTTCCTGCCGTTTGTAATCACAGACATTACCAGTGGAAAGCCGGGAAATGACCAGCAAACTGATAATATTTACAACTCTGGGCACTTGAGGGAGCGTTTTCACTTGAATTTGCTTTCAAATATTAGGAATTCTTGTTTATACAGCTCAAAATTTGTGTAGAAAGCCTGTAAGTGAGGACTGTACTGCTTATGTTTACAATTGAGACTGCATTACTCTGGCGACTTTTGTATGACTCTGTTAAAATCCTACCGGTTCCAGTACGTATTTGTAAGAATACTCTCTAGTTGTGGTAAAACTCTGGGTACTTTAGGGAACGTTTTCACTTGAATTTGCTTTCAAATATTAGGAATTCTTGTTTATACAGCTGAAAATTTGTGCAGAAAGCCTGTAAGTGAGGACTGAACTGCTTATGTTTACAATTGAGGCCGCATTACTCTGGCGACTTTTGTATGACTCTGTTAAAATCCTGACGGTTCCAGTACAAATTTGTAAGAAAACTCTCTAGGTGTGGTAAAACTCTTAAAATACGTAATTAGAGTTTCCAGAAATGATTAAAACCTTGGAAGAACCCCTTGAAATTAAAGTAAATAGATTCTTCCTACATTTCCTGCCGTTTGTTATCACAGACATTACCAGTGGAAAGCCGTGAAATGACCAGCAAACTGATAATATTTACAAGTCTGGGCACTTTAGGGAGCGTTTTCACTTGAATTTGCTTTCAAATATTAGGAATTCTTGTTTATACAGCTCATAATTTTTGTAGAAAGCCTGTAAGTGAGGTTTAAACTGCGCATGTTTACAGTTGAGGCCCCATTACGCTGGCGACTATTGTATGACTCTGTTAAAATCCTTACGGTTCCAGTACATATTTGTAAGAAAACTCTCTAGTTGTGGTAAAACTCTTAAAATACGCAATTAGAGTTTCCAGAAATGATTAAAACCTTGGAAGAACCCCTTGAAATTAAAGTAAATAGATTCTTCCTACATTTCCTGCCGTTTGTAATCACAGACATTACCAGTGGAAAGCCGTGAAATGACCAGCAAACTGATAATATTTACAACTCTGGGCACTTTAGGGAGCGTTTTCACTTGAATTTGCTTTCAAATATTAGGAATTCTTGTTTATACAGCTCAAAATTTGAGCAGAAAGCCTGTAAGTGAACACTGTACTGCTTATGTTTACAATTGAGGCCGCATTACTCTGGCGACTTTTGTATGACTCTGTTAAAATCCTGACGGTTCCAGTACATATTTGTAAGAAAACTCTCTACTTGTGGTAAAACTCTTAAAATACGTAATTAGAGTTTCCAGAAATGATTAAAACCTTGGAAGAACCCCTTGAAATTAAAGTAAATAGATTCTTCCTACATTTCCTGCCGTTTGTAATCACAGACATTACCAGTGGAAAGCCGTGAAATGACCAGCAAACTGATAATATTTACAACTCTGGGCACTTTAGGGAGCGTTTTCACTTGAATTTGCTTTCAAATATTAGGAATTCTTGTTTATACAGCTCATAATTTTTGTAGAAAGCCTGTAAGTGAGGTTTAAACTGCGCATGTTTACAATTGAGGCCCCATTACGCTGGCGACTATTGTATGACTCTGTTAAAATCCTTACGGTTCCAGTACATATTTGTAAGAAAACTCTCTAGTTGTGGTAAAACTCTTAAAATACGCAATTAGAGTTTCCAGAAATGATTAAAATCTTGGAAGAACCCCTTGAAATTAAAGTAAATAGATTCTTCCTACATTTCCTGCCGTTTGTTATCACAGACATTACCAGTGGAAAGCCGTGAAATGACCAGCAAACTGATAATATTTACAACTCCGGGCACTTTAGGGAGCGTTTTCACTTGAATTTGCTTTCAAATATTAGGAATTCTTGTTTATACAGCTCAAAATTTGTGCAGAAAGCCTGTAAGTGAGGACTGTACTGCTTATGTTTACAATAGAGGCCGCATTACTCTGGCGACTTTTGTATGACTCTGTTAAAATCCTGACGGTTTCTGTACAAATTTGTAAGAAAACTCTCTAGTTGTGGTAAAACTCTTAAAATACGCAATTAGAGTTTCCAGAAGTGATTAAAACCTTGGAAGAACCCCTTGAAATTAAAGTAAATAGATTCTTCCTACATTTCCTGCCGTTTGTAATCACAGACATTACCAGTGGAAAGCTGTGAAATGACCAGCAAACTGATAATATTTACAACTCCGGGCACTTTAGGGAGCGTTTTCACTTGAATTTGCTTTCAAATATTAGGAATTCTTGTTTATACAGCTCAAAATTTGTGCAGAAAGCCTCTAAGTGAGGACTGTACTGCTTATGTTTACAATTGAGGTTGCATTACTCTGGCGACTTTTCTATGACTGTGTTAAAATCCTGACGGTTCCAGTATAAATTTGTAAGAAAACTCTCTAGTTGTGGTAAAACTCTTAAAATACATAATTAGAGTTTCCAGAAATGATTAAAACCTTGGAAGAACCCCTTGAAATTAAAGTAAATAGATTCTTCCTACATTTCCTGCCGTTTGTTATCACAGACATTACCAATGGAAAGCCGTGAAATGACCAGCAAACTGATAATATTTACAACTCTGGGCACTTTAGGGAGCGTTTTCACTTGAATTTGCTTTCAAATATTAGGAATTCTTGTTTATACGGCTCAAAATTTGTGTAGAAAGCCTGTAAGTGAGTTTTAAACTGTGTATGTTTACAATTGAGGCCCCATTACTCTGGCGACTTTTGTATGACTCTGTTAAAATCCTGACGGTTCCAGTACAAATTTGTAAGAAAACTCTCTAGTTGTGGTAAAACTCTTAAAATACGCAATTAGAGTTTCCAGAAATGATTAAAAACTTGGAAGAACCCCTTGAAATTAAAGTAAATAGATTCTTCCTACATTTCCTGCCGTTTGTAATCACAGACATTACCAGTGGAAAGCCGGGAAATGACCAGCAAACTGATAATATTTACAACTCTGGGCACTTGAGGGAGCGTTTTCACTTGAATTTGCTTTCAAATATTAGGAATTCTTGTTTATACAGCTCAAAATTTGTGTAGAAAGCCTGTAAGTGAGGACTGTACTGCTTATGTTTACAATTGAGACTGCATTACTCTGGCGACTTTTGTATGACTCTGTTAAAATCATGACGGTTCCAGTACATATTTGTAAGAAAACTGTCTAGTTGTGGTAAAACTCTTAAAATACGTAATTAGAGTTTCCAGAAATGATTAAAACCTTGGAAGAACCCCTTGAAATTAAAGTAAATAGATTCTTCCTACATTTCCTGCCGTTTGTAATCACAGACATTACCAATGGAAAGCCGTGAAATGACCAGCAAACTGATAATATTTACAACTCCGGGCACTTTAGGGAGCGTTTTCACTTGAATTTGCTTTCAAATATTAGGAATTCTTGTTTATACAGCTCAAAATTTTTGTAGAAAGCCTGTAAGTGAGGTCTTTACTGCGTATGTTTACAATTGAGGCCCCATTACTCTGGCGACTTTTGTATGACTCTGTTAAAATCCTTACGGTTCCAGTACATATTTGTAAGAAAACTCTCTAGTTGTCGTAAAACTCTTAAAATACGCCATTAGAGTTTTCAGAAATGATGAAAATCTTGGAAGAACCCCTTGAAATTAAAGTAAATAGATTCTTCCTACATTTCCTGCCGTTTGTAATCACAGACATTACCAGTGGAAAGCCGTGAAATGTCCAGCAAACTGATAATATTTACAACTCCGGGCACTTTAGGGAGCGTTTTCACTTGAATTTGCTTTCAAATATTAGGAATTCTTGCTTATACAGCTCAAAATTTGTGCAGAAAGCCTGTAAGTGAGGACTGAACTGCTTATGTTTACAATTGAGGCCGCATTACTCTGGCGACTTTTGTATGACTCTGTTAAAATCCTGACGGTTCCAGTACAAATTTGTAAGAAAACTCTCTAGGTGTGGTAAAACTCTTAAAATACGTAATTAGAGTTTCCAGAAATGATTAAAACCTTGGAAGAACCCCTTGAAATTAAAGTAAATAGATTCTTCCTACATTTCCTGCCGTTTGTTATCACAGACATTACCAGTGGAAAGCCGTGAAATGACCAGCAAACTGATAATATTTACAAGTCTGGGCACTTTAGGGAGCGTTTTCACTTGAATTTGCTTTCAAATATTAGGAATTCTTGTTTATACAGCTCATAATTTTTGTAGAAAGCCTGTAAGTGAGGTTTAAACTGCGCATGTTTACAATTGAGGCCCCATTACGCTGGCGACTATTGTATGACTCTGTTAAAATCCTTACGGTTCCAGTACATATTTGTAAGAAAACTCTCTAGTTGTGGTAAAACTCTTAAAATACGCAATTAGAGTTTCCAGAAATGATTAAAACCTTGGAAGAACCCCTTGAAATTAAAGTAAATAGATTCTTCCTACATTTCCTGCCGTTTGTTATCACAGACATTACCAGTGGAAAGCCGTGAAATGACCAGCAAACTGATAATATTTCCAACTCCGGGCACTTTAGGGAGCGTTTTCACTTGAATTTGCTTTCAAATATTAGGAATTCTTGTTTATACAGCTCAAAATTTGTGTAGAAAGCCTGTAAGTGAACACTGTACTGCTTATGTTTACAATTGAGGCCGCATTACTCTGGCGACTTTTGTATGACTCTGTTAAAATCCTGACGGTTCCAGTACATATTTGTAAGAAAACTCTCTACTTGTGGTAAAACTCTTAAAATACGTAATTAGAGTTTCCAGAAATGATTAAAACCTTGGAAGAACCCCTTGAAATTAAAGTAAATAGATTCTTCCTACATTTCCTGCCGTTTGTAATCACAGACATTACCAGTGGAAAGCCGTGAAATGACCAGCAAACTGATAATATTTACAACTCTGGGCACTTTAGGGAGCGTTTTCACTTGAATTTGCTTTCAAATATTAGGAATTCTTGTTTATACAGCTCAAAATTTGTGCAGAAAGCCTGTAAGTGAGGACTGTACTGCTTATGTTTACAATTGAGGCCGCATTACTCTGGCGACTTTTGTATGACTCTGTTAAAATCCTGACGGTTCCTGTACAAATTTGTAAGAAAACTCTCTAGTTGTGGTAAAACTCTTAAAATACGCAATTAGAGTTTCCAGAAGTGATTAAAACCTTGGAAGAACCCCTTGAAATTAAAGTAAATAGATTCTTCCTACATTTCCTGCCGTTTGTTATCACAGACATTACCAATGGAAAGCCGTGAAATGACCAGCAAACTGATAATATTTACAACTCTGGGCACTTTAGGGAGCGTTTTCACTTGAATTTGCTTTCAAATATTAGGAATTCTTGTTTATACGGCTCAAAATTTGTGTAGAAAGCCTGTAAGTGAGGTTTAAACTGTGTATGTTTACAATTGAGGCCCCATTACTCTGGCGACTTTTGTATGACTCTGTTAAAATCCTGACGGTTCCAGTACAAATTTGTAAGAAAACTCTCTAGTTGTGGTAAAACTCTTAAAATACGCAATTAGAGTTTCCAGAAATGATTAAAAACTTGGAAGAACCCCTTGAAATTAAAGTAAATAGATTCTTCCTACATTTCCTGCCGTTTGTAATCACAGACATTACCAGTGGAAAGCCGGGAAATGACCAGCAAACTGATAATATTTACAACTCAGGGCACTTGAGGGAGCGTTTTCACTTGAATTTGCTTTAAAATATTAGGAATTCTTGTTTATACAGCTCAAAATTTGTGTAGAAAGCCTGTAAGTGAGGACTGTACTGCTTATGTTTACAATTGAGACTGCATTACTCTGGCGACTTTTGTATGACTCTGTTAAAATCATGACGGTTCCAGTACATATTTGTAAGAAAACTGTCTAGTTGTGGTAAAACTCTTAAAATACGTAATTAGAGTTTCCAGAAATGATTAAAACCTTGGAAGAACCCCTTGAAATTAAAGTAAATAGATTCTTCCTACATTTCCTGCCGTTTGTAATCACAGACATTACCAATGGAAAGCCGTGAAATGACCAGCAAACTGATAATATTTACAAATCCGGGCACTTTAGGGAGCGTTTTCACTTGAATTTGCTTTCAAATATTAGGAATTCTTGTTTATACAGCTCAAAATTTTTGTAGAAAGCCTGTAAGTGAGGTCTTTACTGCGTATGTTTACAATTGAGGCCCCATTACTCTGGCGACTTTTGTATGACTCTGTTAAAATCCTTACGGTTCCAGTACATATTTGTAAGAAAACTCTCTAGTTGTCGTAAAACTCTTAAAATACGCCATTAGAGTTTTCAGAAATGATGAAAATCTTGGAAGAACCCCTTGAAATAAAAGTAAATAGATTCTTCCTACATTTCCTGCCGTTTGTAATCACAGACATTACCAGTGGAAAGCCGTGAAATGACCAGCAAACTGATAATATTTACAACTCCGTGCACTTTAGGGAGCGTTTACACTTGAATTTGCTTTCAAATATTAGGAATTCTTGTTTATACAGCTCAAAATTTGTGCAGAAAACCTGTAAGTGAGTTCTTAACTGCGTATGTTTACAATTGAGGCCCCATTACTCTGACGACTTTTGTACGACTCTCTTAAAATCCTTAAGGTTCCAGTACATATTTGTAAGAAAATTCTCTAGTTGTGGTAAAACACTTAAAATACGGAATTGGAGTGTCCAGAAATGATTAAACTTGGAAGAACCCCTTGAAAATAAAGTAAGTAGATTCTTCCTACATTTCCTGCCATTTGTAATCACAGACATTACCAGTGGAAACCGTGAAATGACCAGCAAACTAATAATATTTACAACTCCGGGCACTTTAGGGAGCGTTTTCACTTGAATTTGCTTTCAAATATTAGGAATTCTTGTTTATACAGTTCAAAATTTGTGTAGAAATCCTGTAAGTGAGGTCTAAACTGCGTATGTTTACAATTGAGGCCCCATTACTCTGGCGACTATTGTATGACTCTGTTAAAATCCTTACGGTTCCAGTACGTATTTGTAAGAATACTCTCTAGTTGTGGTAAAACTCTGGGTACTTTAGGGAACGTTTTCACTTGAATTTGCTTTCAAATATTCGGAATTCTTGTTTATACAGCTGAAAATTTGTGCAGAAAGCCTGTAAGTGAGGACTGAACTGCTTATGTTTACAATTGAGGCCGCATTACTCTGGCGACTTTTGTATGACTCTTTTAAAATCCTGACGGTTCCAGTACAAATTTGTAAGAAAACTCTCTAGGTGTGGTAAAACTCTTAAAATACGTAATTAGAGTTTCCAGAAATTATTAAAACCTTGGAAGAACCCCTTGAAATTAAAGTAAATAGAATCTTCCTACATTTCCTGCCGTTTGTTATCACAGACATTACCAGTGGAAAGCCGTGAAATGACCAGCAAACTGATAATATTTACAAGTCTGGGCACTTTAGGGAGCGTTTTCACTTGAATTTGCTTTCAAATATTAGGAATTCTTGTTTATACAGCTCATAATTTTTGTAGAAAGCCTGTAAGTGAGGTTTAAACTGCGCATGTTTACAATTGAGGCCCCATTACGCTGGCGACTATTGTATGACTCTGTTAAAATCCTTACGGTTCCAGTACATATTTGTAAGAAAACTCTCTAATTGTGGTAAAACTCTTAAAATACGCAATTAGAGTTTCCAGAAATGATTAAAATCTTGGAAGAACCCCTTGAAATTAAAGTAAATAGATTCTTCCTACATTTCCTGCCGTTTGTTATCACAGACATTACCAGTGGAAAGCCGTGAAATGACCAGCAAACTGATAATATTTACAACTCCGGGCACTTTAGGGAGCGTTTTCACTTGAATTTGCTTTCAAATATTAGGAATTCTTGTTTATACAGCTCAAAATTTGTGTAGAAAGCCTGTAAGTGAACACTGTACTGCTTATGTTTACAATTGAGGCCGCATTACTCTGGCGACTTTTGTATGACTCTGTTAAAATCCTGACGGTTCCAGTACATATTTGTAAGAAAACTCTCTACTTGTGGTAAAACTCTTAAAATACGTAATTAGAGTTTCCAGAAATGATTAAAACCTTGGAAGAACCCCTTGAAATTAAAGTAAATAGATTCTTCCTACATTTCCTGCCGTTTGTAATCACAGACATTACCAGTGGAAAGCCGTGAAATGACCAGCAAACTGATAATATTTACAACTCTGGGCACTTTAGGGAGCGTTTTCACTTGAATTTGCTTTCAAATATTAGGAATTCTTGTTTATACAGCTCATAATTTTTGTAGAAAGCCTGTAAGTGAGGTTTAAACTGCGCATGTTTACAATTGAGGCCCCATTACGCTGGCGACTATTGTATGACTCTGTTAAAATCCTTACGGTTCCAGTACATATTTGTAAGAAAACTCTCTAGTTGTGGTAAAACTCTTAAAATACGCAATTAGAGTTTCCAGAAATGATTAAAATCTTGGAAGAACCCCTTGAAATTAAAGTAAATAGATTCTTCCTACATTTCCTGCCGTTTGTTATCACAGACATTACCAGTGGAAAGCCGTGAAATGACCAGCAAACTGATAATATTTACAACTCCGGGCACTTTAGGGAGCGTTTTCACTTGAATTTGCTTTCAAATATTAGGAATTCTTGTTTATACAGCTCAAAATTTGTGTAGAAAGCCTGTAAGTGAACACTGTACTGCTTATGTTTACAATTGAGGCCGCATTACTCTGGCGACTTTTGTATGACTCTGTTAAAATCCTGACGGTTCCAGTACATATTTGTAAGAAAACTCTCTACTTGTGGTAAAACTCTTAAAATACGTAATTAGAGTTTCCAGAAATGATTAAAACCTTGGAAGAACCCCTTGAAATTAAAGTAAATAGATTCTTCCTACATTTCCTGCCGTTTGTAATCACAGACATTACCAGTGGAAAGCCGTGAAATGACCAGCAAACTGATAATATTTACAACTCTGGGCACTTTAGGGAGCGTTTTCACTTGAATTTGCTTTCAAATATTAGGAATTCTTGTTTATACAGCTCAAAGTTTGTGCAGAAAGCCTGTAAGTGAGGACTGTACTGCTTATGTTTACAATTGAGGCCGCATTACTCTGGCGACTTTTGTATGACTCTGTTAAAATCCTGACGGTTCCTGTACAAATTTGTAAGAAAACTCTCTAGTTGTGGTAAAACTCTTAAAATACGCAATTAGAGTTTCCAGAAGTGATTAAAACCTTGGAAGAACCCCTTGAAATTAAAGTAAATAGATTCTTCCTACATTTCCTGCCGTTTGTAATCGCAGACATTACCAGTGGAAAGCCGTGAAATGACCAGCAAACTGATAATATTTACAACTCTGGGCACTTTAGGGAGCGTTTTCACTTGAATTTGCTTTCAAATATTAGGAATTCTTGTTTATACAGCTCAAAATTTGTGCAGAAAACCTGTAAGTGAGTTCTTAACTGCGTATGTTTACAATTGAGGCCCCATTACTCTGACGACTTTTGTACGACTCTCTTAAAATCCTTACGGTTCCAGTACATATTTGTAAGAAAATTCTCTAGTTGTGGTAAAACTCTTAAAATACGGAATTGGAGTGTCCAGAAATGATTAAACTTGGAAGAACCCCTTGAAAATAAAGTAAGTAGATTCTTCCTACATTTCCTGCCATTTGTAATCACAGACATTACCAGTGGAAACCGTGAAATGACCAGCAAACTAATAATATTTACAACTCCGGGCACTTTAGGGAGCGTTTTCACTTGAATTTGCTTTCAAATATTAGGAATTCTTGTTTATACAGTTCAAAATTTGTGTAGAAATCCTGTAAGTGAGGTCTAAACTGCGTATGTTTACAATTGAGGCCCCATTACTCTTGTTAGGGTTAGGGTTATGGTTAGGGTTAGGGCTAGGGCTAGGGCTAGGGCTAGAGCTAGGGTTAGAGCTAGGGTTAGGGTTAGGGTTAGGGTTAGGGTTAGGGTTAGGGTTAGGGTTAGGGTTAGGGTTAGGGTTAGGGTTAGGGTTAGGGTTAGGGTTAGGGTTAGGGTTAGGGTTAGGGTTAGGGTTAGGGTTAGGGTTAGGGTTAGGGTTAGGGTTAGGGTTAGGGTTAGGGTTAGGGTTAGGGTTAGGGTTAGGGTTAGGGTTAGGGTTAGGGTTAGGGTTAGGGTTAGGGTTAGGGTTAGGGTTAGGGTTAGGGTTAGGGTTAGGGTTAGGGTTAGGGTTAGGGTTAGGGTTAGGGTTAGGGTTAGGGTTAGGGTTAGGGTTAGGGTTAGGGTTAGGGTTAGGGTTAGGGTTAGGGTTAGGGTTAGGGTTAGGGTTAGGGTTAGGGTTAGGGTTAGGGTTAGGGTTAGGGTTAGGGTTAGGGTTAGGGTTAGGGTTAGGGTTAGGGTTAGGGTTAGGGTTAGGGTTAGGGTTAGGGTTAGGGTTAGGGTTAGGGTTAGGGTTAGGGTTAGGGTTAGGGTTAGGGTTAGGGTTAGGGTTAGGGTTAGGGTTAGGGTTAGGGTTAGGGTTAGGGTTAGGGTTAGGGTTAGGGTTAGGGTTAGGGTTAGGGTTAGGGTTAGGGTTAGGGTTAGGGTTAGGGTTAGGGTTAGGGTTAGGGTTAGGGTTAGGGTTAGGGTTAGGGTTAGGGTTAGGGTTAGGGTTAGGGTTAGGGTTAGGGTTAGGGTTAGGGTTAGGGTTAGGGTTAGGGTTAGGGTTAGGGTTAGGGTTAGGGTTAGGGTTAGGGTTAGGGTTAGGGTTAGGGTTAGGGTTAGGGTTAGGGTTAGGGTTAGGGTTAGGGTTAGGGTTAGGGTTAGGGTTAGGGTTAGGGTTAGGGTTAGGGTTAGGGTTAGGGTTAGGGTTAGGGTTAGGGTTAGGGTTAGGGTTAGGGTTAGGGTTAGGGTTAGGGTTAGGGTTAGGGTTAGGGTTAGGGTTAGGGTTAGGGTTAGGGTTAGGGTTAGGGTTAGGGTTAGGGTTAGGGTTAGGGTTAGGGTTAGGGTTAGGGTTAGGGTTAGGGTTAGGGTTAGGGTTAGGGTTAGGGTTAGGGTTAGGGTTAGGGTTAGGGTTAGGGTTAGGGTTAGGGTTAGGGTTAGGGTTAGGGTTAGGGTTAGGGTTAGGGTTAGGGTTAGGGTTAGGGTTAGGGTTAGGGTTAGGGTTAGGGTTAGGGTTAGGGTTAGGGTTAGGGTTAGGGTTAGGGTTAGGGTTAGGGTTAGGGTTAGGGTTAGGGTTAGGGTTAGGGTTAGGGTTAGGGTTAGGGTTAGGGTTAGGGTTAGGGTTAGGGTTAGGGTTAGGGTTAGGGTTAGGGTTAGGGTTAGGGTTAGGGTTAGGGTTAGGGTTAGGGTTAGGGTTAGGGTTAGGGTTAGGGTTAGGGTTAGGGTTAGGGTTAGGGTTAGGGTTAGGGTTAGGGTTAGGGTTAGGGTTAGGGTTAGGGTTAGGGTTAGGGTTAGGGTTAGGGTTAGGGTTAGGGTTAGGGTTAGGGTTAGGGTTAGGGTTAGGGTTAGGGTTAGGGTTAGGGTTAGGGTTAGGGTTAGGGTTAGGGTTAGGGTTAGGGTTAGGGTTAGGGTTAGGGTTAGGGTTAGGGTTAGGGTTAGGGTTAGGGTTAGGGTTAGGGTTAGGGTTAGGGTTAGGGTTAGGGTTAGGGTTAGGGTTAGGGTTAGGGTTAGGGTTAGGGTTAGGGTTAGG